>NC_136719.1:27543900-27738900 GCF_936440315.1 Barbus barbus | reverse complement strand
TTCATGAAACTACTAAAAACACATCTCTTCCATCTTTATTTGACCCTCTTACTCTAGCACTCTCTATTAGTTTTCTAACTGTTTGTTTTCTTTAAAAAACACCTCTAATACTAGCCTTCTCATTCTTTTTCTGTTCTATCTACTTGTTTTCTTTTTGTGAAATTTTAGCAAAATGGACTAGCCTGCTGCATCATTTTTTCACTTTGATTTTCAGGGTGTTTTTGAATTCAGCCCTCTGTAGGTGGATCATTTTCATTTCCATCAAACGAAGTGGCATCCTTTCATTCCTGACACATTGCCCAGTCCATATCAGTATAGATATCCAGCATGATATTTTTCCCCATTGAGATCTGATGTGTTTTCTGATTGTGTTTGTGTTTGTGTGTGTCTGTGGGTATATGTGTGTTTGTGTCTATTTGTGTGTGTTTGTGTGTGTGTGTGTGTGTGTGTGTGTTAATGTGTGTTTGTGTTTGTGTGTGTGTGTGTCTGTCTGTGTGTGTATGTGTTTGTGTGTGCGCGTGTGTCTGTGTGTCTGTGTGTGTGTGTGTGTGTGTGTCTGTGTGTGTCGGCAGCAACTGCAGCATGAGAATCTGGTGAATCTGCTGGAGGTGTGGAAGCGCAAGCGTCGCTGGTATTTGGTGTTTGAATTTGTGGACCGGACGGTTCTGGACGAGCTTGAGCAGTTTCCGTCGGGACTGGATCCGCTCAGAGTCCGGAAACACCTCTATCAGATCCTGAGGGCCGTTTCCTTCTGCCACCAGCACAATGTGAGCCGCTGCCTCTGTCTCTGCTCTGCTCAGCGTCCGTCGCTTCTCTCCATTGATCAGTCTGTGTCTGTCAGATCATTCACAGGGATGTGAAGCCCGAGAACGTTCTGGTCTCTCAGCTTGGCATGGTCAAACTCTGTGACTTTGGTTTCGCTCGGACGATGGCGGCCGCTCCTGACGAGGTTTACACCGACTACGTGGCGACGCGCTGGTATCGAGCTCCAGAGCTGCTGGTAGGAGACACCAGATACGGGAAGTGAGTGTTCAACAGACCAGAAACACGGGAGATATTAGCATAGACGTGTCATGATTATTATTAGGATGAATGTGTTTCATCATCAGGTTTGTATGTGTCCCTGCATCAGTGTCTCAGCAATGGATGCTCTGCAGTGAATGGGAGCCCTGTCTGTGTAATTCATAAATGCAAATTTATTATGTACAGTACAATCAAATGACTGACTTTGAAACAGAGTAAGTTTTCTGTAAAGATAGCAGGCTTGTATTAATAGTGGAATGTTTATTTGCAAAGGCTAGCACTGCTAATGCTGGATCTTGAGCTCTTGAAGCTCCGCCCACTTCTCCAGGATCAACAGCTCATTTGCATTAAAGCAACATACTTAAATACAGAGCGTTTTGGCTCAAACCCTAAAAGTGGCAAATTTGAACAAGCTATAAAAAATGATCTGTCAGGGATTTTGAGCTAAAACTTCACATACACATTCTGGGGATATCCGAGACTTATTTTACAGTCCATAATCCATAATAACGCTTCCTCCAGTGAAAAAGTGTTCTGGTCTGAATCAGGATAGAAATCTGCACAGATCAAGCAGTGTTTACAAGACAAAACAGCTCTAAACAAATATGTGGCTGGATTTTGATGTGAGAGACAACAGGAGATGCACTTTTTCACTGAAGGAAGAGTTATTATGGATTATAGTCTCGTATTTTAGACAATAAAAACAATTTAAAAGCTGAAACAAATCCATCATTGTCTTCTTCAGATGTTAACTGATGGACTGGAGTGGTGTGGATTAAGGTGTGTGATGTTTTTATCAGCTGTTTGGACTTTCATTCTGACGGCACCCATTCACTGCAGAGCATCCATTGCTGACACACTGATGCAGTGACACATTTCTACAAACCTGATAAAGAAATATAATAATCCAAAAACACATCATGAGAGCCTGACAGGAGGACCAGGACCCAGACGGACACATGATGCAGATGTTGATTTGTGTCTGTGATCAGAGCAAGTGTGTGAGTGACTCGTGTGTGTGTGTGTGTGTGTGTTTCAGGGCGGTGGACATGTGGGCTGTCGGGTGTCTGTTCTTTGAGATGTTAACAGGTGAACCTCTGTTCCCGGGCAACTCTGACATTGATCAGTTGCATCTGGTCATCAGTTGTTTCGGTGAGTTCTGGTTTGTGGTGTTTCAGGTTCAGTCTGTAAATCTCTCTCGACTTGCTCAGTGTTCAGAAGCCACTGATATTTCTGTATTTGTAGCGCTAAAGCTGTTCTCGCTGGTCTTACTCCAGGTCTCCTGACTCCTCGTCACCGCGAGGTCTTCTACAGGAACCCGGTGTTCATGGGAGTTTCTCTTCCAGAGCCGGCGGAGAGAAACCCGCTGGAGAGCCGCTCGCTCAAACTGTCTGGACTGACTCTGGATCTCGCTCAGGTGAGCGCCGCGCCCGTCACGAGTGGGCTGCACAATAAATCGCTATGAAATCTCAATCACGATTAGGCAGAAGCTGTGATTGTCATGCGTCTCTTTCAGTGAAGCATAGTTCTGTGATCAGTAGTAAATCTCCATCTGAAGGCCAGGGAAACTCCAAATACACCCTGCAGAAGAAACCCAGGCAGTCCCTATAAACAGAAGATTTAACTGCTTTCATTGATTCAGCATGTCTAATAAACACACGACTACGACAATATATGATCTGATATGAGTTCTTATTATAATTATTATTATAATTTTCATTATAATAAAGTATATAATTATTTATATTTATAGAGTTGTAACTTTTAGTTTTAGTTACTTTTTCTTATTTGTAAGTCGCTTTGGACAAAAGCGTCTGCTAAATGACGTAAGTAAGTAAGTATATAATATTGCAATGCCTTTATCACTGCTTAGAATACTATGAAATATGTTGCGTGCTTTATTCTGTGTAAGAAGCAACATCATCTCACAGAAGGATTTATTTCAAACACTCGACTGATGTTATGAAGTGAGTTTGGAGTAAAAACATGTTATTAAATGTGGTATTTTCACCTGCTTTCAGATGGAGCAGCATTTACTACACAGAGCCGTAGTTCACTGAGAAGCTTCGCAAACAGCTGTCATTATCGCAGAACGATTTCTTCGATTTCATAATTGCGAGTTTACATCGTCTGCAAAAATGTATTTATTTAATTTTTTTTTGCCGTAGCTTCTCAGTGAACTCCGGCTCTGTGTAGTATATGCTGCTGCATCTGAAAGCAGGTGATGGAGATTTACCACTGATCACAGAACCGGTTTTACTGACGAGATGCGCATGACAATCTCATTCGATTAATCGTGCAGCCGTAGTCACGAGTGAGTGTGAGTCTGATCTGACGTCAATAGTGTGTTTCCTGTCCGCAGAGATGTTTGCAGATGGATCCAGATAAACGCTCGCAATGTGCAGACCTGCTGCTGCATCTGTACTTCACCAGAGACCGCTTCCACCTGCGGTGAGTTCACACGCTTCATTAAGACACTGAGCCCTCTCCTAACCCAAAGACTGACCCTCACAGAAGCACTTCTGATTTTTACCTTCCCAAATCAGCATTATATACAGTGTTTATTCATCTATTTCCCACCGGCTGGTCCTTACAGTATAGGGATGAGAAGATTCACAGATTTGCATCGGTGCATTACCATAAAAGTTAATGACGCGATGCATCAGTTTAAAAAAAGTGTGCATCTGATATAAGTTGGCATTTGGATCATGATGCATTGTTTCTAACAAAAAAAAAAGTTTATATAATTATTAGTAGATACGCTATACTTTTATTATTTAAAGAGACCAGGGAAACTCCAAATACACCCTGCAGAAGAAACCCAGGCAGTCCCTATAAACAGAAGATTTAACTGCTTTCATTGATTCAGCATGTCTAATAAACACACGACTACGACAATATATGATCTGATATGAGTTCTTATTATAATTATTATAATTTTCATTATAATAAAGTATATAATTATTTATATTTATAGAGTTGTAACTTTTAGTTTTAGTTATATAGTTATATATTTAGTTAGATACGCTATACTTTTATTATTTAAAGAGACCAGTATTTGATTGATTTCTTCTCTGAACTGTTTCTCAAGCTCGTTCTCTCATCACCACTGCTACTACGTGAATATGACATATCACAACACTAAAGAGACCTAGGCATTAGTCAGCACTTAATTTATGATTTGCTGTCTGCCTGAACTATCTGTACCATATTGAATTGCATAGCATCATATTTTTTTTCCATTGCATCTTATTGCATTGAATTGCATTAAATTGAAATCGGATCGCACTACATCATAATAGGGATGCATCGCATCTGTAGCTGCTTCATATGCATCTTTATCATGTGTATAACTCTACATCTGTCATTATGCATCTCATATTCGTAAATACACATTTTTCTTAACTCTTATTGAGTTATAATTCCTGTTCTCAGATTTATTTTTATTTTATCTTTTTCTTCTAATTTCTCTATTTGTTCTTCTCTCTTATTGTGTTGTAAATTCTATAGAAATTCTTATTTTCTATGTTTTTTCCATTTCCATCTTTTCTATGTTTTTCCCTCTAATTTATATAAATGTATTGTATTCTCTGTGGGGAGTTGTTTTAAGCGGTTCCGAGTTCCAAGTATGGTGACCCATAATCGGAACTTGTGTTCTGCATTTAACCCATCCAAAGTGCACACACACAGCAGTGAACACACACACACCGTGAACACACACCTGGAGCAGTGGGCAGCCATTTATGCTGCGGTGTAGAAATACAATAAAATAACTACATTAAAATCCATTTGAACTGTTATTTTTAAATATGCACACTTTCACTCTTAATCATATGCCTAATATGCTGAAATCAGCTCTGTTCATTTTTCTGGTCTGATCTGGTCTGGGTCAGTTTTCGGATAAATCTGGACACACGCAGCAGATGTAATGACTATCAGACTGTTTTATGATCAGCTTTCAGCAAGAACTGGCCAGTAAGACACACAAGGACCTGAAGGAAAACAGCAGAGGCAATAAAAGCTCCAGGAGAGAAAAGGAGAAGCTGGAGATCTTGAGATCGGCTCCGGACAGCGTACAGGTGAGGAACACCCACCTATCAATCACAATCGCACTCCGTTTGGTCTCCAGTGTGAACATTTAAACATTTAATCTTCATTATTCAGCATGAGAAGTGATCTGTGTGTGTGTGTATCTGTATGTCAGCTAAATGAATAAATGTAAATGTGTGTGTCAGGACTCAAACCTGCGGTTCAGTGAGTTCAGGCCGTCTGATGGCGAGGAGAGTGACATCACCGCCAGGCTCCGCCCAGACGACACAGAGCCAATCAGTGAGCCTGTTTGTCAAGCAGGAATCCCGCCCATCTCCACCGATTCGCCAGCCACACACAGCCTCAGGTGACGCTCCCATCATGCACTGCTGCCATGCTGCATCCTCTGACACGCCTCCTGCAGGAGAACATCAGAGATCGTGCAGCACTAAACGCATAGGGCCAGATTTACTAAACAGGGTAAATTAGCGTTAGAGTGCAATTCCATAACAGCAGCGATGGGAGGGAAAATTCTGCATGTGTTTACTAACAATGCACACATTAACCCTCTGGGGTCTGAGTGTGTTTTGGGGGCCTGGAGAAGTTTCAACATGCCCTGACATTTGTGCTTTTTTAGTTGCTTATAAGCATATTAATGGCTAAAGTCTAATAACACTGTAAACAGCACAAACTGGGCTACAATAATATTTGAGAAGCATGTACGTATGTACATGATTGTGTTTTTGAGAAAGAAACGCTTATGCGTGGTCAGTGAAAAACTAAAATTTTGAAGTCACTGAAATAAGGCCATAAAACACATACAGAACAATTGTTCACAAGATCTTGTAGCCTAGAGTTTTTGCTTCAAAATTATGTGAAAATCATTCTGTTCACTCATTCAACATCACATACCTGGCATTTCCAAAGTGTATGATGTTTATGTGCTCTGAAGAAAAAAAACAAGTAAACATGCTGTTTACACAAATAAACTACATTATTAACATTATTGTGATGTTCACTGATACTAGTACAAATTTATAGAAAAAAAAGAACACAATTACCACATAGCACACATATTTTACCATACAGTAAATAAATCAAATTAAAGTAACATCTGTAAAATAGTAAATGCACACTTACTCTGTAAGATTCTAAATGGAGATGAAAACTGAACGAGACCTTCCTGTGTGAGATGCAGGTGAAGGCGAGAGTATGTATTCACAGTCCTAAAAGAATGTTATAAACAATCGTTAACATTTATTTTTCACAGTTCCTTAGTATATGCATAGGCCTACTTGATGAGAAAACAGAATGCCAATAACAAAGATATTATTTTTAACATTACCAACCACAAATAATATTACCATATAAGCATCATAAAAGTACAATTACTATACACTATACTGTGCACTTACTCAGTGTGATTTTCCAGTGAACTCAAAACTGAACGACACTCGCGTGCCTTTCTTGTGCAAGATGCCGGTGATGCAGCCACAGTCCTAAACAAAAATTGAAACCGTTTTTATAGCAATTACCAGAAGATGCATAGCTGATAATAAATTGCATCACTGATAAGAAAGGACACGCGTATATGTTGTTGATGGGTCACTTATTTACAGTTTACTTGATACATTTACACCTGAGACGATCGCAAACACCAATGACCAGGTATAACACATTCAAAACATTTACACCAGATTACTATCAGCTGATGTGTGTCACATGATTAAAATAACACATCATTTGTTGATGTGTTTGTGTTTGTTTAAAGGTTGTTTGATAAGATGAAGAAGCAAATGAACGTGTTTCCACGGCCGTCACAGCAGAACCTCTCCATTCAGCTCAACGCACAGGTGTGTGTGTGTGTGTGTGTGTGTGTGAGAGTGTGCGTGATTCTTCTTTCGTCGTGTGTGTGTGTCTGTGAGTGTGTGTGTGTGTTTCTTTGTGTGTGAGTGTCTCTGTGTGTGAGAGTGTTATCTGTTTTTCATCGTTTTGTTATGTGTGTGTGTGTGTGTGTGTGTGAGTGAGTGTGTGTGTGTGATTCTTCTTTCATCGTTGTGTGTGTGTGTGTGTGTTTGTGAATGTGTGAGTGTGAGTGTGTGTGTGTGTGAGTGTGTGTGTGTGTGATTCTTCTTTCATTGTTGTGTTGTGCGTGTATCTCTGAGTGTGTGTGTGTGTGTGTGATTCTTCTTTCATCGTTGTGTTGTGAGTGTGTGTGTGAGACTGTGTTCATCGTTGTGTTGGGTGTGTGTGTGTGTGATTTTTCTTTCTTTCATCGTTGTGTTGTGTGTGTGTAATTTTTTTTCTTTCATCGTTGTGTCGTGTGTGTGTGTGTGTGTGTGTGTGTGTGTGTGGTCTGTAGGTGTCGTCAGAGCGCAGCAGGAGTCGATATGAACGTGGTGCTGGAGGGGCTGCTGGGAAAAAGATAGCAGAGCTACGTTTCCCTGAGCTCAGAAACACACTACTGCCTGAGCTGAGAGCAGACGGTGAGTGTGTGTGTGTGTGAGTGTGATATTGATATTTTAATAGCACTATCTTAACACATTAACCCTCTGGGCCCTGAGGGTGTTTTGGGGGCCTGGAGAACTTTTGACATGCCCTGACATTTGTGCTTTTTTCAGTTGCTTATAAAAATATAAATGGCTAAAGTCTAATAACACTGTAAACAGCACAAACAGGGCTACAATAATATGTTAGCAGCATTTATGTACATGATTGTGTTTTTGAGAAATCAAAGTTTATGCGTGGTTAGTGAAAAACTAAAATTTTTAAGTCACTGAAATAAGACCATAAAACACATACAGAACAATTGTTCACAAGACTTTTGAGGACTGAATCTTGTAGGCTAGAATTTTTACTTCACAATTATGTGAAAATCATTCTGCTTACTCATTCACAGAAAACAATATATTGATTTAAATTTTTAAAGACATGTTTTGTGATAGAAAGCGTATATGCGAGGGAGTGGTAATAGCCTTGAATATTAAGTGATTCTCACCTGAGAGACAAAGGGCCCTCCCCTAAAGCTGCTAATGGCCCATCAGTGTGACTGTGACTGAGGCAGGTAAGACAGAGAGTGTGAGGAGACTGAAAAAATGGGGTTTTTAAATTATTTGTATTTTATTTACAACACAGTATAATCAAAACATACATAATGAAGGTCAAAGACACATTATTGTGCACACTGATCTAACCACAGAGATGTGAACAGACTTTGACTCGTTCCTGCAACAGATTCTGTTCAACAAGTGAAACAAATGAATCATACCTGATATTTACGTGTTATTTAAGTGTTTCTGCTACTTTCCATGGATTCAAGAAGAAACTGTTGAACTTCTGATGTTGGTACAGCGCTCTCAGAGGAAAACAGTTGGAAGAGACTGAAAGTCAGCAGGATTCATCTGTGGTGCAGGTGTCTGATTCAATAAAATACAAACAACCAAGAAAAAAGAAAAAACATTTGTGAGCATGTTTATATCAGGAGCATCTATCTATCTATAGGTTTTGTAGTCATAGACTCATTCATGCTTTGTATTATCGTAAAAAAAAAGACATTTTATTTTTGAGAAGCTAATTATTATTGTTTAGCACGCTATTAAAATCTATTTTTGAACAGAGTAGGCTATTAATAATAAACATGTTGTAAACATACTTAGACTCGTAGCATTCATCATGTTACAATGTACTCTCATATTACTTTTATTGTTTTATAAAAAGCATGAAATTTAAATACAATGAATTGCCCATCATATTCAAAATGTTTTACTGGATTTCAAACATTTTAGTCAGGAATTATAGTTTGGGGAAAACCCAACTATGATTTTGTAGTCATATAGCCATCCTGAACATCATGTATGATTTTATACTATAGAAAATATGATTCTGCAGCCATAGACTCAAGCATGCTTTGTACTATAAAAGGATGCACTTCGTAATATAAAAAATATAAAAAAGGGATATTTTATATCTGATACCTAATTGTTATCGTTTAGCACACTATTAAAATATATTTGTGAACAGATTATTAATAATAAACATGGTCTAAACATTCTTAGATGCATAGTATTCATCGTGTTGTAATTTGGGAACAACCCAACTAGTAATGTGTTCAAGTTTATGTCACAATAACACGTTAACTAATGCAAAACATAAACATTACTTACTTATCAGATCGATCTTCTCTACTGGATGAAATATTGCTCTTCTTTTGAGGGAAATCCAGCCTTTACTCAGTGCGTCTTCTTCCAGAAACGAACAGTATATCAGCGCTGAACAGTCTCCGTGTTTATGTTGTGCGTCTCCAGGCGCGCGCGGGTCACGTGGTTATTTACATGTGAACGCGAGGGGGCGGGATCTCATTAAAAATAATGAGTTAGACGGGACAGACTGAACATGGTGTTGGTTTCATACGGATTACTTCATCACAGAATATTTGTTTTCGATATGACTTCATTTGAAAGAAGACACTTCAAGCTTTCTATAGATATAACTCTCATGTTTCTGTGTGTTGAGTATTCGCTGAGTTACACTTCATTTTAGTGACGCATTTCTGAAAACAGATCGCGGAGACGGAGAAGACAGAGAGCGCACCCTGTTTGTTTTCTTTATTCTTCAAAAGTACAAAGTTTAGTTGTTATTATGAGTGTATGCAAATAAAAGTAGACCCCTTACAGATTCGAATGGTGTATTGCTCTTATCTGAACGATCAAAAATGGCAGATTAATTCAAGCTCATTTCTGCCTTATGAGGAAAATCTGCCCCAAAACGCGTATGTCGGGCTCAGAGGGTTAAGCCATATTAAGTTTTTATGGTTTTCTGCGGGAGGAAAATGCTTAATGAGAAACTTTGCGCATTGCGTTCATATTCTGCTGTTCTGCCACGGATTTGCAGGTTTTGTCTTTTTCTCCCACAGATGACTTGCAGAACCCTGTTCGTTATTGTACTAAATTAGTTTGAATAGTTTAACCACCACAGCGTCTTGTCTCCATTGGCAATGCACACGATTCGTGTCAAATGCAAGTGACGTCGCTGGTAGCGGAAAGTGCAAGCGGCGATTGCAAGTGACATTGTAATATATTGTAGCGCAAGTGTCTGAGAGCGCAAGTCCTGAGAGCGCAAGTCCTGAGAGCGTTTTGGGTGTTTGACGCGCGTAAGGCATGATTCGCACGAATCGCGCAAGTTGAAAAATCTGAACCGCGTTAACCAATCAGGAGCTCTAGTCCTGAGAGCGAAGTACTGAGAACGCATCTGATGTAACGCTTCTCCTCCGACAGCATTCAAATCACAGGCGGACACGGAGAACTGCTTTTCATGCGTTGTTTACTGTAACACAACAAGGAGAGACATACATCCTCTGGCGACAGTGAGCATTTAAACACATGTACATTCCAGTGTTAATTTTGGCAGGCATTTTTGATTTAGTCTTAGTCTTTATCTTGAGACGAAAATGCTTAATCGTCTTAGTCACATTTTAGTCATTTGAGTCTTTCATAGTTTTAATCGACGAAAAGTCATTGCATTTTTGTCAACTTTTAGTCATTACTTTTAGTCAAACTGCAGTTACCAACATTTATTTTGGTAGCTATTTTATATGTAGTATTCAAACAAAAATAGTCATCAATTCTTCTCTCTTTAGACCAAATCAATTAAGCTTAGTTATGAGAAATTTTAATCAAGGATTGAATTTGGAAAAACTGGAATAAATTTTCATTTTTTGGTAGAGATATAAATTAAACTAATTTTTCAGATACAGTAGGTTTACTTAACAAGTATACATTTATTTAACATCTTTTGTTGGTTAACATTTATGACAGATAATTAGGAATGCTGTCCATTTAAGATGGAAGGTATGCATGCAATAGCCTACTGACATATATTCAGTTTTCACCCACCTGTTTAAGCTCACTTAAACCATAACGGACTGTATTTCCGTGAGATACTCTACATGAGAGACATGTGGACTGCTGTGTGTGTATTTGAGTACTGAGAACTGATCGCGCGCTGTATGAGAACTGAAGAAGTGGAGCGTGCGCGAGAGAGAGCACTTCTATCAGCGCGTTTCCGCCTATCGCACCTTCACTGACTTTAAGTTAATCGACAATGAATTGTGACTCCCGGGAAAAACGGGACGTCTGGTCACCCACTCCCTAACCCTTCAGGTGCTGAGGCCATTGTTTCAGATCGCTAGTTCGCATTTTGGTAGCCTATCCGTCCACCACGGCTGCCATGCAAACGCCCCTTTTCCAATGACAGAGACGCACATTTTGAAAGACAAGACAGTTAATTTAGCCTATAGGATGTATTTTGAATGTCCGGTAGTCCTCAAATAACATTTTAGTCCCGTCTCGTCTTGTTAATGAAGACGCGCATAAATTTCGTCATAGTTTTTATCATCAGATATTAGTTTTAGCTCATCAACGTCTCGTCTTAGTCACAGAAAAAAGGTTCGTTGACGAATATTTTTTGTCGTCATCTTCGTCAACGAAATTAACACTGGTACATTCATCACCTCTCAGCATCGGATAAACTTCTCTGCTGCGGTTTTAAATAAACACCAGAACGCGACTCAGTGCAAATCTGTCTCAATAGAACAGTTTTAACAGTCAATATTCAACTATATAAACATACCTGTATCACAACAAGGAGAGACATACATCCTCTAGCGACAGTGAGCATTTAAACACATGTACATTCATCTAAAGAGCAAACAGAAATGAGAAATAAACCTTTGATTCAAAAAGATGGCGTCAGCCATGCAACGCACATCTTGAGCAAATTGAATCTAAACTCCACAAAGTTCATCAAATACAATCACAATCCCTTAACATCTTGTTACACAATATCATTAACCGTTTATCTTAATATTATTTGTGAAATTAACAAGTGTCTTTTGTTACCTACCACCTCTCAGCATCGGATAAACTTCTCTGCTGGGGGTGGGGGTGTGGTTTAACAGATGAAAGTGCAGTAATTTTGGTGAAAGTTATAACATTTAAAGTAACATTTTTAACCCTGTTACCATTTTTAACCCTTGCGCTCTCAGACAAGTACTGAGAGTGCAAGTCTGCAGCCAGACCCTATTGCTCTCGTCAGAAACAGTGCAGATGTAAGAGATAGATCTCAGTGTAAACAGCTTCAGTGATTATAGCAGGAGGTTTTGCGCGCTTGAAATCTGTCTAGACTGAATCAATCACAATCTTCTTTGATAATATAAATGTTTTATGCTCTCTTTCTGTTCAATGAAAGTGTTATAATTAGTAACTTACAATGTTTTTATTAAATTCACTTTCAATACAAAATCAGTTATATTAAAATATTTTATGCCATGGCACCCAGATGTTTTAACTTAGGTTTTTACTTAAAAAAATCTTTAAGATAGAGTTTTCATTTGTCCATTTATGAGCCAACCATAATCAGAATCAGAATCAGAATGAGCTTTATTGGCCAAGTATATTTACACATACAAGGAATTTGTTGTAGTGACAGAAGCTCCACAGTGCAACAGAAAGACAGTAACAGGACAGGACACAGGTAATAAAAACAAAATAACAAGAAATAGCCAATAACCAATGTACAAAGCAGCAAAAAATAAATAAAAATACACAATATATAATATATAATATAGGCGACTATGTATGTACAGGTCAAGTATGTGCAAATTAGAAATGATAAAAATAAAATAAGTGAGTGTGGTGAATGGATAACGAATTAGTTGTGTGTTCCACGATTATTTATTGAGTGTTCATGAGATGGATGGATTGACTGAGGGAAGAAACTGTTCCTGTGTCTGGTCGTTCTGGTGCTCAGAGCTCTGTAGCGTCGACCAGACGGTAACAGTTCAAAGAGGTTGTGTGCTGGATGTGAGGAGTCCAGAGTGATTTTGCCAGCCCTTTTGCTCACTCTGGATAAGTACAGTTCTTGGAGAGTGGAGAGGGTTGTACCAATGATTCGCTCAGCAGTCCGGACTACCCTCCGTAGTCTTCTGAGGTCAGATTTGGTAGCTGAGCTGAACCAGACAGTTATTGAGGTGCAGAGGATGGATTCAATGATGGTGGAGTAGAACTGTTTCAGTAAGTCCTGTGGCAGGTTGAACTTCCTCAGCTGGCGAAGAAAGTACAACCTCTGCTGGGCCTTCCTGACAATGGAGTCAATGTGAATATGCCACTTCAGGTCCTGAGAGATGGTGGTGCCCAGGAATCTGAATGACTCCACTGCAGTCACAGTGCTGTTCATGATGGTGAGTGGGGGGAGAGCAGGGGGGTTTCTCCTGAAGTCCACGATCACCTCCAAAGTTTTGAGCGTGTTAAGCTCCAGGTTGTTGAGACTGCACCAGACAGCCAGCTCCTTAACCTCCTGTCTGTAAGCAGACTCGTCACCGTCCTGGATGAGGCCAATCAGTGTGGTGTCGTCTGCGAACTTCAGGAGCTTGACAGAGGGGTCTTTAGATGTGCAGTCGTTGGTGTAGAGGGAGAAGAGCAGTGGGGAGAGAACGCAGCCCTGAGGAGCTCCAGTGCTGATGGTTCGAGTGCTGGATGTGAATTTGCCAAGCTTTACTAACTGCTGTCTGTCTGTCAGGAAGCTGTTGATCCACTGGCAGACGGAGGTGGGGACGGAGAGCTGAGTTAGTTTATTTTGAAGGGTTTCCGTGATAATGGTGTTAAAAGCAGAGCTGAAGTCCACAAACAGGATCCTCACATAAGTCCCTGGTCTATCCAGATGCTGCAGGATGAAGTGCAGTCCCATGTTGACTGCATCATCCACAGACCTGTTTGCTCTGTAGGCAAACTGCAGGGGGTCAAGTAAGGGTCCAGTGATGTCCTTCAGATAAGCCAAAACCAGTCTTTCAAATGATTTCATGGCTACAGACGTTAGGGCCACAGGTCTGTAGTCATTAAGTCCAGTAATTTGGGGTTTCTTTGGGACGGGGATGATGGTGGAGCGTTTGAAGCATGAGGGGACTTCACACAGCTCCAGTGATCTATTGAAGATCTGTGTGAAGATGGGGGCCAGCTGATCAGCACAGATTTTTCGGCAGGCTGGTGACACACCATCTGGACCAGGTGCTTTCCTTCTTTTGTTCTTCCTGAAGATCTGGCACACATCATCTTCGCTGATTTGAATTGTAGGTGTGGGGGAGAGGGGTTGCTGGAGGTGTGAATGGTTGTGTGGAGGGGTATTCTGGGCGGGTGTGGGGTGATCGTTCAAAACGACAAAAGAACTCGTTTAAGTCGTCTGCCAGGTGTTGATTCTCCAGAGTGCTGGGGGGTGGTGTTTTGTAGCTGGTGATGTCCTTCAATCCTAACCACACTGAAGCAGGATCACTGGAAGAGAATTTGTTCCTGAGCTTGTCAGAATAATTCCTCTTTGCCACTCTGATCTCCTTTTCCAGTGTGTATTTGGCCTGTTTGTACAAGACTTTATCCCCCTTTCTGTGAGCATCTTATTTGGCCTGACGGAGCTGTCTGAGTTTGGCAGTGAACCATGGTTTGTCATTGTTGTAGAATAGATGAGTCCTGGTAGGAATGCACATGTCCTCACAGAAACTGATATAAGATGTTACAGTCTCTGTGAGCTCGTCCAGATCATTTGCCGCAGCTTCAAAAACAGTCCAATCAGTCAGGTCGAAACAGGCTTGTAGATCACGCTCTGTTTTGTTAGTCCATCTTTAAACAGATCTTAATACAGGCTTTGCAGACTTAAGTTTCTGCCTGTAGGATGGAATAAGATGAACCAAACAGTGATCAGAGAGTCCTAAAGCTGCTCGTGGAACCGAGTTATATGCGTTCTTTATTGTTGTGTAACAGTGATCCAATATATTACTGTCTCTGGTGGGACATGTGATGTGCTGTCTGTATTTTGGCAGTTCACGGGAGAGATTTGCTTTATTAAAGTCCCCGAGAATGATTAAAACAGAGTCCGGGTGTTGTTGCTCACTCTCTGTGATCAGATCAGCGAGTTTCTGTAAAGCTGTGCTCACGTGCGCTTGCGGTGGAATGTAAACACTCACGAGAATGAACGAGCAGAACTCCCGCGGCGAATAGAAAGGCTTGCAGTTAATGAAGAGCGTTTCTAGATCTGAGCATCACATCTTCTTTAACACAGTTACATCTGTACACCACCTCTCATTGATGTAAAAGCACATCCCGCCGCCGCGCGATTTCCCTGTTGATTCCGTGTCCCGATCTGCTCTGATCAGCTGGTAATTAGGCAGATGAATCGCGCTGTCCGGTATGTCGCCATTCAGCCAGGTTTCCGTGAAACACAGAGCAGCAGAGTTAGAAAAGTCCTTGTTTGTCCGGGAGAGCAGAAGGAGTTCGTCCGTTTTGTTGGGTAGAGAGCGGAGATTCGCCAAATGGATGCTAGGTAACGCCGTTCGAAATCCGCGCTGACGAAGTTTCACGAGCGCGCCGGCTCTCTTCCCCCGCCTGCGCCTCCTCCTGTAGCGTTTGACCAGAGCTACGGCTCCACCAACTACAATGTCCAGCAAAACGTCCGAAAAATCAAAAACCGGTAGAAAATTATGTGGTGTGTTCTGCCAAATGTTCAGCAGATCATCCCTGGTAAAACTGATCTTATTTGAAAATCAAAAAACAGGAAAAACAAACAAAAACAATACGAACACTGAAGAGCAACGCACAATAGCTGCCATCAGCGGCGCCATTTTTGTAATAGGAAGAATGACACCTTGACTGTCCACCACGGTTGCCTCTATCAGCCTGTAGGCTCAGTTGTGTCTGGAGGAGTCGGGTCCGACCTGGCGCGAAAATTCACAAAATGTGACGTCATGTGCATTCTCGTCTACAGCGGCAATCGCTAGCGGTAGTGTTTGAAATGGACTCTGCGGACGGAAAGAAGCGACTAGCTCCTCTAACGGCCACTGGTGTCAGTAACTGTTAGAAATTTCAGAACTTACGCAGTGCTCCTTTAAGTAAAAAGACGGTTTTATGTGTAGTTAATAGATTACACTAACATTAGGCTACTTCAGGCCCGGCTCCAGAATCAAATCACTGAGGGTGCTTCTTAAATTAGTGAGGGTGCTCTAACATATATATATATATATATATATATATATATATTATATACACACACACACACACACACACATACATACATATGATATTGTGGCGGGAGGAGCAAACGACAGACACAGTGGGCGTGGCGTCAGGCCTCGGAGAGGTTTTTTATTAAACAATAAATATTAAAATAAAGTGTCCAAGGGGAAAAAGTGTCCAAAATAAACAGGGATCTGGTGTCCTCGTCGTGCTGCGGGGCTTGTGAAGGAGGGCAGTGTTCAGGAGGAAAGGGTCCAGGGAAGGGGCGGAGTCCGCTGGAGCGAGTGGCGGCGGCTTCCTTCAGCGGCGACGTCCTTCTCCTAAGCCCCCGGAGCTTCTGGGGGACTCGACGGCCCAGCATCCTGGCCCGTCGGCCGTCTAACGGGTGCGGCAGTCTTCCTACTCGACGCTCCCTTCCTGGACCCACGAGGACACCAGCGTGCATGCACGGGGAAGAGACCGGTCTCCCGAGGAGAGGCGCGCTCGGCATTTAAACGGCGGCGGTGATGAGGCTCTATTCACATCAGGTGCGCCTCATCACACGCCGCCAGCCCTGGCTGTTTCAGCGCCCCTCCTCTCTCACACACCCACTCCCGTTGGGAGCCTGGTGAAGGGCAGCGAATACGGGACGGGGTGGTGATGACAATAAGGGGGGAGGCAGCCGACTCATCACAATATACATATATAGGCTATGTAACCAAAAAAGAAAAAGGGAAAAATGTCAGTTTTGGTAGAATTTGAGGTTTTCACATAATTGTGTTAATTAAACCCTCTTCTGATCCCAATGCTCCAAATAGTAATTAAACATCTAAAATGAACTTTATTTGTATGTTTTCTGAGAGGAGTACCTTTTTCTCTGCTCACTTCTGAATGACTGCTGCTGCTTCTCACCACCAGTAAGTCTATTGTTGCAAAGCACAGCATTGCAGCTTTGTGAATATTTATATCGAATTCGCCATGACATGAGCCCAAAGCAGTGAAATGTGATTTTTAAACCCATGCTGATGAAAACACAAGGATTGCACCGCTGACTGACATTCGCAAAGTGCGTATATAAGATGTGCCTCTCCGAATAGTGTCATCCAGATGCTTCGCCAGATCTGATTTGATTTCTGTCAAAAACTACTTCACCTCCTCTCGCAGCTCATACAACCGCTGTAACACCCGCCCCCTGGAGAGCCAGCAAACTTCAGTGTGCAGAAGCAGCTGTTCATGCCCTGACCCCATCTCCTGGCAGAGGACCCCAAACAAGCGAGTGTTTAGCGGCCGTGATCTGATGAGATTTATAATTTTCACGGATTGGTTCAGCACAGAGTCAAAAAGAACCGGCATTTTTTTAGCAGCTAGTGCTTCGCGATGAACCATGCAATGTGTCCGTTTCACAAGTGGAGCTACTTGCTGAACACGAGCAGCTAGGCCACGCTCACGCCCCGTCATTGCCTGCGCACCATCCGTGCATAGGCCAACGCATCGGTCCCAAGCCAAACCATTTTCACGGATAAAAATATCAAGGACATTGAAAATGGCTTCTCCTGTAGTGTGCGACTGAAGAGGCCGGCAAAACAGGACATCCTCCTCAATCGCCTTGTCACGCAGATACCTGACATAGGTGAGGAGCTGTGCCTGCCCAGCAATATCAGTGGATTCGTCCAGCTGCAGCGCGTAGTAAGGACTCTTTTTTACGAACGCTATCAGTTGCTCTCTGATATCATTGGACATGTCTATAATTCTCCTAGCGACTGTGTCATTGGACAGCGGTACTGCACCGAGTTTGGCTGCTGCACTATCGCCTATCATTATTCTGCACATGTCTTGCGCTGCCGGCAAAATGAGAGTCTCTGCGATTGTATGCGGTTTACCCAGTTTACCGATTCTTTTGGCCACTACATACGATGCCTCCAAACACTGTTTAGACACAGTGCTGTGCACTGAAATGGTTGCCTGTTGCTGATGGAGGCCATTAAGCTTTCTTTTAAAATATTCAGCCGGTTTATTTTTAATGCCAGCATGCTTTGTTTCGAGGTGCCTTTTTAATTTGCAGGGCTTCATACTGTCGTTTGCCAGCACCTCGGCGCACACGACACACTGAGGTCTCAGATCAGCCGTGACTGTAAACCCAAACTGCAGGTATGCTTCAAAGTACCTTTGAAGCTTTTTTGCAGCTGGTGGTGCGTCGGTTGGCTTGTTGGTCCTCACAAGAAATTTCTCCATTTTTGTTATGTGTTTTCAATAAAGTTTAGGCAATATGTAACTGTGTGTGTGGCTATGTTGAGAGACGTATCAGGGGCTAATCAGTAGGGACTTAGGCATGATCTTTAATTAAACCAACAAAATAATTATTTTGCAGACAATTCAGATTTTATTTTAATACTTAACGATTGTAGTGTGTGTGTGTGTGTGTGTGTGTGTATGTGTGTCTTAGTCGCGTGGGTAGTTTTAGCGAAGTGTAGCTACTGCCTAGCAGTTAAAAAAAATTACTGGCTAGGGCTGAGATTTGATCTAAACTTTAACAAGAATGTTTGTGGGTTTAGTCTTTAAAAAGACTGTTGGGGTTTTGTAGTAAAGGCCTATGTAAATCGAGATTGATAACAGACTAGCGAGAGCTGGCACAAGCGAATTTGGCAAGAGACTAGACTAGAGTGAATGGAGAGCTATATCGTGAGTCAATTTAAATGCAGTGATTTATTTTTGTGTGAATGAGTGAGTGAACATTTACATTTACGGGAACGGCGGCGGCCATGCGCATGCGCGATTCATTTGCAGCCTGGACGCGGAGGGGTGTGTGTCTCCTCTCTGCTCTGACTGCGGCGGGAGAGGGGCGGGAGAGGGGCTCACGGCAGCACCCGCTGCTCGTTGAGCACAGTAGGCCTAACTGCAGAGTGATTCGTGCTTTCGAGTCTCCAAACACCACAAAAGTCTCCAAAAACACCAGTAAAAGTCACTGGATTTGTCGCTTTTGACAAAAAAAAAAGTCGCCAGGAGGATGATTTGTTTGTGTTATAATCAGTGCTTGAAGTGGGGAAAAAGGTGGCGGTACTCTCTTTGCATTGGCAAATCATTACATTTTTACAGTGAAAAACAAAACTTGGAGATATTGCTGTTACAACAATTTATTGTTATTTATTAACAACATAAATGTATTTAAACATGTTTGTGAGTGCGTGGCTGCGTGCGTGCGTGTATTTCACAAAAACTAAAGGAAAGCTTTAACTGTAGCCTATATTCTGACTAGTTTATTCGTTATATATATATATATATATAAAAAACTAAATACGACCTCACGTTTTATACGTTTGCAGGCTCTGCAACTTCCGTCCGTCATAAAAATGAATTCAGATGGTTCGATTTTCTGCATTTTTCGCATCCATAGCAAATATTTTGAGGGGTGTTTTTGACAATTGAGAGCCACCAAATGACGAATATGAAAAAACGAATACGACAGTTTCGGACTCAGTCAGGGTGCAAGGACCTTAAACTTTTGAGGCTTGCGCAGCTTCTCGAGGAGAAATCAAACAAATGAGCACCGTTTTCTAAAGTCTATGAGCGCAGCAAATAAACTAAATTGACATACTGCAGTTAAATTTCAAAATGTGGTGTTTTTATATTTATAACATTTGAATACAGTTCAGCAACATACGTCACACGACCTGACGACCAAGAGAGCTGACAACTGACCATCACTTAATTTACCATCACCTCACGATTGAAAATGTGACACTGATTTCATATGACAGTTCAACAAACAAGTTAATAATATTAAGTCACTTACATTTTTGATGAAATAATGACTGTTTTGGTCTATTTTAGCAGCGAAAATAGATCCGATGAATCCAAACAAAGATCACAGCATAGCGCATCTCACAGCAACACTCAATCGTGTTTTGAATGATTCAGTGTTTTGAACGAATCGGTTGAGTCAAAGATTCAATAACCCATGCACAAACATCTGTCTCATTCTTGATGAATCGGCCATTTGAACCAATCGTTTGAATGAACGACTCAATGACTCGCTTAATAAAACCGCTTATCACCTGCATTTGCGCTCACTATCGACAAACCAATCAAATTTGTTCAAAACGCTTTTTTTTTTTAAATCAGTCCAAACACATTTAAATTTTTATTCAGGAGTTATGTATATACTAAACTATAACTTTTTATGACAGCAGTTTTGTGATAAAAAAAATTAGCAAATTTGTTTTTTTTCAGTTTTTTTTCCTCCCATCCTGTAGCCTACTCGCGCTATCATTAACCTATTATAAAAACAATGGAAGTCCTCACTTATGTAGTCATATAAACGTGAGTGTGTGTGAGAGTGTCTCTGTGTCTGTGTGTGTGAGTGTGAGTGTGAGTGTGTGTGTGTGTGTGTGTGTGTGTGTGTGTGTGTGTGTGTGTGTGTGTGTGAATAAGCTTATGACAATTTGTTTGTTTTCTCACAGGAAGATCAAGAGGGAATAAAGAGCAGAAAAACAACAGAATCCCATCTATAACAGCACCTGACCTGCAGTCTGACACCAGCACATAACACAGACACACTCTCTCACACACACACACACACACACAACACACGTGTTAGTAGAGATCTGTGTGTGTGAGTGTCTGAGTGTCTGAACACATGAAGACTGTGAAACAGTGTAAATATGCTCTTGTTCTGTTTTAATGAATTGGTTTCAAATGCTGGATTGATTTGATTATAATGTGTTTATAGTGTTTCAGTTTGGTCTTGTTCTTTTTCTTCTGCTGCTTTTATTTTGGACTTGCTCTGAGACGAAGATCTGAAGATCAGTCGTGAAGGTCAAACACAGCTGGAAATCTGCTGAACTTTGACTTCAATAAACTTTCAACTGATCCAAACTTTGATCTGCTACTCGTCATTGAGTTTATAGGTTTCTGTACTGAATCAAACTGTTTCTCAACAGAGGAACTAAAGCTGTGTGTTTGTGTTGATGCTCATGTCAGGCCACTTTTGTTTTTAGGCAGTTCTCAACATTCATGAAAATACAGTTGGTATTTTTATTGGTATTGTTTGCTGAATATAAACAGTTGCTAAAGGCTGATGTGAGATTCACATTTCTCATTATATATACGAATATAGGATACGGCTTTAATTTCAGTTAGTAACGTCTCAGTAGAGAGTATAGTATACGGTATAGTATAGAGACGAGACAAGTTCCAGAGATGTCTGTCCTTACTGTCGTTGAAAGGACTGAAATCAGACAGTGATGCAGAACTCCAGTGTTATCAAAGCCATCATTACAACATCGAAGTATACTTCGTTTATTTTAAGTATACTTAAGTAAAGTTCAAGTATATTTTTAAGTATACTTTGTAGTAAGTATACAAATATCAGTGTACTAGTAGTATACTTGTAAGAGTACTATTTCAGTACTCCTGACTCCTGGGACTAAATTGGCCCACTTTCTAGTATATAAAAAGTACACTTAAGTATACTTTAAGTATAACAGTAGTAAACTTTGAGTACACAACTTGTTTATCTCTATGTTTTTAGTTTGCACTGCAACTATACTAAAAGTATACTGATTGTTTACTAATTAAATACTATACTACACTCTGAAGTATAGTCTCAGTAAACTACTAGTTTAGTAGTTTTATACTGCAAGAATACTCGTAAGTTCTCTTTAAAGGATTAGTTCACTTTTAAAAAAACTTTTGCTGATAATTTACTCACCCCCATGTCATCCAAGATGTCCATGTCTTTCTTCAGTCGAAAAGAAATTAAGGTTTTTGATGAAAACATTTCTCCATATAATGGACTTCATTGGGACCCAAACGGTTCAAGGTCCAAATGACAGTTTCAGTGCAGCTTCAAAGGGCTTTAAACGATACCAGACGATTAATAAGGGTGTTATCTAGCGAAACGATCGGTCATTTCAAAAATAAATAAAAAAGTTTAAGTTTTATAAGCACAAATGGTCGCCTTGCTCTGTTCTGTGATGCGCGTTCGTGACGTCACGTAATACGCAATTGCGTTGAAAAGGTCACGCTTGACGTAAAATCCAAAATTTTCTTTTAGGCTTTTTAATATTAAAACACCCAGGATACGCACACGAAATGGGCATTTTAAACGATAAACTGACACAAAGACATTTGAATATGTGTATATGGTCCTCCTTCCACACATTTGTAAACACTGACTCGGTACTTCCGCCTACATCAAGCGTGACCTTTTCAACGTAATTGCGTATTACGTGACGTCACGAACGCGCATCACAGAACAGAGCAAGGCGAGCATTTGTGCTTATGAAACTTAAACTTTCAGTGTCACATGGGCCAGTCTTGTCACTTTTAAGGTCTTGTGCTGGCATGTGTTTGTTTGGACACGAAACACACGTCCCTCAAAGGTCAGCTGTGATGCACAGCGCATGCATGTGAACTTGGCCTGAAGAGGTCACTAGGGGTCATTCAGATCAACATGCACACATGTTTTATTTTTTAAATGACCGATTGTTTCGCTCGATAACACCCTTATTAATCGTCTGGTATCGTTTAAAGCCCTTTGAAGCTGCACTGAAACTGTCATTTGGACCTTGAACCGTTTGGGTCCCATTGAAGTCCATTATATGGAGAAATGTTTTCATCAAAAACCTTAATTTCTTTTCGACTGAAGAAAGAAAGACATGGACATCTTGGATGACATGGGGGTGAGTAAATTATCAGCAAAAGTTTTTTTAAAAGTGGACTAATCCTTTAAGTAAACGTTACATCATACTTAGTCCATATTTATTAATTTGTATATATTTTGTTATACGAAAATCTGAACATACAAAACATCAAAAAGAAAGAACAGTATCTGCTTGCAAACAATACAATTTTATTCTAACTTCATGCATTCTTTTTTTATTAACACTTGAATGTGGCTAGGTGTCATGAATCAGACCTCTGTGGCTCTCTCCGATGGCCACCGGAGGGCACCCTCTCCTGAGTATTGTCTTTCCCGGACTCCATTTCCCATACACCCCGTTCAGAGACTAATCACCTGCAAAGGTGTTCCCCATTATCCACACTACTTAAACAGCATCCACTCTCACTCTCATTGCGAAGTCTTGTTTTGCCCTGGCTGACATTTCTAAGCATTTACCTTGTGAGTCTTCTGTGTATGACTTTGGATTGTTTGACTATGTTGATTCTCTGCCGCCTGCCCTTGTGATCTTGCTTTCTGGAACTCTGACTGCTTTGCTGCCTGCCCTGACTCAAGCCCGGTATCATTTATGTCTCTGCTCTGCCTCTGATATTCCTGCCACTGTTGTTTTGAACACTGCCTGTTTGACCCTGACTTTGATTTACCCTCTGATGGTTTGCGGGGTCTTTTTGACCCCAAATGACTTTTGCTCAATTTTTAAAAAATGTTCCCTTTGTCCAAATTGTACGAAACCTTCTACGGCTCTCAACACTTTCTAGATCTACAAAAAAAAAAAAACAATTGGAATTATATCTGTTTTTATGTTAGCGTGACACAATTTGTGACACTCGTGGTTTTCGGGGTCTCTGGAGACCCCGCAATCAAAATAGACAAAATTCATCATCAAAATCAGAAACAACGCAGAACACATCGACAGAAATGGCACAAATAAAGTGGCACACTTCCACCAATGCAAAAAACATCCACAATGCTAAATTATATTGCTCACAACACACACACACACACACACACACATATAGAGGAACACATTTTTGAGACTATAAAAACTGTTCTCTTATCATTTGTAAAATAAAATCATCCAAAATGCAGTACCACCACAAAAATAAATTGGTGACACTGACACATTGAAAATGTGCACACTCACACACACACACACACACACACACATTTGTAAGGCTATAATTTGTCAAATAAAATCATCCAAAATGCAGAACCAACACAAATATAAAGTGGTGACACTGACACCGACAATGTGTACACACACACACACACACACACACACACACACACACTTATTGTTCCTCGTTGTTTGATTTCTTTTACTAAATTTTATCTTTTTACTGCTTTATTTGCTCACTTGTTATTGCTGTTCAGTTCATGTGTTCATATGTAATATAACTGTTCATTTCTGTTCATTTTTGTTCTGTTACAGTTAGTAACTGAAATGTTGATTAAAATTGTAGAATTATATTAAAAATAGATAATTGAAATAAATGATAAAATCTTAAGACTCCAACATTTCTCTTTGTAACATTTTGTTCAGGTTTGATTCTAATCATAATGTAACATTATTGAAAAACTGGGGGTTTTTCAGTACAAAAAATACTAAACTTTGACAAAAAATATTTTATTTTTGTTATAATTGTGATTTTATAATATTTAGATATGAATCCAACTGAATCCAACTTGTGAAAAGATATCTTTCAGGTCTCGCAAATAGCATATAGTGCAGCTCTATGGCCATCTAGTGGTTAAAGTGATTTTTTTTATTATTTTAAAACGGCATTTTCCAAAAAATGGGTATAAATGTTACATTAAATCATTTAAAATGATCCATGTTATCCCCATGAATGAAAGTTAGAAATCTGGGCCTTTTATAAAGTGAATTTTACATCAAATGCTGTTTTTTTGTAAATTTGTAATTTAAATAAATATTTATTTATTTATTTATAGAAATTTAAAAGATATCATAAATCCTCCAAAAACTGCACACATGTTGAGTAAAAACATTAACAAACTGAGTAAAATTACATTTGTAAAAAAAAAAAACCTATTATCTTGTTACAAAATTAAATGTTATTGTCTGGGGTCTCTGGAGACCCCCAAAAAAACTATAGGGTACAGAAATTAAAACCATCAGAGGGTTAAAGATATCTGCAAATGGATCAACATGCTTCTGACCCCTCATTACAGTACGTTTCATAAAATAAATTTTAAACAATAGCTAAAAAAAAGAATATGTCCATCGTTACACAGTTTTGATGCGGTTTTATTTCTGATGATCATGTTAGATTATGTGGAAGCATCTGTTTCGGTTTCTTCTTCGTTTGTGTTTTGGGAATTCTTTACAGATGTGTACTAGTGCCCCCTACCACATGTCAAATATACATAAATGTCCTTTTTTTTAAAGTATATTTCTGAGAAGTACCTTTAAACTAAAACTAGGAAAGTATACTTTGTCTACTTTAAAAGTATATCAAGCACACTTGAATAAACTTAATTTTCGTAAGGGATGACCTTAACGACTGCTCATTTTCATATTTTAATGACCAATGGATTATTCTTGCTGCACATCTCTGCTTTAAAACCTCAAACACGTGAGTACATAGAGACAAAGTGTTTTATTGTACAGAATGTTGTTGTCATGTACAGGCAGAACAGGATTAATAAAGCTCAGTCAAGCGTGGATCAAGGGTTAGTATGAAGGACACTGGAGGCATGTTGCGATTCAGAGTTTGGACTCCAGACCGTCGGCACGAGTGCTCTCACGCTCGCCGCCATCTACAAACAGACAATCAAAAAGCCATTGATCATTACTGCTGTAAACACACACACACAAACTACCTTCAGGAACATCCAAAATTTTAGGCTGTTACTACTTTAGAACTTGACAATTCACAGAGGAGCTTATTGCACCAGTAGCCCATTTCACGGAAAATTTTATCCACCTGCTTTGAGAGTGCAATAAATTTGACAAAAGAGCTTCATACTAGGGCTACTGCTCCAACAAAATCTAAATTTTGGCCAGTTTTTACTACGATTTTATTTGATGGGCCCTTAAACTTGGCATATTTTATGCCAAGTTTAGACTTGACAATACACAGTTGCTTATTTCACCATCAGCCTAATTCACAGTAAATTTTCTCCACCTGCTTTGAGGGTGCATTAAATTGGACATTGAAATTTCATATTGGCTTTTAATGAAATCCAAATTGTGGGTAGTTTTTCCATTGGCAATTTTATTTTATAAACCCTTAAACTTGGCAATATTTAACAATACACAGACAATTATTGCATCATCAGCCCAATTTACTACCATGTTTCTCAGATATGCTTCATGGTGTATTAAAGTGGACTTAATGACTTCATAATAGGGCTTACAGGTCTAATGAAATCCAAATTGTGGGTAGTTTTTATACATTTACATTTATTCATTTAGCTGACGCTTTTATCCAAAGCGACTTACAATTGCTATATATGTCAGAGGTCGCACGCCTCTGGAGCAACTAGAGGGTTAAGTGTCTTGCTCAGGGACACATTGGTGTCTCACAGTGGATTCGAACCCCGGTCTCTCACACCAACGGCATGTGTCTTATCCACTGCGCCATCACCACATTATATTGCCAGTCTTATTTTATGAACCCTTGAAATTAGCATATTTGACAATAACACACAAGGAATTCTTGCACCATCAGCTCAATTTTCTGTCACTTTTCTCGGCCCTCTTTAAATAAGCCTTAATATGGACATGATTTCATACTAGGGCTACTACCAAAATCCAAATTTCGGCCAGTGTTTACTTTACCAATCTTATTTTATGGACCCTTGCACTTAGCCTATTTGAAAAGTACACAACCAATTATTGACACCAAGAACCCAATTCGCTATCCGTTTTCTTGGACATGTCTGATGTTGTATTAAAGCAGACATAAGAGCTCCATAATAGGCCTATTGCTCTGACCAAATTCTAATTTTGGCCAGTTTTTACTTTAACAGTCTTATTTTATGAACCATTAAACTTGACACATTTCACAATACACAGGCGTTTATTGCACCATGAGCCCAATTTGGTATCACTTCTCTCAGACCTGCTTCATTTTGTATTAATTAATTAAATGCCCTTAACTGAAAATTAAGTGTTTAATCTTGTCATTTTACATTACTGACACAATATTTTCCTATTTTGATATTGTGCAGTTGCTTTGACACAATTTGTATTGTTAAAAGCGCTATATAAATAAAGGTGACTTGACTATTAAAGTGGACATAAGGACTTTATAATAGGTCTAGGGCTTAAGACTTAAAGATTCATACTTTTATCATGAAGCAACAGATGTGTGGTATGTGCTGTGTGTGTTGCTCACCGAGTGTGTGTGTGTCCTTCTGGAGTAGTTTGGGTCCGGTGAGTCCAATGGCAAGCGCTCCGATCGGTGCTGTGATGAGAATCGCCAGAACTGCCACAGTCAGAACATCCATCCCATAATTCTGTAGCTGCTCGTCTCCAGCACTGCGGGCCATGTCCAATGCTGTGGAGCCGATAGCTGCCTACACACACACACACAGACACAGGATTGCACAACAGTGATGTCATTTCCTGCTAAGCTGATGGACTTCAAGAACGTTTTCATCATGACTCACTTGTACTGTGGCTTTGGGCATCCAGGCCAGAGCTATAAAGATCTTCTCCTTCATATTAAAACCAGCAAACAGAACCATACAGAACGTCACCAAAACACGGACCAGCAAACCCACACACAGAGTGGAGACACCCAAACCTACACACACACAAACAAGTCTGTCAGTAATCTACAGCTTTTCCAAGTCAATATAACCACTTGAATCTTTAGACACAGACAAAAAGGTTTGACTGGCATCCTAAACACTGCTTGAGTTACAATGTAAAAACAGAAGGGTTTCTGTGAGAGTGACCGACCCACAGTATAAGCGCTGAGAGAAGAGATGTTGATTTCTGCTCCAATCAGACCAAACAAGAGTGGCTGAAAGACGTCCCAGAACCGGCCCACCACCGCCGCCACTGGAGCCTGAACACACACACAACCGTAATGAAGCATTCAAGTGGAGTCAGGCGCAGTGTCGTGGAGAAGCTCTGTCACCTTTTGTTCTGCCCAACTGAGTCCAGCGATGAAGGCCAACACAAGTGTGCAAAGACCGCCGGCGCCACTCAGACCCGCAGCCAGACTACCAAACACACTGAAGACGGATAGACCCAAGAGCAGAGAGCAGCGTTGCAGCACCAAATCTGACTGCTCACACACATACAGAGTGAGATAGAGAGAGACATTTTGTGTGTTTGTGTGTGTGTGTGTGTGTGTGTGTATTACCTGATCCTCGCTGGGTAAGAAATGGAGCAGAAGTCCCATGAGTCCTCCTGCCAGAACTCCTGCCAGCACCTCCAGAACTCCTTTACCCACATTCATCCATGTGGATCCTTCAGAGAACAAACACTTTTTGGGTGTTTCAGGATGAAACATTGGAATCACACGAAGCTTGTAGTGAATAATGTATAATGTGTGAGTATGAGTGTGTGTGTGTGTGTGCGCATGAGTGTGTGAGTGCGAGTGTGTGTGTGAGTGCGAAAAGTGTGTGTGTGAGTGCGAGTGTGTGTGTGAGTGCGAGTATGTGTGTGTGTGAGTGCGAGTGTGTGTGTGTGTGTGTGAGTATTTATGTATATGTGTGTGTGTGTGTGTGTGTGTGTTTCATTTGTGTATGTGTGTATTTATGCATGTGTGTGTGTGTGTGTGTGTGTGTGAGTATTTATGAATGTGTGTGTGTTTCATGTGTGTGAGTATTTATGTGTGTGTGTGTGTGTGTGTGTGTGTGTGTGTGTGTGTGTGACTGAGTGAGTATGAATGTCAGGGGCGTAGAATTAGGGGGGGACACTAGGGACATGTCCCTACCAATATCCAGCCACTAAATTGTCCCTAGCAATATTTTGCTCAAATAATTAAATATATGTATATATTTTTGTCATTTCAGACGCATCTGAAACATCATATCATTGATATTATCTAACAAGTTAAAGTAAAGACTTCAGAAATCTGCGCGCTCTCAAGGACGCGCATTTAATACATGTGCGGAATGTAGTTGCACACCTGATGAATACCAGCTCTCACAGGTATTGCACCCATTTCAAGACAGTAGTCGGTTTATGTCCCCACCAATGTCGAAAGCAAACCTAGTGTGTTCTGATTCTGGCAAAATATCAGTGCTGGTGATGATGGATCTTGTTACGTAGTAGATCTTAAAGCATTTGACACTGCTGATCATAACATACTTCTAGAGAGACTGGAAAACTGGGTCGGGCTTTCTGGGATGGTACTCAAATGGTTCAGGTCATACTTAGAAGGGAGAGGTTATTATGTGAGTATAGGAGAGCATAAATTTAAGTGGACGATCATGACATGCGGAGTCCCACAAGGCTCAATTCTTGCACCGCTCTTGTTTAGCCTGTATATGCTCCCACTGAGTTAAATAATAACACTGTATCTACACAAAGATGCGAGTGGCGTGGCGTGACAAAATACAATAGAATCCATTATAATCAGCGATGCGGTCTACACTGGATGCGGCACAGCGCGACACGACAAATCCCCGACAGTAAACTGATGCCACGTTCTATTCATGACGTACTGACACAAAGGATCGATTGCTGATCGATTGCTTCTATCTGTCATGCTGTTGAGAGGTTTGCGATTGTAGCTTTGTGTAGCTTCACTTTTTCACAGCTCAGAATTAGAGACGCGCATCCAAACTTTAGTTGAGGACAGTAAGAATGTGAGGGCTGTAGATACCGCTTTCGATGCAACTAGATTTAAAAGTGCTGGCTAATGCTAAACATAAATTCAGTAAGATTTTTATTCACGTCGGCGCTAATGATGTTCGACTTCGCCAGTCGGAGATCACTAAATATAATGTTCAGAATCAGAATCAGAATGAGCTTTTTGGCCAGGTATGTTTACACATACAAGGAATTTGTTTTAGTGACAGAAGCTCCACAGTGCAACAGAGAGACAGCATCAGGACAGGACACATATAATAAAGAATAATACAAATATCCAAATAGGCAATGTACAAAACAGCAAAAACACAATATATAATATAGATAATTATGCGTTTAAAGGTCTGATATGTGCAAATTTGAAATGAAAAAAATTGATAAATAAAAAAGTAAGCAAGTGTGGTGAATAAATAATAGAGTTGTGTGTTCCACATTTTATTCAAGTGTTCATGAGATGGATTGCCTGAGGGAAGAAACTGTTCCTGTGTCTGGTCGTTCTGGTGCTTAGAGCTCTGTAGCGTCGACCAGACGGTAACAGTTCAAAGAGGGAGTGTGCTGGATGTGAGGGGTCTAGAGTGATTTTACCAGCCCTCTTGCTCACTCTGGATAAGTACAGTGGAGAGTGGGGAGGGTTGTACCAATGATTCGCTCAGCAGTCCGGACTACCCTCCGTAGTCTTCTGAGATCAGATTTTGAGATCAGATTTGGTAGCTGAGCTGAACCAGACGGTATGGTGAGAACTTAGTGATATTGGTGGAGAAGGGGTGGTGGAGGGATGCTGATAGACCGTCAAATGAGTGGAGGTATGTCAGCTGTATTTATGTCCGTGAGTTGATTGACTTGATTGCGTACCACTTGTGTTTAATTAGGCTAAGTATCTGACGTGCTCCTCCCGAACTTTGTTAATAAAACATCATATAGTGGGATGAGTGCGTTATTACAAGTGGTTTGTATAGCCCACTCACCTGTGTGTAGCACACTCAGAATTGCACTTAAGAAAAGTTGTCAACTGTATTAATGAGTTGGGTGAGTGGGGGGTCAGAGGGGGACAGGGAGATTGGAGTTAAGAGCTCTCACAGCCTGGGGAAAAAAGCTGTTAAGCAATCTGACAGAGCGTGCTTTGATACTCCGGTACCTTCTACCTTATGGTAGGAGCTGGAAGAGGTTGTGGGAGGGGTCTTTCACGATGCTGGAGGCCTTGCTGGAGCATCATGCAAGGAAAATGTCCAGGATGGAGGGGAGAGGGGCACCGATGATCTTTGCGGCAGCAGTGTTCACTGTCCGTTGTAGGGTCTTGCGGTCAGCAGCACTGCAGTTCCCATACCAGACAGTGATGCAGCTGGTCAGCACACTCTCAATGGTGCCCCTGTAGAAAGTGGTGAGGATGGGTGGCGGGAGACTTGCCCTTTTCAGCCGGAAGAGAAAGTGGAGGCGTTGGTGGTCCAGGTGAAATCCTCTGAGATGTGCACCCCCAGGAATTTAGTGCTGCCGACTCTCTCCACGGTTGAGACGTCGATGGTCAGTGGGGGGTGGTCAACAGAGTTTCTCCTGAAGTCCATCACAACCTCTTTTGTCTTACATTGAGGGACAGGTTGTTAGCACCACACCATTTCGCCAGCTGTGCCACTTCCTCTCTGTAGAGCGTTTCATCGTTGTTGCTGATGAGGCCTACCACAGTTGTGTCATCAGCAAACTTGATGATGTGGTTGGAGCTGGACTTGGCAGTGCAGTCGTGGGTCAGCAGCGTGAAGAGCAGTGGCTGAGCACACAGCCTTGTGGGGCACCTGTGCTCAGTGTGGTAGTGCTGGAGGAGTTGCGGCCAACACGGACTGACTGAGTACTTGCAGTTAAAAAGTCCAGGATCCAATTACAGAGGGGGGTGTTAAGGCCCAGCAAATTTAGTTTGTGGATGAGCTGTTGTGGGATTATAGTGTTGAATGCTGAGCTGAAGTCGATGAACAGCATTCTTACATAAGATTCTTTCTGTTCCAGGTGAGTAAGAGCTAGGTGGAGAGTGGTGGATATTGCATCGTCCGTGGAACGGTTTGGACGGTATGCAAACTGGAATGGGTCCAGTGTGTTTGGGAGACTGGACTTGATGTGATGCATGACTAACCTCAAAGCACTTCATCATGATTGGGTACAGTGCTATGGGACGATAGTCATTCAGACAGGACATGGGTGACTTCTTTGGTGCTGGAATTATGTAGGTGGCTTTGAGACACGTGGGGACGACTGCCTGGATCAGCGAGGTGTTGAAGATGTCTGTTAGGACATCCGTCAGCTGTGCAGCACAGTCTCTCAGTACACGTCCAGGTATGTTGTCAGGGCCCGCAGCCTTTCGTGGGTTAATCTGGGACAGGGTCTTCCTTACGTTGGCTGGAGAGAGACAGAGTACCTGGTCGTTTGGAGATGCGAGTAGTTTCTTTGCAGGTGTGTCGTTCTGTATCTCAAATCGTGAGTAGAAGTGGTTGAGTGCATCTGGTAAGGATGTGTCATCATCACTGGCCTGTGGTGGGGGCTTGTAGTCAGTGATGGTCTGAATGGCTTGCCACAGGGACCGAGTGTCTTTACTGTCTGTGAAGTTGTTGTTAATTTTTTTTTAGCATATTGTTGTTTTGCCTTCTTGACGCCATGAGACAGATTAGCTCTTGCTGCTTTGAGGGCTGCTTTGTCTCCTGATCAGATGTGCTAAAACATTAGCCACATTTAACCTGTTAGCCTGCACCAGAGCGACCTCGCACTGAACGCTCTTTGTTTGCATGTGTCATTGTTTTCTAATAGAATAAATGAAACGGGACAAAGTTAATCTTGTCAAACTCTATATCATTCTGAGGGTCTAAGCCTCAAGCATCGACGACAGATCGCTGTTTTTCGATGGAAAGCTTATAAGGAATGAGTGGCACAAATTTGCTACATTTGTGTAAGCAGTACACATCCAAACACGCAGAGTAAAAAAGCCGTACGTACCTTTATCATTGTAATAACGAGCCACAAACGCGTCCACTGCTGAAATCCCAGTTTAGTTAGAGAGGTAAGGGTCCACAGAAAAACATCCCAGCGAGCACTTTTAGTCCAGCGAAACAATAACGTTGTAATAAGGATGAATATTCCTTTGTTTACGTTTCATTTCTTCAGAGAGTTATTGTTCGCGTCCGTTATGGAATAAATTACGCTCAAAAACAGCGTCTTGGTGGTAAAAAAACAAAACGATTTTGTAGAATACGGTCTTACAAACATAATGAGACCGTCTACGGAAAAAAAAGTCTCAGAAAAGCGGAATATAGATTATTTGAATTTGGCGCTCCCTCCTGCCGGCAGTGACGCTTCTGTGACGCACACTGTCATCTGAGCGGGGCGTAACTTAGAGATCTGCTTTATCCATAAAAAACTGTTTTTTTTTTCTTCTACATTTTTTATATGTGTGTGTGTGTATTGTGTGGGGAATGTGGCCGTGTCTGCATGATTATAATCTGTATGGACGCACATCAGCGTGTTTATTAGCGACTCTATGACGGCTATCATTGTGATTCATTGATCAGCTATTATTGATTATATGGCCCATCTGTTTGATTATAATCTGAATGGAAGCACATCAGCGTGTGTTTACTGACTCTATGACCATGTCTGGCAATATCACTTCACGTCTGGCAGTGATATTTATCATTGTAATAACGAATAACGAAGAATACTTCAGTATACATACTATATACAAAGCATTTTTTTCTATTTTTTTTCCTTTTTTATTACTCAAATAATTATTTTTGTATTTTTTAGTGCTCAAATAAATCTGTCTATTATTTTATAATTGAAAAACTATGCAGGAACATGTATAATGACTAAAATAGCTTGTATAATTCTGCAATCCATTTGGTGGTTATTTTTCCTCAAACAGGGGGGTGGGGGGACTATAAATAGTTTCAGAAAAAATATTGCAGGAATCTCATTTTTCATGGTATCTTCTTCAAATTTGAAATATGAACTGATGAGACACATGGCTTTCGATCCATTACTTTTCTGGATTGCTCCAGGACTTATTTCATGTATTTGTATATGAAATAAAAAAACATTCAGTGTGGAAAAATATTTTTCAAGGCACGTCAGTGTCTATAACTTTTTATCTTTTTGAGCATTATCAACTCTGGATGATAGATAGTAAAGCCCAGAGTCTCTTCTTTCCAAAGATACCTAATTTGTTTGTGTAAGCACACTTTGTCACAAACTGTTACCATTTTAATTCAGGTAGGTTATTTTCACCTGCGAGGCCCTAAATGGGGTTGAAGGTTAACAGGTTAAATCAAGACTCAAAACTCATCTGTTTAACTGTGCATTTGTTGAATGAGCACTGTGCTATATGTCCGAACTGACTGCAATGAATTTTATGTATAATCATTTTCTTTAAATTTATTTTAAATCAATCTCTATATCATTTTAAAATTCCTTGTTTTTATTATTTTTATTTCCATGTTTTTATTGATTTTTAATGTCTATTTAACTTTCTTTTATGTAAAGCACTTTGAATTACCACTGTATATGAAATGTGCTATATAAATAAACTTGCCTTGCCTTGATTTGAATGCTTCATCTCTGGTCTTTAGCAGCCCACGAACCTCTGCTGTCATCCATGGCTTCTGGTTGGCACGTGTGGTAGTGGTCTTGGTGACTGTCACATCATCTATGCACTTTTTGATGTAAGCAATCACAGTTTCATTTTACTCCTGCAGGTCTGTGTGGTTGTTGTAGGTGGCTGCCTCTTTAAACATGTTCCAGTCTGTGTCCTGGAAGCAGTCCTGCAGTGCTGAGGTGGCATTGTCTGGCCATACTGTGATCTGCTTTTGAACTGGTTTGGCGAGTTTGAGAAGTGGTCTATATGCTGGGATTAGCATAACAGTGATGTGGTCCGAGTACCCGAGGTGGGGGCGGGGTTCAGCTTTGTATGCGTTTTTCTCTGTTGTATAAACAAAGTCCAGTGTGTTGTTTCCCCTTGTTGCAAAGTTCACATGTTGGTAGAACTTTGGTAAAATTGTCTTTAGGTTTGCATGGTTGAAGTCACCGGCTATGATGAAAAAGCCGTTGGGGTTATTTGTTTGTTGTTCACTGATGGCGCTGTACAGTTCACGAAGCACGTCCTTAGCGTTTGCACACGGGGGGATGTAGACCGCGACAATAACAATGACCGTGAACTCCCGCGGCAGATAGAACGGTCGACACTTCACAAGCATAAACTCCACCAGCGATGAACAGTGTTTTGATATTACCGCAGCATTGTTACACCAGTATTTGTTGATATACACACACAAGCCACCTCCACGGGTCTTACCAGATAGTGATGAATCTCTATGCGCTCGGTAGCTGGATAGCCCATGCTGCTGAATGGCGGAGTCTGGGATGTTGACGTTTAGCCATGTTTCGGTGAAAACAAACACACAACAATCCCTTGCCTCATGCTGTGTAGACCGACTGAGTTGAATTAAGTCCAGTTTGTTTTCCAGAGAGCGAACGTTTGAGAGCATGAGTGTTGGAAGAGCCGGTCTTGTGAGGTTAGCTCTTAGCCTAGCTCGTATACCTCCACGCTTACCGCGCTTCCGTCCTCTCTCACACCGCTTACGACGCTGCCTTGTGCGGGTAGCGTCAGTAGGCGAGGCCGCGGTCTCGAGGTTTGGCTCCAGCAGTAAACAAAGGCCTCGTAGCTTCTCAGTAGCCGCCGGCGAGAGTTGTTGTTTGTACGCGTTGCCGATATCCAAAAGACTTTGGCGATCATAGATGAGTTTTGGAGTGATTTCCTTATGAGTTAGCGGTAAACTGACACTATTTGGAGACGAACAGACGACATTAAAAGACATAAAAGCAGCGTCTTTGGAACCCGGAGCAGCCGCTGCGTCTGATCACGCCGCAATCTTATCCTCATAGAAACTGATATATGATGTTACAGTCTCTGTGAGCTCGTCCAGATCGGTGGCAGCATTTTCAAAAACAGTCCAATCAGTGAGAGAGAAACAGGCTTGTAAATCCCGCTCTGTTTCATTAGTCCATCTTTTAACAGTTCTTAATACAGGTTTTGCCGATTTAAGTTTCTGCCTGTAGGACGGAATAAGATGAACCAAACAGTGATCAGAGAGTCCTAAAGCTGCTCGTGGAACAGAGTTATATGTGTTCTTTATTGCTGTATAACAGTGATCCAGCATATTACTGTCTCTGGTGGGACATGTAACATGCTGTCTGTATTTTGATAGTTGGCAGGAGAGATTTGCTTTATTAAAGTCCCCGAGAATGATTAAAACAGAGTCCGGGTGCTATTGTTCTGGTTCTGTGATCTGATCAGCAAGTTTCTGTAAAGCTGAGCTCACGTGCGGTTGCGGTGGAATGTAGACACTCATGAGAATGAACGAGCAGAACTCCTGCGGCGAATAGAACGGCTTGCAGTTAATGAAGAGTGTTTCTAGATCAGAACAGCACATCTTCTTTAACACAGTTACATCTGTACACAACCTCTCATTGATGTAAAAGCATGACCCGCCGCCGCGCGATTTCCCTGTTGATTCCGCGTCCCGATCTGCTCTGATCAGCTGGAAATTAGGCAGATGTAGTACACTGTCCGGTATGTCGCCATTTAGCCAGGTTTCTGTGAAACAAAGACCAGGAGAGTTAGAAAAATCCTTGTTTGTCCGGGACAGCAGAAGGAGTTCGTCCGTTTTGTTGGGTAGAGAGCGGAGATTCGCCAGATGGATGCTAGGCAACAGCATTCGAAATCCGCGCTGACGAAGCTTCACGAGCACGCCGGTTCGCTTCCCCCGTCTGCGCGTCCTCCTGAAATGTTTGACCAGAGATACGGCTCCGCCAACTACAATGTCCAGCAAAGCGTCCGAGTAGTCAAATTACGGTAAAAGATTTTGTGGTGTGTTCTGCCGAATGTTCAGCAGGTCATCCCTGTTAAAACTGATCGTATTTGAGTAACAAAAAACAGGAAAAACAAACAAAAACAGTACAAACACTGAAGAGCAAAGTACTGTAGCTGCCATCTGGAGCGCCATCGCATATGTCTTTTTTTATGTTAAAGAGGTGTGTGAACTTGCAAGTACAACAAATAAAAAATGTTTACAATACAGAGAAACAATTGATAAAGCTTGGCTTACTGAATATCAGGTCCCTTTCTACAAAAGCACTTTTTGTAAATTATTTGATCAATAATAATAATCTAGATTTGCTCTGTTTGACAGAAATATGGCTAAAACCAGATAAATACATTACTTTAAATGAGTCCACCCCCCCCCCCCCAAGATTACTGCTATAAAAATGAGCCACATCCGAAAGGTAAAGGGGGAGGTGTTGCTACAATTTATAGCAATATTCTCAGTATTTCTCGGAGGGCAGGCTTTAAATATAAGTCGTTTGAAGTTATGATGCTGCGTATAACATTATCTAGAGAAACACGTGTTAGTGATAAATCCACTGTGATGTTTGTACTGGCTACTGTATACAGGCCACCAGGGCACCACACTGACCTTATTAAAGAATTTGCTGATTTTCTGAGTTAGTACTGGCTGTAGATAAAGTCTTAATTGATGGCGAATTTAATATCCATGTCGATAATGAAAAAGATGCATTAAGATCAGCATTCATAGACATTCTGAACTCTATTGGGGTCAGACAACATGTTTCCGGACCTACTCATTGTCGAAATCATACTCTAGATTTAATACTGTCACATGAAATTGATGTTAGTGGTGTTGAAATTCTGCAGCAAAGCGATGATATCTCAGATCATTATCTAGTCTTGTGTAAACTCCATTGGGGAATTCGTGGCCTAATGGTTAGAGATTTGGACTCGTAATCCAAAGGTTGCGGGTTTGAGTCTCAGGCCGGCAGGGATTGTAGGTTGGGGGAGTGAATGTCCAGCGCTCTCTCCACCCTCAATACCACGACTGAGGTGCCCTTGAGCAAGGCACTGAACCCCCAACTGCTCCCCGGGCGCCGCAGCATAAATGGCTGCCCACTGCTCCGGGTGTGTGTTCACGGTGTGTGTGTGTTCACTGCTGTGTGTGTGTGCACTTTGGATGGGATAAATGCAGAGCACGAATTCCGAGTATGGGTCACCATACTTGCCCATATGTCACGTCACTTTCACTTTCATATCACTAAAACTGTAAATTCTACACCTTGCTACAAGTATGGTAGAACCATCACCTCTACCACAAAAGACTGCTTTGTAAGTAATCTTCCTGATTTATCTCAATTCCTCAGCATATCCAACAGCGCAGAAAAACTTGATGATGTAATAGAAACTATGGACTCTCTCTTTTCTAGCACTTTAGATACAGTTGCTCCTTTACGCTCAATAAAGATCAAAGAAAACAGTTTGACTCCGTGGTATAATGAGCACACTCGCACCTTAAAGAGAGCAGCCCGGAAAATGGAACGCAGATGGAGGAAAACAAAACTAGAGGTATTTTGTATAACCTGGCGGGAAAATACCCTATCCTAAGGAAAAGCATTAAAAACTGCTAGATCTGAATACTTTTCGTCTCTTCTAGAAGAAAACAAACATAAACATAAATAAACATATGTATTCAATACAGTCACTAAATTAACGAAAAATAAAGCATCAACAGGTGTTGGCATTTCCCAAAAGCACAGCAGTAATGACATTATGAACTACTTTACTTCCAAGATCGATTCTATCGAGTTAAAATAGAGTTAAAATTGTAACCATGCAGCCGTCAGCTACAATATCGCATCAGATACTATAGATCTATAGTGCACTACAGATCCCCTGAGGAACAATTTGAAGTGAAGTGACATACTGCCAAGTATGGTGACCCATACTCGGAATTTGTGCTCTGCATTTAACCCATCCAACGTGTACACACACAGCAGTGAACACACACACACCGTGAACATACACCCGGAGCAGTGGGCAGCCATTTATGCTGCGGCGCCCGGGGAGCAGTTGGGGGTTCGGTGCCTTGCTCAAGGGCAAGTCGTGGTATTGAGGGTGGAGAGAGCGCTTGACATTCACTCCCCCCACCTACAATCCCTGCCGGCCCGAGACTCAAACCCGCAACCTTTGGATTACGAGTCCGACTCTCTAACCATTAGGCCACGACTTCCCCAATTTCACTCATTCTCTACTATAGGAGAGGAAGAATTGTATAAATTTGTTAAATCATCTAAACCAACAACATGTATGTCAGACCCTATTCCATCTAAACTACTAAAAGAGATGCTTCCAGAAGTCATAGATCCTCTTTTGGCTATTATTAATTCATCACTGTCATTAGGATATGTCCCCAAAACCTTCAAATTGGTTGTTATTAAGCCTCTCATTAAAAAAAACACAACTTGACCCCAAAGATTTTGTTAATTACAGACTGATCTCAAATCTCCCTTTTCTGTCAAAGATACTAGAAAAGGTAGTATCCTCGCAATTATATTCCTTCTTAGAGAAAAAGTGTATTTGTGAGTAATTCCAGTCAGGATTTAGACCATATCATAGTACTGAGACTGCTCTCATTAGAGTTACAAATTACCTGCTTTTATCATCTGATCGTGGTTGTATCTCTTTATTAGTTCTACTGGATCTTAGCGCTGCGTTTGTCACTATCGACCACAACATTCTTTTAAATAGACTAGAACACTTTGTTGGAATTAGTGGAAGTGCATTAGCATGGTTCAAATCGTACTTATCTGAACACCATCAGTTTGTAGCAGTGAATGAAGAGGTATCATATCGATCACAAGTGCAGTACGGAGTACCTCAAGGCTCAGTACTAGGGCCGTTACTTTTCACGCTTTACATGTTACCCTTGGGAGATATTATCAGGAGACATAGTGTTAGTTTTCACTGTTATGCTGATGATACTCAGCTCTATATTTCGTCGCTGCCCAGTGAAACACACCAAGTTGAGAAACTAACGGAATGCATAGTCGATATAAAAAAACTGGATGACCAGTAACTTCTTACTGCTAAATTCTGAAAAAACAGAGGTGTTAATTATCAGACCTAAAAACCCCACATGTAATAACCTAGAACACTATCTAACACTTGACGGCTGCTCTGTCAATTCTTCTTCATCAGTTAGGAACCTAGGTGTGCTGTTTGATAGCAATCTTTCATTTGAAAGCCATGTTTCTAGCATCTGTAAAACTGTGTTTTTCCATCTCAAAAACATATCTAAATTGCGACCTATGCTCTCAATGTCAAATGCAGAAATACTAATTCATGCGTTTATGACCTCAAGGTTAGACTATTGTAATGCTTCATTGGGTGGTTGTTCTGCACGCTTGATCTACAAATTACAGTTGGTCCAAAATGCAGCAGCTAGAGTCCTTACTAGAACCAGGAAGTTCGACCATATTAGCCCGGTTCTGTCAACACTGCATTGGCTCCCCATCAGCGAGCTCTTATCACATTATGATCCTCCACGTCTGCTGCGTTCTCAAAACTCTGGCCATTTGATAATACCTAGAATATCAAAATCGACTGCGGGTGGCAGATCCTTTTCCTATTTAGCACCCAAACTCTGGAACAATCTACCTAATACTGTTCGGGAGGCAGAGACACTCTGTCAGTTTAAATCTAGATTAAAGACACATTTCTTTAACCTGACTTACACATAACACACTAATGCTCTTCTATTATTCAAATCCGTTAAAGTATTGTTAGGCTGCATTAATTAGATCAACCGGAACCGGGAACACTCCCCATAACACATGATTACATCATAAGAAGAATGGCATCTACGCTAATATTTGTCTGTTTCTATTCTGTTTCTTAGTCCGTGTCCGGATCAGATGGTGGATCGGCGCCGGGAGATGATGTATGTGGCCCTGATCGTCAGCGGAGGCCGGATACCTGGATGAGCCCCGGGGACATATCCCCAGTCACTGTAGCCATCCGATCCGGTCCGTATCAAGCCCAGATGGTCACTGCAGTCACCAGATCCAGTCCGTATCCAGATCAGATGGTGGATCAGTACCCAGAGATGACCTCTACAGCCCTGAACGTCAACGGAGACCAGGACACTGAGATGAGTGCCAGAGACAGATCCCCAGTGAGGACCCCACCACTTAGACAGCCATCGGGAAAGACCACTGGAATCAGTTGAGCCCTTACAATCTGACTTTGCTGCAGTTGGAATTGAACTGCTGGTTCGTTTGGCCAGAGGAGAACTGGCCCCCGACTGAGCCTGGTTTCTCCCAGGTTTTTTTCTCCATTCTGTCACCGATGGAGTTTTGGTTCCTTGCCGCTGTCACCTCTGGCTTGCTTAGTTGGGGACACTTCATTTCCAGCGATATCGTCGACCTGATTGCAAAGACACTATTTAAACTGAACTGAGCTGGATGATGACATCACTGAATTCAATAATGAAATGCCTTTAACGGAAAATCTTTTTTTTAATCTTTTTATATTATATTATTGACACACTATTTTCTTTTTTTGATATTGTGCAGTTGCTTTGACAGAATTTACATTGTTAAAAGCGCTATATAAATAAAGGTGACTTGACGTACTGTATACAGGCCACCAGGGCACCATATGATGTTTTATTAACAAAGTTCAGGAGAAGCACGTCAGATACTTAGCCTAATTAAATCACAAGTGGCACGCAATCAAGTCAATCAACTCACGGATATAAATACAGCTGACATACCTCCACTCATTTGACGGTCTATCAACACCCCTCCACCACCCCTTCTCCACCTATATGACTAAGTTCTCACCACACTATAGGGGATACTCTGGGTTCGGGCCATTACTGAGCTCAGAACCCTTCCCCAGGACAGCATGCCAACTACGTATTACTATACTCGCCAAATACGCATTACGTAACTCGTTCTAAATATATGTAAGTGTGAACTCGTGAAACAGACTTTATTAAAGAATTTACTGATTTTATATCTGAGGTAGTGCTGGCTGCAGATAAAGTCCTAATTGCTGGTGATTTTAATATCCATATTGATAATGAAAGAGATTCGTTGGGATCAGCATTTATAGTCATTCTAAACTCCATTGGTGTTAAAAAACACGTTTCAGGACCTACTCATTGTCGAAATCATACTCTAGATTTAATACAGTCATACGGAATTGATGTCAGTGGCGTTGAAATATTGCAGCAGATCGATGATATCTCAGATCATTATCTAATTTCGTGTATATTCCATGTAGCTAAATCTGTAAAGCCAACTGCTTGTTACAAATATGGTAGAACCATCACTTCTACCACAAAAGACTACTTCATAAATAATCTTCCTGACAACTCAATTCCTCAGAATATCCAATAGCTCAGAACAACTTGATGTAACAAAACTATGGGCTCTCTCTTTTATAGCACTTTAGATACGCTTGCTCCTTTACGCTTAAGGAAGATTAAGGTATAATCTTCTAAGGTATAATGAGCACACTCGGACCCTAAAGAGCAGCTGGAGAAAAACTAAATTAGAGGTATTTTGTATTGCTTAGCGGGAAAGTACCCTATCCTACAGAAAAGCATTAAAAACTGCTAGATCTGCTTACTTTATGTCTCTTTTAGAAGAAAACAAACACAACCCCAAGTATTTATTTAATACAGTGGCTAAATTAACAAAAAATATAACATCAGCTGGTGCAGACATTACCCAGCAGCACAGTAGTAATGACTTTATGAACTACTTTACTTCCAAGATCGAAACTATTAGAGATAAAATTGTAACCATGCAGCTCTCAGCCACAGTATCGCATCAGATAGTGCACTATAGATCCCCTGAGGAACAATTCCACTCATTCTCTTCTATTGGAAATGAAGGATTGTATAAACTTGTTAAATCATCTAAACCAACAATCTGTATTTTAGACCCTGTTCCATCTAAGCTCCTAAAAGAGGTGCTTCCAGAAGTAATAGATCCTCTTCTGGATATTATTAACTCATCATTGTCATTAGGATATGTCCCAAAAACCTTCAAACTGGCTGTTATTAAGCCTCTCATTAAAAAAACACAATTTGACCCCAAATAATTAATTACAGACCAATCTCAAACCTCCCTTTTCTGTCAAAGATATTAGAAAAGGTAGTATCATCACAACTATGTTCCTTCTCAGAGAAAAATTATATATGTGAGGACTTCCAGTCAGGTTTTAGACCATATCATAGTACTGAGACTGCTCTCATTAGAGTTACAAACAGCCTGCTCTTATCATCTGATCGTGGTTGTATCTCTCTATTAGTGCTACTGGATCTTAGTGCCGCGTTTGACACTATCGACCACAACATTCTTTTAAATAGAGTAGAAAATGATGTTGGCATTAGAGGAAGCGCACTGGCATGGTTGAAATCATACTTATCTGACCGCCATCAATTTGTGGCAGTAAATGAAGAGGTGTCATACCAATCACAAGTGCAGTATGGAGTACCTCAAGGCTCAGTACTTGGCCCATTACTTTTCACGCTTTACATGTTACCCATGGGAGATATCATTAGGAAACATGGTGTTAGCTTTCACTGTTATGCTGATGATACCCAGCTCTATATTTCTTTGTGACCTGATGAAACTTACCAATTTGCAAAAATAACGGAATGTATAGTTGATATCAAAAACTGGATGACTAGCTATTTCTTACTCCTAAATTCTGAAAAAACAGAGGTGTTAATTATTGGACCAAAAACCTTTGCATATAAAATATACCTAAATTACGACCTATGCTCTCAATGTCAAATGCAGAAACATTAATTCATGCATTCATGACCTCGAGGCTAGATTATTGTAATGCTTTATTGGGTGGTTGCTCTACAAACAAACTCCAGCTGGTTCAAAATGCAGCAGCTAGAGTTCTTACTAGAACCAGGAAGTATGACCACATTAGCCCGGTTCTGTCAACACTGCACTGGCTCCCTATTAAACATTGTATACATTTTAAGATCTTGCTAATTACCTATAAAGCCCTGAATGGTTTGGCACCACAGTATTTGAGTGAGCTCTTATCGCATTATAGTCTTTCACGTCCGGCGCGATCTCAAAACTCTGGCCATTTGATAATACCTAGAATATCAAAATCAACTGTGGGCGGGAGATTGTTTCCCTATTTAACTCTGGAACAATCTACCTAACACTGTTCGGGAAGCAGACACACTCTGTCAGTTTAAATCTAGATTAAAGACTCATCTCTTTAACCTGGCTTACACATAACACACTATCGCATTTCTATAATTCAAATCCGTTAAAGGATTGTTAGGCTGCATTAATTAGGTCAATCGGAACCATTTCATTAGCTCTGTACTTGTACTCTGCATAAATGACAATAAAGTTGAATCTAATCTAATCTAACCAGGAACACTTCCCAAAACACCTGATGTAATGAAGAAGAATGGCATCTACGCTAATATTAGTCTGTTTCTTTCTTATTCCGAGGCCACCGTAGCCACCCAGATCCAGACTGTATCCAGATCAGATGGTGGATCAGCACCTAGAGATGACCTCTACAGCCAGGACACCTAGATGTGTCATGATACGTGCAGTGAAAATGAAGCGAGAACTCAAGTGCAGGGAAATGGTAGTTTTAATTATAAAAGCAAAAGAAAACAAAACAGAAACATAAATTACCCCGCTGGGAAAAACAGACCGACAGAGCAATGCAAAAACGAGGACTAGAAACACACATGACTTACTGCACCAAGAACATATGACAACGTGGCCGAACAGGACTGCAAACACCAGGATCATTTAAAGGAGACAAACAAGGAGGAACCAGGTGTACACGCTGAGACAATTAGGGAATAACAAGGAGGGTGGGGTCAAACAATCAACCGGGGAACACATGGAACAATCACAACACAAACCCATGTGCTCAGACAAGACAGTGACATCTGGTGGCCAACCAGGGCACACCCACAGGATACGTGACACTATCCCCCAACAAAGGAGCAGCTCCCAGATGCTCCACCTGCAACACTAAGAAAACACAAAAACATGAAAAATGAAAATACAAATGTCAAGAAGGGAGGTGGGCAAGAGACGGATCAGGGGGAGGGATGGTGGGCCAGGCCCGTGCAGAGGCAGGGGGCCCGCAGACCAAGGCCGAGCAGGAGACCAGGACGGATCCGGAGGGACGGACCAGGGGGTTTCCGGCCCAACAGGAACCCCAGCGCACGGCCAGGGTGGGGCCGGAGGGACAAGCCAGGCAGTGAGTTTAAGAACGGCCTCTGTGGCCGTGACAGGGCAGACAGTGAGCTCAGGAACGGTCTCTGTGGCCGTGACAGGGCAGACAGTGAGTTCAGGAACGGCCTCTGGCAGGGTAAGGAGCTCGAGTGGAGCCGGCAGGGCGAGAAGTTCGGGTAGAGCCAGCAAGGCGAGGAGCTCGGGTGGCGCCGGCAGGGCAAGGCGCTCGGGTGGCGCCGGCAGGGCAAGGAGTCTGGGTGGCGCCGGCAGGGCAAGGCGCTCGGGTGGTGCCGGCAGGGCGAGGAGCAAGGGTGGTGCCGGCAGGGCGAGGAGCAAGGGTGGTGCCGGCAGGGCAAGGCGCTCGGGTGGCGCCGGCAGGGCAAGGAGTCTGGGTGGCTCTGGCACGGCCTCCTGGCCAGCAGTGAGCTCCTGGGTAGCCTCCTGGCCTTGTGGGACGGAGGAGGCCTTCCTCCGCCTCCTCCTCCGTCTCCGGGAGCGGGGCGCCGCTGCGGCATCCTCGGCCACCTCTAGGGAATTGAGAGCGGGCACCGCCGCCTCGGGAGCGCTGTGAGCGGGCACCGCCTCTTGGAGAAGCGTCAAAAACTCCACCAATTCCCCAAAAGTCAAGCGGTCTAGCTCCCTCATCCACTCCTCATCGAGGGGCTCATCAAGGGCAAAGTTAAAGAAGTCCTTGAGAGCCACCTCGTTGTATCCCAAACCCTCTGCTGCCTCACAAAACGTCCAGGCAAACATCCTGACGTCAGTGCCCCTCTGACGGAGAGAGTGCAGCGTCCTGACCTGGAGGATTCGTAAATAAGAAGGGTTCCTCATGTTAGGGGCTGGAGGATGGTAAGAATCCATTCCCCGCTGAGTTCTCTGATGTCGGCCACGTTCTGTCATGATACGTGCAGTGAAAATGAAGCGAGAACTCAAGTGCAGGGAAATGGTAGTTTTAATTATAAAAGCAAAAGAAAACAAAACAGAAACATAAATTACCCCGAGGGGAAAAACAGACCGACAGAGCAATGCAAAAACGAGGACTAGAAACACACATGACTTACTGCACCAAGAACATATGACAACGTGGCCGAACAGGACTGCAAACACCAGGATCATTTAAAGGAGACAAACGAGGAGGAACCAGGTGTACACGCTGAGACAATTAGGGAATAACAAGGAGGGCGGGGTCAAACAATCAACCGGGGAACACATGGAACAATCACAACACAAACCCATGTGCTCAGACAAGACAGTGACATCTGGTGGCCAACCAGGGCACACCCACAGGATACGTGACAAGATGAGCCCCAGAGATTGATCCCAAGTGAAGACCCTGTCTCCAAGACCACAGGAACCAGATGAGTCCTTTGCACAATCCGATTCTGCTTTAGCCTAGATTTAAACTGCTGATTTTGTCTGGTGCTATGGTCAAAGTTTTTGTTGTCATTGTTTTGTGGGTGTTGGTGTTTTTTTTCCCCTATTGTGCTGACTTGGTTTGTTTTTCTTCCGAGGTTGAGCTCCGCCCCTACACACCTGCGGTTCTTTCAGTAATGATGTTCTGGACTGAATATAAAGTGGTGGAAGTTGCGGTTTGGAAGGAGGAGAAACTCCCCATTTCAGCCACAGTCCCGCCACAGTTACTGTTATGCGTTCTGCCTCACGTGTCCTTTTTATGTTGCTAAAACCCTTCCTGAACGAGCATTCTAAAAGTGGGGTTCGTAACACTGGCCAGAGGAGAATGACACTATTTCGACAAACTATTTCCCTGTCTAAATACTGTAAACTGATATAAAGATTTACCTAGCCTTATCTCCAAATGACTACAGCCCCATTGACTCCCTCTGCCTATGCATTGATTAAATTAACAGTTGGATGTGCCAGAACTTTCTTCAGTGAAACGAGGAGAAAACTCAAGCCATTGCATTTGGAAACAAAGATGAAGTTCTCAAGGTGAATGCATACCTTGACTCTAGGGGTCAAACAACTAAAAATCAAGTCAAAAATCTTGGTGTGATTCTGGAGACAGACCTTAGTTTTAGTAGTCATGTCAAAGCAGTAACTAAATCAGCATACTATCATCTCAAAAACATTGCAAGAATTAGATGTTTTGTTTCCAGTCAAGACTTGGAGAAACTTGTTCATGCCTTTATCACCAGCAGGGTGGATTTATTGTAATGGTCTGTTAGGTTTATATTCAGTGAGCATATCTGCAATGTATTTAGGTCCTAGGCCATTGAGTGATTTATAAACGAGTAAAAGAACTTTAAAATCAATCCTAAATGTAACTGGAAGTCAGTGTAAGGACCTGAGGACTGGTGTGATATGCTCAGATTTTCTGGTTCTAGTCAGAATCCTGGCAGCAGCGTTCTGGATTAGCGGCAGCTGTCTAATGGTCTTCTTTGGAAGGCCGGTGAGCACTGTCAAGTCAAGTCAAGTCACCTTTACTTATATAGCGCTTTTTACAATGCAAATTGTGTCAAAGCACTGCACAATATCAAAAAAAGGAAAATAAAGTGTCAATAAGTCACAATCACTGTGCTATGTCCCAACTCACTGCACTGTATTTTATGTAATCATTTAGTCAAATTCCTTGTTTTTATTGTTATGATTATTTTTTATAATTATTATTTATGTATGGAATGTTCTATATAAATAAACTTACCTTGCCTTGTCTTGTGTGTGTGTCTTTGTGAGTGTGTGTGTGCTTGTGTGTGCGTGTGTGTGTGAGTGTGTGTTTTTGTGACAAATGAAATTTGTATAATGACACAGGTATTACAAGGAGAAGGTGATTTATGAGGACATTTCCCCGTGTCCCCATATTTCAAAAGGCTTATAAATCAGAGTGAGTTTTTTTGAGAAAGTAAAAATCCAGAAAGTTTGCTGTAAGGGGAACGTTTTGGTGTAGGGTTGGTGTAGGGCAGGGGTAGGCAAGTAAGTTTGGCATCGGGCCAAAAAAAATTCACCACTAGATGGCGGGCCAGAACATTGTCAAAGGATAATTTAAGATATTAATTGATGGAAAATGCAACCAGAATTGACTGACTGTTACAGTGTATTTTGTAACAGATAGTGAGCTGTTACTCTGTGTATAATCACTCCGCTCCCACTCCACTCCATGCTCACTGATATCAGAAACATAGCTCCGCGTCTAAACTATTTCAGTATGTTTGAAATATCACGGTTCTATGGAAGCCCGTTTCCGCCACTGAATAAAAAATTAAAAAAGGTTATTGCGACTTTTTATCTCACAATTCTGACTTTTTTTTCCCACAGAAGTGTGAGATATAAAGTCAGAATTGCGAGTTAAAGTCCAGTTTTGAGAGGGGAAAAAGACTGATATGTTCTCAGAATTGCGAGTTTATATCATGCAATTCTGAGAAAAAAAAAGTCAACTGTCAGCTGAAAATATTCAGAAGGAACAAATAAATTCCTTGAGAAATATAACTTGAGAAATATCATCATAGCCTTCACATTCTTTCTGATTTGAGTGATCCTTTTCTATCTAGCTAGCTAAATATGTTTAACATGTGAATTCTTGCTAAATATGCAGTTATATTATGGGTTGTTGGCATGAATTGCACTCGTGATGAAGCACTCTTGGAGCGAGTGAAAACCACAACGCTCCGACTTTTAAAAAATTCGCTCCTCGCTCCATTCAAAATAACACCTCTCCACTCGCGCTCTGCTCACATACTCTGATTGTGAGTAACTGTTGCTGTCATGGCAGATCTATTTCAGAACCAGCCGCTATCTAAATAATCTGGCAACGGGCGCTGGCCAGATATTATTGCTGGCTGGCCACTTTTGGCCCGCGGGCCGCCTGTTGCCGACCACTGGTGTAGAGCAACAATACATACAGTTTGTACAGTATAAAAACCATTATGCCTATGGAATGTCCCCACAATTCACAAAAACAAACGTGTGTGTGTTAGAGTGAGCGTGTGTATGTGTGTGTGATACCGGTTCCGAAGGCGATGCCCAGGCTTGTGGTGAATCCAGTGATGGCGAGGATGTCGTCGAAGCTCCCAGCAGCCATCAGGAGCGTGGGAACTCCTTTCTGAACACCAAATCCTTCCAATTGCAGAAGCAGCATAGACGGAACCACCACAGCCGGAGAAACAGCAGCCAGAACGAAACTATACACAGCATTCTCCGGTCAGACCTTTCATTTCTTCAGTCTGAATGAATTCAAACCTCTGAACCATGAAAACTGACAGGAGACAAACACTGAACGATGTTACCCGAGCATGAAGCTCCATATCCAGGGCAAACCCAGCAGAAAATGAGCCACTACAGCCACCGTACACGTCTCCGTAAGACACGGGCCGACAGCAACCCTCACACACACTGCCTTCAGACGCTGCAGGGCCTGGAACACACACACTTTTGATTTTATTAGTAACAGCCACAAGAATACTCTACTATTTGTTAACATATACCTGAATAGTTTGCCTTAACTTGAAAAAAAAGTTTTCTTTTTTACTACTGCATAAACATGAAATACCCATGTTACACACAGGGCTAGTTTATTAAAGAACAAATATTTTTAAATGTATAGTTGCTCTCCATTGTGTGACAAAAATATAAAGGTTATGAATATCACTTTTAACATAATAAAAAAGGAACACAGTTTGAAAGCAACAGGGCAGGATAAAATCACAAATTATAGATAATAAATAGAAACAAAAGCACAAAATAAGTGTCTGCTGGTTAGAGGTAGAACGCATTCAGCCTTCTGAACATATTAACATGTTACTGTCATCTATTTTTTCTGTAAATGTAAGAGACTCTCAATACGTTTAATGTTCTTAAAATAAATAAAATTGAAGCTAAATGTGAAGTTCAAAAACATATTTTACAGTTTTTTACAGCCGCTAGAACACATTTCTCAATACTAAAGTCACCTTTTCCAAGAGTCGTCACACAGTTCTTCTAATCATCTTTCAACTTGACACAGCAGATCATTTCAATTCAAAGTGCACTAAAACTACTAAAACACTTCATTAATGCCTCAAATCAAGTCATTCTTCCATAACACTAGCAAAGGTTTTCACCAAACAAACACACTTTATCACTCATAACACATCAATCTAAAACACTAACAACAGGGAGCATTGTACAGTGTTTTCTACTTTCTACATTTCTTTACAAAACACTCTCTACTGTTTATAATTCACTGCAGTATATGTTACATGCTCCATGTTTATATTACAGTACAAAATTATTCCTAAGTTTTCCCCTTTTGTACAGATGGTAATGAAAGTGAAAGACTAACACTTGTGAAGATGTTCAGCTACAAGCAACTGCTTTGATAGTACACTGCTCCAAAAAATTAAAGGAACACTTTTTAAGCAGAGTATAGCATGAAGTCAATTAAACTCTTGGGATATTGATCTGGCCATTTAAGTAGCAGAGGGGGTTGTTAATTAGTTTCAGCTGCTTTAGTGTTAATGAAATTAACAACAGGTACACTAGATGGGCAACAATGAGACGACCCCCAAAACAGGAATGGTTTCACAGGTGGAGGCCACTGACATTTTTTTCCCTACTCATCTTTTCTGACTGCTTTTAACTAGTTTTGCATTTGGCTGGTGTCAGTGTCACTACTGGTAGCATGAGGTGATACCTGGACCCTACAGAGTTTCACAGGCAGTCCAACTCCTCCAGCTGGCACATCAATACGTGCCATTGCCAGAAGGTTTGCTGTGTCTCCCAGCACAGTCTCAAGAGCATGGAGGAGATTCCAGGAGACAGGCAGTTACTCTAGGAGAGCTGGACAGGGCCGTAAAAGGTCCTTAACCCATCAGCAGGACTGGCATCTGCTCCTTTGTGCAAGGAGGAACAGGATGAGCACTGCCAGGGCCCTACAAAATTACCTCCAGCAGGCCACTGGTGTGAATGTCTCCGACCAAACAATCAGAAACAGACTTCATGAGGGTGGCCTGAGGGCTGACATTCTCCGGTGGGCCCTGTGCTCACAGCCCGGCACCGTGGAGCTAGACTGGCATTTGACCTTTGGCCCTGTCCAGCTCTCCTAGAGTAACTGCCTGTCTCCTGGAATCACCTCCATGCCCTTGTGACTGAGCTGGGAGACACAGCAAACCTTCTGGCAGTGGCCTCCACCTGTAAAACTATTCATGTTTTGGGGGTTGTCTCATTGTTGCCCATCTAGTGCACCTGTTGTTAATTTCATCAACACCAAAGCAGCTGAAACTGATTAACAACACCCTCTGCTACTTAACTGACCAGATCAATATCCCAGGAGTTTAAGGCTACGTTCATACTGCGAGCCTTAGTGCTCGAGTTTTTTTCTCAGATCAGATTTATTTGTATAGCCATTCATATTGTTGTTTTAACCCTTTAGGCGCCAGGGTTTTTTTTGGAAAAAATGCTGGATTTTGACATCAAGATTTCAAAAGCTTGTGGCTTGAAAGGGCTTAAAGATAGAGATCTACTGTAAATTAGAAAAATGTTGGGCATGACTGAAAGTTTATGTAGGGTGTAAATATACTCATCTAATTTGCATTTTATGACGTCATCAGGGGGTGGTCCCTCTTGAATTTCATAATATTCAGGAAATAGTAGATATTGAATGGATGTTTGAACTTATTTGCATGTTTGTTTTTTTGTCTTTTTCTCCTCATTCCAAATGATCAGAAAAGAGGAAACCAACAATAAAACATGATAATGTACTAAATTATTACTATATTACTATACTATATAGTAGTAAAACGCATGTGAACAGTAGCCTACTTCTTGATCAGTTCATCAGTAATATTAAGGAAATAATAGATATTGAATGGATGTTTGAACTTATCTGCATGTTTGTTTTTTTTGTCTTTTTATCCTCATTCCAAATGATCAGGAAAAGAGAAAATCAACAGAAAAACAGGAGAAAGCAGTAAATTATTACTATATTACTGTGCCATAGTAAAATACATGTGCCTATTTTTTGATCAGTTGACCAGCTATCTGTCCAATCAGGTATCTATGTGACAGTTTATAGTTCTTGAGAGTATGGTACCTCTCATTGCATGGCACAGCGCACAGACCTACCCCATACTGACTGCAGCTGTACTGTCTGCCGGCGGCACTTAGAGCGCGCACGATCAGAACAAACGGCGCAATCTGGCCAATTATCAGAGAGCAACAGCTCTCCTATGGACACTACGACCACGTCCACCCTGTCACCCCCATCCCCGTTGGGCAAAGTGTTGAAATGATCACTTGTTTGTGCTTTGTGAACGATCGCGCCTTGCGCAGCGGCACCATTGCGCGATCATTAGACGGCCGATCGTCATTTCCAAAAGGCAAATATTCCCCTTCAGAGTCAGAATCGGCCAATAACATTTGCAACACATCCTCACAGTACAACGTTTTATTAGCCATTTGGCGATTTTCTCTCACAAATCTCACAATTTACTCAGACGCTATGAACTGAACTGCTTCCGCATCAATGACACCATAGGTCACTTGCTCTGCTATTTCCTCCAACAATTTTGGTCTAGAATCGAAGTACTACATGCCTGCCATCTAGTGGAAGGGAATACAAATGAGATATTACACCATAATAGGAACTGCAGCCTATTTCATGAAGTATGACGTCTTGTCGCAATTTTGCGACTTTGACGCTTAGAGGGTTAAATGTGGCCAATATCAGTTTTACAGTGCGAACAAATCATGGTTCTGAACTGACTCGCATGTGCAAAAGAACGAAATGAACAGGGTTTCCAGATTTTCACAACAAAATCCACCCAATTGCTTCTCAAAACTAGTCCAAAACTAGCCCTACCATGTTAAGGGGGTAAATATCGCTTTAATTGGGTCGCGTCAACCCACAAAGTTGAAAAACAACCTGCGGCAACAGTGGAAAAAGTAGCCCAATTCTGGGGTGAAAATGTGGATTTGGCAACACTTGTGCAGTGCGTTATTATACAGAAGTAAACACGGAGGACATAAGTAAGCGATTATGCATTTATTTATAGTGTGATCTGCTGCAGAAGCCAGCAAAATTATACGCAGAAAATATGAACAATAAAGACAAGGATGTGATAGAAGCAGTTTAAAACCTTTATAATAGCGCGTTAGCATTTGTTAGCCGGTTAGCTTGTCGTAAGTGTTTCTACTCGCGTATATTACAGTTTTATTTTTTCTCCCTCCGTTTCATTTCTCTCTCACTCCGTTTTTCACGAGTTCATCAAACAACAGTGGTAAGTTAAGTCGGTATCATTCATCAATCACGGTGAGTAATGGCTTCTTCTCCTCCTATTGTTGTTTGCACTGTTTGCCACATGTACAGTTTATCTCTCTCTGTCAGAAGCGAGGGTTTCACATGTGATAAATGCAGGGAAATAGTTAGGCTGACAGAAGGTTTTAGAACTAGAGACACGCATCCAAACTTTAGTTGAGGACAGTAAGAATGTGAGGGCTGTAGATACGGCTTTGGATGCGACTAGCTCAGGGAGTCCTGTACATAGTTCGGTTCCGGTATTAGAGCCCATGCAGCAGGGCAACTGGGTGACTGTGAGGCGGTGTAATGATGGGTCTGAGGCACGGGGATCCATTTGCAGCTTTAATAATAAGACAGGGTCAAACAGGCAGGGATCATTCAGTGGTGTCAGAGATAGATCAGAATCCATAAACGATAACCAGACTTGAGTCGAGGCAGGCGGCAGACAGGGGAAGTAAACAACAGTTCAGAGATCGGGTCACAAAGGCAGGTAGCAGAGAATCACAGAGTCGGGTAACAGTCCAAGAATAAACAGAATAAATAAACGTTAAAAGAATAAACGTTCAGAGGTGTAAGCCGGGGAAATACAAGATTTCGCGAAGCGTTACTGGAGGTTGCAGCTTATATGGGGAAACAGTGATGGAAAACACCTGTGCCGCAATCAGTCTCAGGTACTGAGCATTGTGGGAAATGCAGTTCAGTTAATATTCCAGTGATGGTGCCCTCCGGTGGCATTCAGGGAGGGCCACAGAGGCCGAGTTTTTGACAGTCGGCCTAGTCGCGGGTCAAAACACCACTCTTCCATTCCGATCAAAACATCAAACAGGTTCTCCCCACTCAGTGACGCACCCACTGAGAAACCTGATGAAAGTGCTCTGGTTATTGGCGATTCTATTGTACGGAACATGAAAATAGGGACACCAGCCAACATAGTCCAATGTTTACCGGGAGCCAGAGCGCCTGACATCTTGGCAAATTTAAAAGTGCTGGCTAATGCTAAATGCAAATTCAATAAGATTGTTATTCACGTCAGCGCTAATGATGTTCGACTTCACCAGTCGGAGATCACTAAAAATAATGTTAAAGAGGTGTGTGAACTTGCAAGTACGATGTCAGACACTGTAATATGCTCTGGCCCGCTCCCTGCTTACCGGGGTGATGAGATTCATAGCAGACTGTCGTCACTCAATGGCTGGATGTCTAAGTGGTGCCCACAGAATAACACAGAATAACATAAGTTTTATAGACAATTGGACGAGTTTTTGGGACAGACCTAACCTGTTGAAAAGAGATGGTCTTCATCCCTCCTGGGGTGGTGCCGCTCTTCTCTCTAGAAATATGGCACATAGTCTTAGAGTTCGTACTTGACTAACTGGGGCCCAGTAGGAGGCAGACAGACTGGCTAAACCGACCATCTGCTAGCTGCCACACGTCACAGAAGTCAGTTAATTCTCAGCACATAGAGACTCTTTCACCTAGATATCACACTATAGAGACTGTGTCTGTTCCCCGAACTAGAAAATACAAAAAAAAATCCAAACCAATTCATGAGTAACAACTTCAGTCAGTCAGTCGTGACGTATTGTCAAGTATGGTGACCCATACTCGAAATTGGTGCTCTGCGTTTAACCCATCCAAGTGCACACACACAGCAGTGAGTAGTGAACAAATGCACACACACACACACACCGTGAACACACACCCGGAGCAGTGGGCAGCCATGCTGCAGCGCCCGGGGAGCAGTTGGGGGTTCGGTGCCTTGCTCAAGGGCACCTCAGTCGTGGTATTGAGGGTGGAGAGAGCGCTGGACATTCACTCCCCCCACCTACAATCCCTGCCGGCCGGGGACTCGAACCTGCAACCTTTCGATTACGAGTCTGACTCTCTAACCATTAGGCCACGACTTCCCCCTTTGTTGAACTTAATTGATGTTCAACAAATGAAAAATTTATATAACACACAGAAACAAATGATAAAGCTTGGCTCATTGAATATCAGGTCCCTTTCTATGAAAGCGCTTTTTGTAAATGATATGATCACTGGTCATAAACTAGATGTGCTCTGTTTGACAGAAATCTGGCTAAAACCAGATGAATACATTATTTTAAACGAGTCTAGCCCCCGCGTCCAAAAGGCAAAGGGGGAGGTGTTGCTACAATTTATAGCAATTTTTCAGTATTTCACAGAAGACAGGCTTTACGTATAACTCCTTTGAAGTAATGATGCTTCATATAATATTATCTAGAGAAAAAAGTATTAATGATAAATCCCCCGTTATGTTTGTACAGGCTACTGTATACAGGCCACCATACAGACTTTATTAAATAATTTGCTGATTTTCTATCAGAGTTAGTGCTGGCTGCAGATAAAGTCCTAATTGTGGGTGATTTTAATATCCACGTCGACAATTAAATAGATGCATTAGGATCAGCATTCATAGACATTCTGAACTCTATCGACTTAACTTTTCTCGTAGGCCTCCAGCTCCCGTTGCAGACACTAGCGTAAGGCTACCTCTGCTAGCAGAGCAGGCTACACAAGTTTTTCCTGACTCCCTTCCTGTGGCCTACAGCAGGTGAAGCAAGCGTAAAACTACCTCCACTCGAAACACAGACCCAAAAATCTCTTTCTTTTACTCCCTTTTCTCTTAAGTTTCTATCAGTTTCCCACCTCAAGCCCAATATTAAGTGTGAAGCTGCCTCCGCTGGAAATTGCGGCCCCTGCTCCACTCCCTCACAGCTCTCTAATCCATTTAAAGTCACAATATCCTCTTTTACAGCAACATCACTGCTCGTCCCAGCAAATGCTGTTGGCTCGGAACCACCGCTAGTGGCTTACAACATCCGAGCACGGATCCTGGCAGGTGCAGGCATAGACCCCTCATCTAAGGCCGTCACTAACGAATAATTGGGTAACAGATGCATTTCAGGCCACAACAGGCCACAATAATCGTTTGTATAAAGTATCAAGAGTAAGTAACATATGGTTCTGTTGAAAACTTAATATAATGTATTAAGCAATATAATGTACATACGCTTTACATCAAAAGCCTACAGAGGGCTCCAATGGCCCGACAATCATCTATATGTCACCGTGCGATCTAATCCTCATTCGGTTTAACAACATTTATTTCAAATGTCCACTTAATCTTTAATATTTGGCCATTTCTTTAAGACAGAAGTGCCGCAACAACCGTAAATTATCGTATGTGGACATCAAAAGTTGCCATTTTTCTGTGTTTTTCTTTACGTTCTGCCATGTCACTGAAATAATCTGTTCATCTTTTCCCCCATAGGCACAAATTAAATGAGGGTTCATGATCGGGCCTTTCAATGACCGCTGTCTCAGACTTAGCCCATTGGAGTGGCTGCTAGGAAAATTCTTGGGTAAGAAACGCCTTCTTAATCGATCTGTCAGTTCCACATAACTCTCCGTTTCAAGCATAAACACCTCGATTCCCCTCGACGAATTCTCTCCCAGTGGTAGGACATTGATCATGCAATCCATTTGATAAAATCATGGGTCTTAGCACCTCGCAAAAGTTGGCATCACCTCAGCTTCCAAAGCCATGCCTTTGGGGTACGCTAGCACAGTAAATTCTATTTCCTCGTACGCTTAACTTTCGGATGCAAACAGCACCAATATTTTCGGACGCGTTATCAGAAACAACTTATTGGATTTGACTTACAATCACAAGTAATCATCATAGCATCTACCCCTTTTAGATGACTCAAATTATCCTTAGTATTGACCTCCCTGTCAGATGCTGTAAGAGCGCTCCCGGTGGAGCAATACGTTTCTCTGTCAACTACTGGCGAGACTCACCCATCCGACGCTGTGAGTAGTGAACTCTCGTCGGATGCCGCGAGAGCTTCCCGGTCAACCAAACCTCGCTTTTCCGTCCGACCACAGGCGAAGCTTTCACATCCGATGCCGCAAGTGCAGAACCCCCGTCAGATGTTGCGTGAGCCTTCCCGGTTGAGTGAATGTTTCCTTTCAACTACCGGTGAGGCTTACCTGTCTGATGCCGTGAGTATCGAACTCCTGTCAGACGCCGCAAAAGCCTCCCAGCCCATCAATTGTACCTTTTTGTCCTACGGTCCTCTCATCCCTTACCTTTTCCATCCTACGTTCAAGAGCCTTCTGAATATGTTATGCTTACCCACTCGTGCCGTGAGTATTGAACTCCCGTTGAACGCTACAACAGCCTTCCGGTCAAGCCATCTTGGCCTTTCAGTCAGTCTACCGGCGAGGCTTAACCATCTGATGCAGTGAGTATTGAACTCCCCTTGGATGCCGCGAGAGCCTCCCGACCACACAAATTTACCTCTCTGTCTTACGTTCGGCGAGGCTTACCCGTCCGATGCCATGAGTCTTGATCTCCCGTTGGATGCCGGCGAGAGCCTGCCGGTCGAGCAAACCTTGCCTTTTCCGTCTGACTACCAGCAAATCTTACCCGCTCGCGCCGCGAGTATCGAACTCTCGTCGAACGCTTCAACAGCCGCCCGGTCAAGCAATCTTGGTTTTTCAGTCTGCCTACCGGAGAGGCTTAACCATCCGATGCAACGAGTATTGATCTCCTGTCAGATGCCACAAGAGCTTCCCAGTCAGACAAACTTACCTTTTCAAGTCCCACACTTGGCAATACTTACCTATCCGACAAACGTACCTTTTCCGTCTGTTCGTGCCACGAATATAGAATCCCTGTCGACCGCAATCTTGACTTTTCAGTCCGCCCTCCTGTGAGGCTTAACCATCCGACACGTGAGTATTGATCTCCCAACAGATGCCGGCAAGAGCCTCTCGGCCAGACAACCTTTCAAGTCCCACGCTTGGCGATGCTTACCCGTCCGACACAGTGAGTCTTGATCTCCCGTCGGGCGTCAGCGATAGTCTCCCGGCCACCCAACCCTACTTTTCCATCCGACGGGCAGCGAGGCCCAGCCGTCCAACACCACGGGTCTCGTCCTGCCGCCGAATGCGGTCCGAACCCTCCCAATTAAACCTCACATCTTTTCCCCCGCCTGGCGAGGCTTACCTGTTCGATGTCCTGTGTCTCGATCTTCCATCAGATGCTGCGAGAGCCCTCCTTGTCGGACATCCTAAACTCTTTTTTATCTGCCAAGCCGATAGGACCCACTCGTCCGATGTCCAGAGTCTTGATCTCCAGTCGGAGGCTTCATGGGCCCTCTCGGTCAGATACCCGCCCTCTGTCCTCTGATTAGCAGGGGCTGACGGCCAGTAGGGCCTGTACGCTGACTTCGTGAGCTGCTCCACTCAAGGCAACTCGGGTCCTCCTGGTCAGGGCTACAATCACTCTGCTCCTCCATCGGCCGGCCGGGCTCACCCATTCCAACGTAGTGAGCACACCGTTGAGCATTGGTTCAAGCCCTCCCGACTGGGTGCCCCGAACCGCGCAGTCCATACCAGCAGCCGTGGGGCCTACCCATCCTATACCACAAGCCGCTCCCACGGAGCACGTAGGCTCCACCGGCCCGCCATACAGGCGACTTCTCGAAACTAGCTCCCGCCAGATCTCAGTGCATATTTTGGGGGGATCTTAGTCTGGCGGCTGTCCAACACTTACTGTAATTGCTTTTTGGGGGGTACTCTGGGTTCGGGCCATTCCCGAGCTCGGAGCCCTTCCCCGGACAGCACGCCAATCACGCATTACTATACTCGCCAAATACGCATTACCTTACTCGTGCTAAATATATGTAAGTGTGAACTTGTGAAATTATGTTTTATTAAAGTTCGGGAGGAACACGTCAGATACTTAGCCTAATTAACACAAGAGGAACACACTCAAGTTAATCAGTGCACGGATATAAATACAGCTGACATACCTCTATTCATTTGACAGTTAATCAGTATCCCTCCACCTTCCCCTTCTCCACTCAAGAGTTTACCACTAGAGTTCTCACCACACTATAGGGGGGTACTCTGGGTTCGGACCATTCCCGAGCTCGGAGCTCTTCCCTGGACAGCACGCCAATCACGCATTACTATACTCGCCAAATACGCATTACCTTACTCGTGCTAAATATATGTAAGTGTGAACTCGTGAACTAGTCTTGTGTAAACTCCATATAGCTAAAGCTGTAAATTCAACTCCTTCTTACAAATATGGTAGAACCATCACTTCTACCACAAAAGACTGCTTTGGTTGCTCCTTTACGCTTAAGGAAAAGAGTCCAACACTGTGGTATAATGAGTACCCTCGCACCCTAAAGTGAGCAGCCCGGAAAATGGAGCGCAGCTGGAGGAAAAATAAACTGGAGGCATTTCGTATTGCTTAGCGGGAAAGTACCCTATATTACAGAAAAGCATTAAACTTTTCATCTCTTTTAGAAGAAAATAAACACAACACCAGGTATTTGTTCAATACAATTAAAAATTAACAAAAAATAAAGCATCAACAGGTGTTGAGATTTCCCAACAGCACAGCAGTTATGACTTTATGAACTATTTTACTTCCAAAATCGATACTATTAGAAATTAAATTGTAACCATGCAGCCGTCACCTACAGTATTGCATCAGATTCCACTTGTGATGAAGCAAGTACCACGACTCGCTTCAGGGGGAGGGGAAAAAGGGAACGTGCGTCCGTGAAAATACAAAACGATAGCTCACTCGCACAGCACTGTCGTGCAGCGTGTAATTTATTTACAGTGCCAATAATCCAGACGGTCCACAGTGAAGAATATATACAGGTGTGCACAAAACTATACCAAAGTAACAACAAATAGAAAAAATAAAGATGAAAACTATATTTACAAACACACACCATAACCACAATATACAAAAAAAATAAGGGTTTGCTTGAGGTACCACTGTAACACTCTCGCCGACTTGGTTAACAAGCAACTATGTGTGAGTCTAGCCTCCCTTTTTATAGGCCAGACTTCGCCCCTTCTTTGGCATCACTCACCAACAGGTAAGTATTCAGGTATGTTTACACATTTGATATTCGCCGATGGTTTCGCCGGCTTCCGGCGGCACTGCGCCCGCACAACGCACTCTGTGCCTTTAAAAGCAGGCGCCCTCTGACCGCTCGGTTTGGCCAACGCAGCGTTCACCCACCGAAAGACCGACTACTTCCTGACAAACAAACAAACACTCGAATGTAAACACAAGGACAAAAGACAAGATGCGGATAATGTGTGTGAGGTGAATGGGTATGCGATGGTGGAAACTGTGATGTGGAGAAATGTCCGTGGGTGATCGGTTCAGTGGGTGCACTCACTTCGCCGAACGCAGAAATAACAGGTGTGGGGGGGCGTGGAGAGTAAATTGAGTGTATGCGTGTGTGTAAGTGTGTGCTCAGGCCAGTGCCGCTCCCTCAGCAGTGACAAACAGGTGCTTTGTCACACCACTCATTCTCTATTATAGGAGAGGAAGAATTGTATAAACTTGCTAAATCAGCTAAACCAACAACATGTACTGTATGTTAGACCCTATTCCATCTAAATGACTAAAGGAGGTGCTTCCAGAAGTCATAGATCCTCTATTGGCTATTATTAATTTGTCATTGTCATTAGGATCTTTCCCCAAAACCTTTAAATTGGCTGTTATTAAGCCTCTCATTAAAAAAACACAATTTGACCCCAGAGATCTAGTTAATTACAGACCGATCTCGAATCTCCCTTTTCTGTCAAAGATACTAGAAAAGGTCACAATTATATTCCTTCTTAGAGAAAAATTATATCTGTGAGGATTTCCAGTTAGGATTTAGACCACCCCATAGTACTGAGACTGCTCTCATTAGAGTTACAAATAACCTGCTCTTATCATCTGATCGTGGTTGTATCTCTCTATTAGTGCTCTTGGATCTTAGCATTGCGTTTGACACTAGCGATCACAACATTCTTTTGAATAGACTAGAAAACTTTGTTGGCATTAGTGGAAGTGCATTAGCATGGTTCAAATCGTACTTATCTAACCGCCACCAATTCGTAGTAGTGAATGAAGAGGTATCATATCGATCACAAGTGCAGTATGGAGGCTCAAGGCTCAGTACTAGGGCAGTTACTTTTCACGCTTTACATGTTACCCTTGGGAAATATCATCAGGAAACATGGTGTTAGCTTTCACTGTTATGATGATGTCACACTGTTATGATGATGATACTCAGCTCTATATTTCTTCGCAGCCCAGTGAAACACACCTAATTGAGAAACTTATGGAATGCATAGTCAATATAAAAAAACTGGATGACGAGTAATTTCTTACTGCTAAATTCTGGAAAAACAGAGGTGTTAATTGTCGGACCTAAAACCCCCACAAGTAGAACACTGTCTAGCACTTGATGGCTGCTCTGTCAATTCTTCGTCATCAGTCAGGAACCTAGGTGTGCTATTTGATAGCAATCTTTCCTTTGACGGCCACAGTTCTAGCATTTGTAAAACTGCTTTTTTTTCCATCTTAAAAATATATCTAACCTGAGATCTATGCTCTCAATCTGAAATGCAGAAATGTTAATTCATGTGTTTATGACCTCAAGGTTAGATTATTGTAATTATTGTTCATTGCACAGACACTATTTAAACTGAACTGAGCTGGACGATGACATCACTGAATTCAATAATGAAATGCCTTTAACTGAAAATTGAGTGTTTAATTTTGTCATTTTACATTATTGACACAATATTTTCCTGTTTTGATATTGTGCAGTTGCTTTGACACAATTTAGATTGTTAAAAGCACTATATAAATAAAGGTGACTTGACTTGATACGAGTCCTCATGTTTTGCTTATATATAGAGTTGTCACTGTAATACTTATGAGTTCTGACACATCACACTTCCACCTTTTGCAACTGTCTAGATAACTTTGGGTATGTAAAATCATTAAAGTGTCTCCCGTCAGGACAGAATGAATGTCGATCTAGAGTGACGTAAAAGCCGACTGAAATCCGACATGACTGTTCACAATGTGGTCGCATTGCAAATCATCTGACCTGGATCAGATTTAGTACCAGTGGCACAAATTGGAATTGAAATGGTCAGATTCCATGTGGTTTGTGCTGTTCACACTGTCATGACAAAAACAGTCACATGTGAGCAAAAAATTTGGATTTGGGCTACATTTGCCTGCAGTGCGAACATAGGCTAATAGGGGTGGTGATGGCGCAGTGGATAAGACACATGCCTTTGGTGTGAGAGACCCGGGTTCGAATCCACTGTGAGACACCAATGTGTCCCTGAGCAAGACACTTAACCCCTAGTTGCTCCAGAGGCGTGCGACCTCTGACATATATAGCAATTGTAAATCGCTTTGGGGAAGTCGTGGCCTAATGGTTAGAGAATTGGACTCGTAATCAATCCGGCAGGGATTGTAGGTGGGGGGAGTGAATGTCCAGCACTCTCTCCACCCTCAATACCACGACTGAGGTGCCCTTGAGCAAGGCACCGAACCCCCAACTGCTCCCCGGGCGCCGCAGCATAAATGGCTGCCCACTGTGTGTGCATTTGTTCACTACTCACTGCTGTGTGTGTGCACTTGGATGGGTTAAACGCAGAGCACCAATTTCGAGTATGGGTCACCATACTTGACAATACGTCACGACTTTACTTTTACTTTACTTTATAAAAGCGTCAGCTAAATGAATAAATGTAAATGTAAATGTAATTGACTTGATGCTATACTCTGATTAAAAAGTGTTTCTTAAATTATTTTGAGCAGTGTATTAAATGTAATAAATAATTGTTTAAATTTACATTTTAAAAATGGTAACAGTATTGACACTGCATGATGTCCCCCACTCAGTCAAGCCTCATGTAACATCCTAATTAAGGAGACGGAAACAGCTGTCCAAAGCCTCACAAGGCTGCCCATCATGATTGAAGCAGTGGGCAGAGCGGTCAGCTCTGTCTGAGACTATTAACCGCAATATGGATACCATCACGGAGAAGCTCACGGCTTTTGCAAAGGAAAATTTTATTTGGAGACCAGTAATGGACTAAGAGAGTAGCCGTCAAATTGGAATGCGGCTACTCGCCCCAAGACCAAACAATCGAAATCTTATCTTCTTTCGTCTCCCCTCAACCAGCTGGCTCGGCAAGGTCACTGCTGGTGTAAACAACCCCGGAAGAAGCGCTGCAGTGAAGACGCTCTCGTGTTCCTCCCCCCTTCCAGACACCTGCTGTTGACGACGCTGTCTGGGACCTGATCAAGGCTGTTTCCATGGAAACCTGCTGTGTCGCTATTACAATCTGCGGACTGAGGCAACTTGATTTGAATTCCAGCGTGACGACACACCAGGCCAACGAACACACAAACTCCATCACATATACTGATATGCATTCACCTTCCAACCCCTTCCAACGCCTTCGCCGCTTCGCACCGCGGTCTGTGACCGGCGCCTTGGAAGGCCGCAGGACCGGATGGCTGCTTGCCAGAGCTGGATTACCACCCCCCGTTGCTAGTCATGTATCTATGTTATGATTATGTGCTTCTGTTGCTGAGGTTTTTACCTGTTCTCATACTGTACTCCCGCAGGAGCATAGTCTGGGGGCTATATTTTTTTCTCCTCTCCCTTCCTCATGTTTATTTTTTATTTATTTCTCTTTTATTTGACAGGGACATTGCAATTAAACATAGTACAAAACAAGTTAGTAACTAATGCTATGCAAAAAGAGTTTATAGCTAGATCTAATTTTCAACTCCAGTCCCTGGTTGGGCCTTTACACTACAACATTTTCTATTTCCACATAAAAACATATCTATAAACACACCATATAAATCAATTACATACACAAACTAGCTATTTACAAATGGGTACATTCCTGTTTCGATTTCATCCAAGACTTAACTCGAGAAGTGAACATTTTAAGCTCAGTCATGGTTTTATGTTCAGTGGGTAATGAGTTCCACAACTTTGCACCTTTATATGAAAAAGCAGACTGACCAAATGAAGTCTTACGGTACGGAACTATACAGTTGTTATTGATAGAGCCTCTGGTGACTCTGTTGATGCTTTGTCTCTGCATAAATGAACTGAGTGGCTCAGGTGCTATATTATTGAGACATTTGAAAGTTAGTTTGAGAAAACATAAATCGCTAAAGCTTTCAAAGCTTAACAATTTATACTTCTGGAGAATATTGCAATGATGGTAGCGGATTGGCTTTTTGTCCATAATCTTTATAGTTTGATTGTATAATGACCTGATGTTTTTAGTTACTGAAAGCGTGGCCTGTGCCCATGCTGTCATGCAGTATGATATATGAGAGAATATCATAGCATGCATGTACAGGAGGGCGGCCTGGTTTGGAATGTACTGTCTAATTAGTTTGAAACAGTTTAGGTTGCTTTGTATAGTTTTTGAAATTTTCTTAAGATGTTTGTCAAATTTTAATTGGGGGTCAAGGATCAATCCAAGGTATTTAAAATCTGTTACCAATTTTATAGTTGTGTCTTGCAGAGTAATCTGAAAATTTTGTTCCACAATTTGTCTTTTAGTAGAAAAACACATTGCTACAGTTTTAATTGAATTTAGCACCAATTGATTTTGAATGAGCCATTGACTGACCTCAGCCATACAAGTGGTCAAAACCTCCGCTGACTGTTCCGGTGACTTAGCGGGTGCATAAAAAACAGCATCATCCGCATAAAGTTGGCAATTTACATCTGGACAGATTTGTGGCAAATCATTTATAAAAAGACTAAACATCAAAGGTCCCAGTATAGAGCCCTGTGGTATGCCCCTTTGAATGCGTAAGAATGCTGACTTATCCTGACCAACTTTAACACACTGATGTCTATCTTGAAGATAAGATGTAAACCAGCTAACTGTCTCAGCATAAAAGTTAAAGAATGTCATCTTGGATAGTAGTAGGCTATGACTGATCGTTTCGAAAGCCTTTTTTAGATCTAAAAATACCGCTCCTACCACCTGACTCCTGTCCATGGACTGTTTTAGATTTTCAATCAAACAGCAGATTGCAATTTCGGTTGAATAACCCAGTCTAAAACCAAACTGCTGTGGGTGGAGGAGCTGATTGGCTTTCAAGTGGTCAATCAATTGTGCAGCTACTACTTTCTCCAGTACTTTTGATAAAATAGGCAAAATGGATATGGGCCGATAATTGCACATACTGTCCAAACTTCCTGCTTTGAATATAGGTATGATGACGGCCTTTTTCCAATCTGAAGGAAATTTACACGTTCTTATTGACAGATTAACTAGATGTGTCAATGGTCTTCTCAAGACACTGCTGTGTTTTTTAAGAAAGCAACAATCAATATTAAAAATATCATTTGATTTGGAATTAGATAATTTTGCAATAATTGATGTCACTTTTGTTTCATCAACTGTTTGGATGTAGAAACAATCTGCCGAGGCAGAAGGAGCTGAACAATTTAAGTTTTCAGTTGTTGAAAAATCTTTACACAAGTCTTCTACTGATTGCACAAAATATGAGTTAAATTCGTTTGCCATTACGGCAGCGTCTTTTAAAATTTTTGCCATCTATAGTAAGTCCCCGAATTCCTTTGTGTTTAGTTGTTTTAGTTATTTAAGTATTTCCAGAGAGAATTATTGTTTCCCTTTGCATTTCCTATAAGTTTAGTATAATAAGATACTTTCGCTTTTCGTAATTCATGGACCACTTTATTTCTTAAGCTTTTGTAAGTTAAGATATCAAAATTAAGCTTTGAGCTTAAGGATTTCTTTAAAGCCATATCTCTCATCTTCATTAGCTTTTTCATTTATGCTGTATTATCTTCCTAAATTCCCTGTCTTCCTGTCCTGTCTACCCCTTTGTCATATTGTATGTATGTTGTGAATGTATGGACAGGTTGATGGCTAATTTCGCTGGTACTTGTGACTAGTGACAATAAAGGGCTACTACTACTACTAAAAGTGATACACTTGAATGTACATTATTTTACTAGGGTTTTTTGATGAGGGTAACAGGGCTGATATGAAATCAGGGCACACCAACAAAAAATGTTATTAAAAAAAGTTATTATTATGGCAAAAACATTGTTTAACAATGAGACTGTATTTAGAAAAATATGCAAATGTGATTTTTATATCATTTTACCTTAATTTTTCAAATTAAAACTGCTTAAAAAGAACAATTATAGTGCGGGACAGGCCAAAAACCTTACACATATCAGCATAAATACTATTTAATTTATTTAAAATATTATTTAATTGACTTTTTTTATGTAATATCGATGAAAAAATACACAGTATTGTTATGATTTTAAATCATAATTTTATCTGTTGTTATATTAATTCTATGTTTGATATTTCTTAGGAACGCAAAAGGCACTGATGGAATGACCCAAACATGGATCTCACAAGTATAGACAAACCTGTGTACTTCAACCACTATAGAGCCTGAAACACACATACCCACACACACACTAACGTACAGCAGCGTTGAGTCCCAGCCCGGCTCTGGTGAGAATCACAGCGAGAGACACGTTCCTCAGAGCCACAGACCAGGTCTGATCAATATACACAGCATCTGTGACGTACGGCACGTTACGCAACACCACACCGGCCAGCAGCATCCCTGAAACACACACACACACACAATGTGACATCAAGATCACAGATACTGAAACATTCATAAAAACATTCATAACTGAATGTACTTATCCAGAGTGAGCAAAAAGGCTGGTAAAATCACTCTGGACCCCTCACATCCAGCACACAACCTCTTTGAACTTTTACCATCTGGTCGACGCTACAGAGCTCTGAGCACCAGAACGACCAGACACAGGAACAGTTTCTTCCCTCAGTCAATACATCTCATGAACACTCACATAAATAAATGTAGAACACACAACTAATACATTATCCATTCACCACACTCACTTATTTTATTTTATTTTATTTTCTCATTTCTAATTTGCACATACTTGACCTGTACATACATAGTCGCCTATATTATATATTATATATTGTGTATTTTTTATTTTTTTTTGCTGCTTTGTACATTGGTTATTGGCTATTTCCTGTTATTTTGTTTCATTACCTGTGTCCTGTCCTGTTACTGTCTTTCTGTTGCACTGTGGAGCTTCTGTCACTATAACAAATTCCTTGTATGTGTAAACATACTTGGCCAATAAAGCTCATTCTGATTCTGATTCTGATTCTGATAAAATAATGTGTGATATATGTGTTGTCAGATGAAGGTTTAGTCGTCTTGAATAACTACTGCTACTTTAGCGCACATTCAGTGTTGTTTACCCAGTAGAGCTGGTACTGGAGGGGTTCTGGGTAATCTGAAGACGCTGATGAGTTTTCCTCCACACACGGCTGACAGAAACAGAATCACCAGGCCAAAGAGGTTCTGTCCTGGAAGACACGAGGGTCCCGTCACGGCCCAGACCACCCCGAACAGCAGCAGGCCCAGCAGAGCTGAAACACACACACATGCTTAAAACCACTGTCATCTTCAGAGAGTTCTCATAGCTCACTCCTGATTCTCTGAGCATCTTTACTATCAGAACACATAACATACTGCATGTTATCACTGTCATTACATGCACCGGACAGTCAGAGCAGAACTGGCTCTCTGGTTTCTTTTAATTAGCCAACATTAAATGTATTTAGTTCCTTGCCACAGCACACTGAAGGACTGAAGATATGATGCCGTATATATTATTCTATTACTCAGTTAAACTGCTTTGTTAATGATAGGATCATAATTTTAAGCCTTTCATTTAAACACATGATTTTACCAATGCACGTCATTAAAGGCAAAGCAAGGCTGTTTATATAGCACATTTCATACACAGTGGTAATTCAAAGTACTTTACATAAAAGAAATTGAAATAATCATTAAATAAAAAAATAATAATAAAAACAAGGAATTTTAAAATGATATAGAAATTGATTTTAAATGATTTTAAAACAGTTAAGAATAGAAAATGATTACATAAAATACAGTGCAGTCAGTTCGGACGGCACAGTGATCATTCAACAAATGCACAGCTAAATACATGAGTTTTGAGTCAGGATTTAAATGTGGCTAATGTTTTAGCACATCTGATCTCTTCTGGAAGCTGGTTCCAACTGTGGGCAGCATAATAGCTAAAAGCGGACTCCCCTTGTTTTGTGTGAACCCTTGGTATTTCTAACTGACTCGAACCTAATGTCTGAGTGGTCTGTTAGGTTTATATTCAGTGAGCATATCTGCAATGTATTCACATATGCAATGGTCCTAGGCCATTGAGTGACTTATAAACGAGTAAGAGCACTTTAAAATCAATACTAAATGTAACTGGAAGCCAGTGTAAGGACCTGAGGACTGGAGTGATATGCTCAGATTTTCTGGTTCTAGTCAGAATCCTGGCAGAGGAGACCATTACAATAATCCACCCTGCTGGTGATAAAGGCATGAACAAGTTTCTCCAAGTCTTGACTGGAAACAAAACAGCTAAGTCTTGCAATGTTTTTGAGATGATAGTATGCTGATTTAGTTACTGCTTTGACATGACTACTAAAACTAAGGTCTGTCTCCAGAATCACCCCAAGATTTTTTACTTGATTTTTAGTTGTTTGACCCCTAGAGTCAAGGTATGCATTGACCTTGAGAACTTCATCTTTGTTTCCAAATGCAATGATTTAAGTTTTCTCCTTGTTTAACTAAAGAAAGTTTTGGTTTTAGTCAATGGGGCTATAGTCATTTGGAGATAAGGCTAGGTAAATCTGGGTATCATCAGCATAGCTGTGATAGGCAATTTGGTTCTTCCTCATTATCTGACTTGGGAGCATATACAGGCTAAACAAGAGTGGTGCAAGAATTGAGCCTTGTGGGACTCCGCATGCCATGGACGTCCACTTAGACTTATGCTCTCCTATACTCACATAATAACCTCTCCCTTCTAAGTATGACCTGAACCATTTGAGTGCCATCCCAAAAAGCCCGACTCAGTTTTCCAGTCTCTCTAGAAGTATGTTATGATAGACAGTGTCAAACGCAGCACTAAGATCTAATAGTACCAGCACTGACATTTTTCCGGAATCAGAATTAAAGCGAATATAATTTATTATCTTAATGAGTGCGGTCTCTGTGCTGTGATGTGCTCGGAAACCACATTGAAAATTGTCCAGGTATCCATTTGAGTTTAAGTAGACGTTCAGCTGATTAAAAAACACCTTTTCAATAATCTTACCTATGAAAGGAAGATTTGATATTGGTCTATAGTTGCTCAACATGGTGTTATTAAGATTGTGCTTCTTCAGAAGGGGCTTAACAACTGCAGTTTTCAGGGAGTTTGGAAAAGTCCCAGAAAGAAGTGAGGCATTCACCACTTCTAAGAGATCTGCTTCTAAACAGTTAAGCACACTTTTGAAAAAGATGTGGGGAGTGAGTCAAGATAGCAGGCTGACGATTTAAGGAGCTGTACTATTTCTTCCAAAATTTTGCTATCAATTGCTTTAAAGACAGACATAGTCACTTCTTTTTTAAATTGCGGTTGAATCTGTGTGACCTCTGCATAACTTGAGGATGTGCCAATCTCCTTTCTGATATTATTGATTTTCTCAGAAAAGAAGGAAGCAAACTCATTGCATTTGCTGTCGGAGAGCATTTCACTGGGAATCTGACTTGGCGGTTTGTCAGTCTCTCAACAGTAGCAAAAAGAGTGCGAGTGTTGTTTAAGATACTGTTTATAAGGTTTGAGAAGAAGCTCTATCTAGCTGTGGCTAGTTCCACATTGAAAACATGAAGGCTGTCTTCATAGATGCTATAGTGAATTTCGAGTTTTGTCTTCTGCCATATCCGCTCAGCTTTTCTGCATTGTCTTTTCATACTCTGAACTGCTGTTGATTTTCTCCAAAATTATTTTTGTCTGCCAGTCTTCTTGCTGACCTTTATTGGAGCAATATCATCAATAACATTCTTAACTTTTGAGTTAAATGAATCCAGGAGAAGATGACCAGGGTCTGCTGAAATGCTTGGTGTTAGAGATTTTGCCTTCATAAATAGCGCACTAGTGTTCTCATTAATGTATCTCTTTCTGACAGAGACAGATCTAGATTCAGTGGTGACAGAGATCAATATATCAAAGAAAATACAGAAGTGATCAGATGGTGCTACATCCTTAATAACTGGAGAATCAACACCTGGCAGACGACTTGAACAAGTTTTATTGTCATTTTGAAAAATCACCCCACACCCACCCTGAACACCTCTCCACACAACCATTAACACCTCCAGAAACCCTCCTCTCCCCCACACCTACAATTCAAATCAGCGAAGAAGATGTGTGCCAGGTCTTCAGGAAGAACAAAAAAAAAAATCATTTGAAAGACTGGTTTTGGCTTATCTGAAGGACATCATCAAACCCTTACTGGACCCCCTGCAGTTTGCCTACAAAGCAAACAGGTCTGTGGATGATAAGTCAACATGGGACTGCACTTCACCCTGCAGCATCTGGACAGACCAGGGACTTATGTGAGGATCCTGTTTGTGGACTTCAGCTCCTCTTTTAAGACCATCATCACGGAAACCCTTCAGAATAAACTAACCCAGCTCTCTGTCCCCACCTCAGTCTGTCAGTGGATCACCAGCTTCCTGACAGACAGACAGCAGTTAGTAAAGCTTGGTAAATTCACATCCAGCACTTGTACCATCAGCACTGGAGCTCCTCAGGGCTGCGTACTCTCCCCACTGCTCTTCTCCCTCTACACCAACGACTGCACCTCTAAAGACCCCTCTGTAAAGCTCCTGAAGTTTGCAGACGACACCAAACTGATCGGCTTCATTCAGGACGGTGACGAGTCTGCTTATAGACAGGAGGTTAAGGAGATGGCTGTCTGGTGCAGTCTTAACAACCTGGAGCTTAACACGCTCAAAACTGTGGAGATGATTGTGGACTTCAGGAGAAACCCCCCTGCTCTCCCCCCACTCACCATCATGAACAGCACTGTGACTGCAGTGGAGTCAGATTCCTGGGCACCACCATCTCCCAGGACCTGAAGTGGGAGATTCGCATAGACTCCATTGTTAGAAAGGCCCAGCAGAGGTTGTACTTTCTTTGCCAGCTGAGGAAGTTCAACCTGCCACAGGAGCTGCTGAAACAATTCTACTCCGCCATCATTGAATCCATCCTCTGCACTTCAATAACTGTCTGGTTCAGCTCAGCTACCAAATCTGACCTCAGAAGACTACGGAGAGTAGTCCGGACTGCTGAGCGAATCATTGGTACAACCCTCCCCACTCTCCAAGAGCTGTACTTATCCAGAGTGAGCAAAAGGGCTGTTAAAATCACTCTAGACCCCTCACATCCAACACACTCCCTCTTTGAACTTCTGCCGTCTGGTCGACGCTACAGAGCTCTGAGCACCAGAACGACCAGACACAGGAACAGTTTCTTCCCTCAGGCAATCCATCTCATGAACACTCAACAATAAACGTGGAACACACAACTATAATACATTATCCATTCACCACACTCACTTATTTTATGTTTATTTCTCATTTCTAATTTGCACATACTTGACCTGTACATACATAGTTGTCTATATTATATATTGTGTTTTTTCTGCTTTGTACATTGCCTATTTGGATATTTGTATATTATTCTTTTATTATCTGTGTCCTGTCCTGTTGCTGTCTTTCTGTTGCACTGTGGAGTTTCTGTCACTACAACAAATTCCTTGTATGTGTAAACATACCTGGCCAATAAAGCTCATTCTGATTCTGATTCTGATTCTGATAACAATGGATGAAATGTTTAGACCTCTACTGATGAGTAAATCTAGAGTGTGCCCACAATTGTGTGTGGGTCCATGCACATGCTGACTCAGGTCAAAAGTGTTTAAAACAGTTATAATTTCTTTTGTAGTTTTGATTTCTGCATTATCTATGTGAATATTAAAATCCCCTGCAATAGCAAAACAGTCAAACTCTGAGGAAATCATTGATAACAGTTCTGTGAATTCTTCAACAAAGGCTGGAGAATATTTTAGAGGCCTGTAAATAATGAAGTGAAGTGAAGTGAAGTGACATTCAGCCAAGTATGGTGACCCATACTCGGAATTCGTGCTCTGCATTTAACCCATCCAACGTGCACACACACAGCAGTGAACACACACACACCGTGAACATACACCCGGAGCAGTGGGCAGCCATTTTATGCTGCAGCGCCCGGGGAGCAGTTGGGGGTTCGGTGCCTTGCTCAAGGGCACCTCATTCATGGTATTGAGGGTGGAGAGAGCGCTGGACAGTCACTCCCCCCACCTACAATTCCTGCCGGCCTGAGACTCGAACCCGCAACCTTCGGATTACAAGTCCGACTCTCTAACCATTAGGCCACGACTTCCCCTTGTAATGATAAACAGAGTGTGTGGAGCTGCTTTCAGCACTATACCTAAGTATTCAAAAAACAAATACTGACCAAATGACACATGCTTGCATTGATAAACATCTTTAAAGAGAGCAGCTACACCCAGGGGCGTAGAATTAGGGGGGGACGCTAGGGACATGTCCCTACCAATATCCAGCCACTAAACTGTCCCTAGCAATATTTTGCTCAAATAATTAAATATATGTATATGTTTTTGTCATTTCAGACGCATCTGAAACGTCATATCATTGATATTATCTAACAAGTTAAAGTAAAGACTTCAGAAATCTGCACGCTCTCAAGGACGCACATTTAATACATGTGCGGAATGTAGTTGCACACCGGACGAAAAGCGTAGCACTCACAGGTATTGCACCCAATTCAAGACAGTAGTCGGTTTATGTCCCCACCAATGTAGAAAGCAAACCTATGCCCTTGGCTACACCTCCACCTCTCCTAACAGTCCTGCAGACACTTATAAAATTAAAGTTAGGAGGGGCTGTTTCAGTGTTGCACTCCTGCTGTCTTCTAGCCATGTTTAAATTAGAAACATAAAATTCAGGTTGTTTGTGGTTATTAAATCCTTGATCAGAAATTATTTATTTTTTAGTGAGCAAATGTTTAAAAATGCTAACTTGATGGAATTACATTTAATCTCTACAGCAATCTTAGATTGATGCATTATAGGCCGCAGATTAGATGGGTCAGCCGTACGGCTTGAGAAGGCCTTAGACTTTCTATCACGTGATAAAACAGAAATAGAGGAGGCTACATGTACACTGGGTTCTCGCTTGTTCTGTAAACATTTGTGAATGTTGCTGCTAATATAGCAGGGACCCGACACATATCACTGAGGGCTGTTATCAGTTGTTTTTGGTTCACCATTAAAGGCTAGTAACAAGTCCGTTCTTATTATTAGTCAATTCTTGTTCTTATTTTGCTGGATCTATCCGCCACTTTTGACACTGTCAATCATCAGATCCTGAGAATCAGAAGACTGAGCTTCTTGTCTTCCCTGCCACTCCAGCTCTACAGCATGATTTCACCATCCAGTTAGGTTCATCAACAATTACCCATTCAAGTTCGGTCAGAAATCTTGGTGTAATCTTTGATGACCAGCTGACTTTCAAAGAGCACATTGCAAAAACTGCTCAATCTTGCAGGTTTGCATTGCACAACATCAGAAAGATCAGGCCCTTTCTAACGGAGCATGCTGCACAACTTCTTGTACAGGCTCTTGTCATTTCTAGACTGGATTACCGGTACACCACAGAGAGGCACAAAATCACTTTCCAGAATGTTTTCGTTCACGGTTCCTGGCTGGTGGATTGATCTTCCCACCTCTATATGGAATGCTGATTCCATGACAATTTTCAAACGACACCTGACATCTGACTTTTTTCCCTATCTGAAAAAATTGCTTCTCCTTACTTAATCCACAGTCTAGCTTATACTTTTTTGAACAATGCCTGAAACTTGGTATTACGAGCACTTCCTGTGTCTGTTTGCCTCTTTAAGATGAATCGCTTGATGTATTCCCCAAATTGTAAGTCGCTTTGGAAAAAAGCATCTGCTAAATGAATGAATAAATATGAAAAATTAATATCTCACAGGTTTCATAATTCTCAATATCAACAAATACTGAATTAACTCAATTTACAAATGGATAATTCTAAACAAATTAGAATGTCCAACTTTACCCACATGCAACTTTACTCACATAATGATGTATACTATACAGCAAATCTCAAGTGCTTCTATTGTTGTAAATGTAATTTTATTTATATAGCGCCTTTCCATTGCTCAAGGTCACTTTACATAGTGCTACACAAAACATTTACAAACCTAAAAAGACAATAAAAACACATAAGGCCAAATAAAGCCACATTATCCAAAATGCAAATTAAAGAGATACGTTTTTAGCTGATTCTTGAACGTAGACAAAGAAGATAAATTACGAAGTGTAAGGGGTAGCGAATTCCATAATTTAGGAGAATTAACACTGAATGACCTACCACCTACAGTGGACAGCCGATAACGAGGAATGGACAAAAGACCAAGCTCAGATGATCTGAGGGACCGGTGCGGAGAGTAGGAGTACAGTAGGTCAGACAGATATGGAGGCGCAAGACCATTTAATGCCTTAAATGTTAGAAGTAATATCTTAAAATGAACACACACACACCTTTAGTAATGACGGAGACAGTAAAGCCATGTGGTTTGTAGCGGAGCAGTTTACCACAGCAATCTGATGCTTTGGATGCTGTTTTCCGACCTGGGAGAAACACACACACACACACGTTTGTTTAGAGCACAACAGGGTGAGTGTTGTGGTGAATAACTACACTATACTAAGTGTGAGTGTATCTAACAATGTTTGTTAACATTTTCATAAGCTAAAATAAATCAGTTTGCTATTTTACAGCATTTATTAATCTTTGTTAGTCAATAAAATACAATTGTTCAAGTTGGCTCACAGTAATGTTAACAGATTCAACTTTTGATTGAAAAAAATACTAGTAAATGTTGAAGTGTATTACCCAAGAATAGATGTTGTTCATTAGTAGATCATAACAACTAATGTGTAACAAATCGAACCTTATTTTAAAGTGTATCTCTCTGTGTGTGTGTGTGTGTTGTTTTGGTTACTTACGGGTTTCTGTTGGCTCTGCTGTAAGTCTTTCCTCACCCATTTCTTCAAATGTCTGTATGCCAGTGAACTTTGACCCACATGAACCTGCACGCGCACACACACACACACATACAGTTTAATCATTAAAGCATGCTGATTCCTTCAGTTATACTTCATAACATAATTCTCAAAGTTATTTATCTTATGAATAAAACAAACTGAAACAGAAATGTAAGAATAAAGCTAATGAAATAAATCAAGTTTTCATGAATGCTGTGTATCAAGTAAAAATCATAAAATCCAATGAAATTTCATTATTGCACAGTCCTGCATATTAAGTTGAATGAATAACTGTACTAACTAGCACTGTTAACATGAACTAGACACCTTCTGCTGCAGAATAAACCAGGCTGTTTAGTGCTCATCTGTTCTATGACAAACCGTGAAGTTCTGAAAACAAAACATTTGCAAAATGTCCATGATTTAAAATGTTTTAAATATGTTTTTTCTTGATTTTTACAGGAGCCAGCTTTGTCAGGTTTAGATGCACATTTGTCCCCAAAATATGGTGAAGATGTTGATAAAAACATGAAAAGACAATTCACTGTTCAAATAGACAATACCTATAAAAGAAACAGAAGAAAATGAACGTCTGTCTCACCTTCTGAAGAGAAGTAGAAGACTGACACACAGACGTGAGTCTCACAGCATGTGATATATGTGTGTGTGTGTGTGTGTGTGTGAATCAGTGTGTGTTCATCACATGAGCTCTGCTCATCACAGCGTCTGATGAACATCTTCAGTCACCGAGCTGAAGGTGTGTGTAACGTCACTCACGCTGTTTGTTTTATAGTGCTGATGTTTACATCTGTTTATTCCTGTTTATAGTCCAGCTGTCTGTGCCATGAGTGTGATGAACTACATGTGTTGAGCCGCCGGTGCCCGTGTGTGTGAACATCACCAGACCCACAAAGCACTTCCATTTATAGTCACCGGCCTGCCAGTGTGTGTGTGTGTGTGTGTGAGTGAGAGATATTCATGACAGTGAGAAGACATACACACACACACTTGCTTGAATCAGACTGAAACAGAATTACAGTAATAAATAAAAAGGAGAGTTTTTTTCATGCTGCAAATGCTTAGAAATGTTCTGTTACTGTGTTGATAGCAATGACTCGTGACACACACACACACTGTTACTGTCATCTGCGCAGCGTCTGGTGTGTCAGCGGAGCTCCTGTCATCTGGAAAAATGCCACAAGATTCATCTGCTGCATTTTAGTTTTACTCCCAATGAACGATTGCTGATCGATTGCTTCTGTCGGTCGTGCTGTTGAGAGGTTTGCGATTGTAGCTCCGTGTAGCTTCGCTTTTCTGTTGAATCTCTATCTTTTACTCTCTGTTGTTTAAAGTGATAATATATAACTTAATTCCCACCATATTTCTGGTATTATCTATCAAACTAATTTGATTGTTTGCTTTTTAAAACCGCGAGTGCAGCATGTTAGCATTCGTTAGCTGGTTAGCTTGTCACTAGCGGTTCCAGTCGCTTTTCTATTCGCGCCTATTATTGTTTTCTTTTTTCTCGCTCCGTTTTTCACGAGTTCATCAAACAGCAGTGGGAAGCGAATCATTCTTCAATCACGATGAGTAATGGCTTCTTCTCCTGCTATTGTTGTTTGCACTGTTTGCCACATGTACAGTTTATCTCTCTGTCGGAGATGAGGGATTCACATGTCAAGTCAAGTCACCTTTATTTATATAGCGCTTTTAACAATGTACATTGTGTCAAAGCAACTGCACAATATCAAAAAAGAAAATAGTGTGTCAATAATGTAAAATGAAAAGATTAAAAAAAAAGATTTTCAGTTAAAGGCATTTCATTATTGAATTCAGTGATGTCATCATCCAGCTCAGTTCAGTTTAAATAGTGTCTTTGCAATCAGGTCGACGATATCGCTGGAAATGAAGTGTCCCTAACTAAGAAAGCCAGAGGCGACAGCGGCAAGGAACCAAAACTCCATCGGTGACAGAATGGAGAAAAAAACCTTGGGAGAAACCAGGCTCAGTCAGGGGGCCAGTTCTTCTCTGGCCAAACGAACCAGCAGTTCAATTCCAACTGCAGCAAAGTCAGATTGTAAGGGCTCAACTGGTTCCAGTGGTCTTTCCCGATAGCTGTCTAAGTGGAGGGGTCCTCACTGGGGATCTGTCTCTGGCGCTCATCTCGGTGTCCTGGTCTCCGCTGATGTTCAGCGCTGTAGAGGTCGTCTCTGGGTGCTGATCCCCCATCTGATCTGGATGCGGACTGAATCTTGTGACTGCAGTGACCATCTGGGCTGGATACGGACCGGATCGGGTGGCTATGGTGACTGGGGATATGTCCCCGGGGCTCATCCAGGTGTCCGGCCTCCGCCGACGATCAGGGCCACATACATCATCTCCCGGCGCCGATCCACCATCTGATCCGGACACGGACTGAGAAACAGAATAGAAACAGACAAATATTAGCGTAGATGCCAATCTTCTTACGATGTAATGAGTACATCATGTGTTATGGGGAGTGTTCCCGGTTCCGGTTGATCTAATTAATGCAGCCTAACAATCCTTTAACGGATTTGAATAATAGAAGTGTATTAGTGTCTTATGTGTGAGCCAGGTTAAAGAAATGTGTCTTTAATCTAGATTTAAACTGACAGAGTGTGTCTGCCTCCCGAACAGTGTTAGGTAGATTGTTCCAGAGTTTGGGTGCTAAATAGGAAAAGGATCTGCAGCCAGCAGTCGATTTTGATATTCTATGTATTATCAAATGGCCAGAGTTTTGAGAACGCAGCAGACGTGGATGACTATAATGTGATAAGAGCTCGCTCAAGTACTGAGGAGCTAAGCCATTCAGTTCTTTATAAGTAATTAACAAGATTTTAAAATCTATACGATGTTTGATGGGGAGCCAATGCAGTGTTGACAGAACTGGGCTAATATGGTCGTACTTCCTGGTTCTAGTAAGGACTCTAGCTGCTGCATTTTGGACCAACTGTAATTTGTTGATCAAGCGTGCAGAACAACCACCCAATAAAGCATTACAATAGTCTAACCTTGAGGTCATAAACGCATGAATTAGTATTTTTGCATTTGACGTTGAGAGCATAGGTCGTAATCTAGATATGTTTTTTAGATGGAAAAACGCAGTTTTACAGATGCTAGAAACATGGCTTTCAAATGAAAGATTGCTATCAAACAGCACACCTAGTTTCCTAACTGATGAAGAAGAATTGACAGAGCAGCCGTCAAGTGTTAGATAGTGTTCTAGGTTATTACATGTGGGGTATTTAGGTCGGATAATTAACACCTCTGTTTTTTCAGAATTTAGCAGTAAGAAGTTACTCGTCATCCAGTTTTTTTTATATCGAGTATTCATTCCATTAGTTTCTCAATTTGGTGTGTTTCACTGGGCAGCGAAGAAATATAGAGCTGAGTTTAAAAAGCATAATAGTGAAAACTAACACCATGTCTCCTGATAATATCTCCCAAGGGTAACATTTAAAGCGTGAAAAGTAACGGCCCTAGTACTGAGCCTTGAGGTACTCCGCACTGCACTTGTGGTCGATATGATACCTCTTCATTCACTGCTACGAACTGATGGCAGTCAGATAAGTACGATTTGAACCATGCTAATGCACTTCCACTAATGCCAACAAAGTGTTCTAGTCTATTTAAAAGAATGTTGTGGTCGATAGTGTCAAACGCAGCGCTAAGATCCAATAGAACTAATAAAGAGATACAACCACGATCAGATGATAGAAGCAGGTCATTTGTAACTCTAATGAGAGCAGTCTCAGTACTATGATACGGTCAAAATCCTGACTGGAATTCCTCTCTAAGAAGGAATATAATTGCAAGGATACTACCTTTTCTAGTATCTTTGACAGAAAAGGGAGATTTGAGATCGGTCTGTAATTAACTAAATCTTTGGGGTCAAGTTGTGGTTTTTTAAGGAGAGGCTTAATAACAGCCAATTTGAAGGTTTCGGGGACATATCCTAATGACAGTGATGAATTAATAAAAGCCAAAAGAGGATCTATGACTTCTGGAAGCAGCTCTTTTAGTAGTTTAGATGGAATAGGGTCTAACATACATGTTGTTGGTTTAGATGATTTAACAAATTTATACAATTCTTCCTCTCCTATAGTAGAGAATGAGCAAAATTGTTCCTCAGGGGATCTACAGTGATGTGATATTGTAGCTGACGGCTGCATGGTTACAATTTTATCTCTGATAGAATCGATCTTGGAAGTAAAGTAGTTCATAAAGTCATTACTGCTGTGCTTTTGGGAAATGCCAACACTTGTTGATGCTTTATTTTTCGTTAATTTAGTGACTGTATTGAATAAATACCAGGGGTTATGTTTGTTTTCTTATAGAAGAGACGAAAAGTGATCAGATCTAGCAGTTTTGAATGCTTTTCTGTAGGGTATTTTCCCGCCAGGCTATACGAAATACCTCTAGTTTTGAAGTGCTAGAAAAGAGACAGTCCATAGTTTCTATTACATCATCAAGTTTTTCTGCGCTGTTGGATATGCTGAGGAATTGAGATAAATCAGGAATATTACTTACAAAGCAGTCTTTTGTGGTAGAGGTGATGGTTCTACCATACTTGTAGCAAGGTGTAGAATTTACAGTTTTAGCTACATGGAGTTTACACAAGACTAGATAATGATCTGAGATATCATCGCTTTGCTGCAGAATTTCAACACCACTAACATCAATTCCATGTGACAGTATTAAATCTAGAGTATGATTTCGACAGTGAGTAGGCCCGGAAACGTGTTGTCTAACCCCAATAGCGTTCAGAATGTCTATGAATGCTGATCCTAATGCATCTTTTTCATTATCGACATGGATATTAAAATTGCCATCAAATAAGACTTTATCTGCAGCCAGTACTAACTCAGATAGAAAATCAGCAAATTTTTTAATAAAGTCTGTGTGGTGCCCTGGTGGCCTGTATACAGTAGCCAGTACAAACATCACAGGGGATTTATCACTAACACGTGTTTCTCTAGATAATGTTATATGCAGCACCATAACTTCAAACGACTTATACTTAAAGCCTGCCCTCCGAGAAATACTGTGTAAGATATTGTTAATAATCCTACATATATTTATTTTATTTATTTTAGCTTTAGGGAACCACAAATACCAGTGACGTCATATGATTAATGGATATTAATCAGAACGTCCAACTTATACCTTATCAACGACTTGTCCAGCAAGCATTAATCTCAGCAAGTTATCTCTTAACACTTTGTTTATTTAATTCGTGGCCAACGATTAAAATAACCAAATAGTTAACTTAGTTCTCAGACTCATGAGCGTAGGTAAACGCGATCTTTTGGCAAATAATTACGATATACAAAATCCATAGCACAGACAAGAGATTTCTTAATAAAGTCAAAGTTTATTCACTACTCTAACACAATATTAACTAGACAACACAAAACAGACGATTTAACATACACACAGATGGGAGCGAGTTGTTTTATATCTGAAGAGAGAGACTTAGGTTTTAATGCTCGTTTCAACCTGAGGGAAAATTCACACGCAAGAACCCTTATCGTTATTCTTAAACAACAGATAGATATATCACCAGTTTCCAGTAGATTCAAGAGAAGTTCATTTTGCCTTACTGTATGTGTTTCTTTCGGTTCAAAGAGTCTTTTCCTCGGGTGAATTCCGTCCTTTGTTTTGGTTGAGACGGACCGCGTGTGGATTGGCTGCTCGGTAGGTCGTGTGACACGGTTACTCTTCAGTGGTTGGAGGGCCTCGTTCTGACTCGATGAAGTTCTCAGGAAGTCTTTGTCAGCTCTTAGAAGTTTAACTTTGATCGCTGTGCAATGCCCCCGCCGTGATGTTAGAGGCCAGAAGCGCTTTGCAACGTGAGCAGAACGAGAGACGAGCGAGGCATGCGTGAGCCTCCTGTAGTTTTCAACTCCAACACTTTTCGGTTGTGCATCTGGTTTTAACGGGCCAATTTGAGACCCGCCTTTGGGCGCGTGGTCCAATCGCAAGTGTTTCTGTGGGCGGAGCCCCGCCCCCTGCACAGTTGCGTGTTGCATACATTATCTGCGCAAGTATTTTATCACATAAAACTTATAACAGCAAACTTCTATTCGTCTCATTAATGAAAAACAGATAAGATTTCATTCATACCAAAATATTATTTTTCATGAAATCAGCTTTCATCCGAAACCAAACAGTACATAATTTTGCATAACCAAAACACATATATCGATTCTATATCCCATTTCATAGTTAAGGCATTGATTAACTGCTCCTGAGTTCTACATAATCACATCGGGCATGTAAAAGAACTCACAACTAGTGATCAGGAATATTATACATTGTGGAAAAAGATTACATAAGTAAAAAAAAAAAATAACAACGCAACAGCTTATAAATGTCACAAACAAAAACATCCTTTAATATATATGTTTAAACTATATCGTCTATAGTGTTTTTATTTCAGAGTATATTTTGTTTCAAATATCAGAAACCAGTATGACTTTTGTTCTTTTAAAACAAAATCCTTCAGGGTGTGACTCGTTTTCTCTTTGTTAGATAGATGCACAGAAAAGGCGCGTTTTCAGGAATGTGCGTGATAGCAGGGTCATAAAGTCAGTTCTCTGGAGGGTTCGTGCCTGGCCGTGCTCGTAAAAGTCTTTTGCACTATATTTTGTTGAATTACTGCGACTTAATGGAGTTAGCAGTTAGGGAGGGTTCTGTGGAGTTTCTCCAAATGACAAGGGCTCTCAAAAACCCAAAATATATGTTTTTCTGGTCCCAGGAGATTTAAGGGAGGGCCTTCCATACGGCGTCAGGATGTCTGTTGTTAGATGTGTGCGTTCAGACCACTTCTTACAACTGAGAATATTGCTATAGAGATAGATGTGCTAAAACATTAGCCACATTTAAATCAAGACTCAAAACTCATCTGTTTAACTGTGCATTTGTTGAACGAGCACTGTGCTATATGTCTGAACTGACTGCAATGAATTTTAAGTATAATCATTTTCTTTAAATTTATTTTAAATCAATTTCTATATCATTTTAAAATTCTTTGTTTTTATTATTTTTATTCCATGTTTTTATTGATTTTTAATGTCTATTTCACTTTCTTTTATGTATGAAATGCTATATAAATAAACTTGCCTTGCCTATAAATTGTAGCAACACCTCCCCCTTTACCTTTTGGATGTGGCTCATTTTTATAGCAGTAATCTTGGGGGGTGGACTCATTTAAAGTAATGTATTCATCTGGTTTTAGCCATATGTCTGTCAAACAGAGCAAATTTAGATTATTATCAAATCATTTACAAAAAGTGTTTTTGTAGAAAGGGACCTGATATTCAGTAAGCCAAGCTTTATCAATTGTTTCTCTGTATTGTAAACATTGTTTATTTGTTGAACATCAATTAAATTGTTACTCTTAATTTGGTTTGGATATTTTCTGTATTTTCTAGTTTGGGGAACAGACACAGTCTCTATAGTGTGATATCTGGGTGAAGGAGTCTCTGTGTGCTGAGAATTAAGTGACTTCTGTGACGTGAGGCGGCTAGCAGACGGTCGGTTTAGCTAGTCTGTCTGCTTCCTGACCTGGGCCCCAGTTAGTCAAGTACGAACTCTAAAACTATGTGCAATATTTCTAGAGAGAAGAGCGGCACCACCCCAGGAGGGATGAACACCATCTCAGTAGCCAGTACAAACATCGCAGGGGATTTATCATTAACACTTGTTTCTTTGGATAACGTTATATGAAGCACCATTACTTCGAACGAATTCTGCTTGAAACCCGACCTCTGAGAAATACTGAAAATATTGCTATAAATTGTGGCAACACCTCCCCCTTTACCTTTTGGACGCGGTTCATGTTTGTAACAATAATCTTGGGGGGCAGACTCGTTTAAAGTAATGTAGTCATCTGGTTTTAGCCAGGTTTCTGTCAAACAAAGCACATCTAGTTTATGGTCAGTTATCATATCATTTTCAAAAAGTGCTTTTGTAGAAAGGGATCTAATATTCAATAAGCCAAGCTTTATCATTTGTTTATCTGTATTATATCTGTTTTTTATTTGTTGAACATCAATTAAATTTTTACTCTTACTTTGGTTTGGAGGTTTTCTGTATTTTCTAGTTTGGGGAACAGACACAGTCTCTATAGTCTGATATCTAGGTGAAAGAGTCTCTATGTGCTGAGAATTAACTGACTTCTGTGACGTGAGGCGGCTAGCAGACGGTCGGTTTAGCCAGTCTGTCTGCCTCCTGACCTGGGCCCCAGTTAGTCAAGTATGAACTCTAAGGGTGCTTTCACACCTGCCTCATTTAGTTCGGTTGAATCGCACTAGAGTTAGTTTTCCCTCTTGGTGCGGTTCGTTTGGGCAGGTGAGAAAGCAACAATCGCACTCGGGTGCGCACCAAAAGCGGACCAAACAAGCGTACCGAGACCTCCTTGAAGAGGTGGTCTCGTCACGCTTTCAAACGAACCCTGGAGCGGTTCGTTTGTGGTGAGAAAGCAATCCGACCCAACGGACCAAGCGGTATCATAATTCATAACAGGAAATATGTTATATAAAAAGCAGCAGTCAGTGTCTTTTGTGTCTAGCAGTCAAGCGCTTTGAGTACCCAGAAAAGTGCTATATAAATGTAACAAATTATTATTTTGTGAATGCAAGTGAGAATTTGTGAGAAACTTTGATTTTGTTAGTGAGAATATTTGTTATTGCAGTTGAAAACCAAAGAGCACCTCTTCATATTAAAATGTTGTGTAATTAATTACTCTTCTCCGCGCATTACAAGAATGCTGTCCTGACGAAGCCTCGATTCCCTCTGGCTGTAACTGCATTATATATATATATATATATATATACATACAGTATATATATATATATATATATATATATATATATATATATCTCACTTGCATTCACAGATATATAGATATATTAGAGAGGCATAACAGCTACATTCGTTTTGCGTTTGCCAGGACAGCTATAAAGCCGCAATAAACCCGCGGAGCAAACTTGTCAATCCATCTTGATGAATGACGCAGAGGAACGTAAACAAGTGAACTCTGACCAATAAGAGGACAGCTTTACTCACATGTGACTTGCATAAACACAGTGTGGTACGCTTTGCAATGTTGACGTGTGAAAGCGAACCGAACAAAGAAGAAAATGCAACAATGTAACAAATTAATCCCTGTTTCAGAACAAAGCAAATTATCTACAGGTCTGAAAGCACCCTAAGACTATGTGCCATACATTTAAACAGGTCAGGTCTGCCACAAAAATTATTCCAATTGTCTATGAAACCTATGTTATTCTGTGGGCACCACTTAGACATCCATCCATTGAGTGATGACAGTCTGCTATGAATCTCATCACCCCGGTAAGCAGGAAGCGGACCAGAGCATATTACAGTGTCTGCCATTGTACTTGCAAGTTCACACACCTCTTTAACATAATTAAGACATACGATATGGCGCTGCAGATGGCAGCTACTGTGCATTGCTCTTCAGTGTTTCTACTGTTTTTGTTTGTTTTCCCTGTTCCCGTTGTTTTGTTTTTGTTACTCAAATACAATCAGTTTTACCAGGGATGACCTGCTGAACATTCAGCAGAACACACCACAAAATCTTTTACCGGATTTTGACTACTCGGACGTTTTGCTGGACATTGTAGTTGGCGGAGCCGTAGCTCTGGTCAAACACTTCAGGAGGACGCTTAGACGGGGGAATGAGAAACAGAATAGAAACAGACAAATATTAGCATAGATGCTATTCTTCTTATGATGTAACGAGTACATGTGTTATGGGGAGTGTTCCCGGTTCCGGTTGATCTAATTAATGCAGCCTAACAATCCTTTAACGGATTTGAATAATAGAAGTGTATTAGTGTGTTATGTGTGAGCCAGGTTAAAGAAATTAAAGATTAAAATTAAAGATTAAATCCAGGTTAATCTAGATTTAAACTGACAGAGTGTGTCTATGTCACGACCCGGCTTGAACTCGGGTGAGATGGTTGAGAGATCTACCACTGAGCCACGGAAGTGGTAATGTTGGACCCAAATGAAACACTTAAGGCATTACTCCAGGAAACGAAGATTAATCTTTGCAAGGATAACTCAACAAAAGTTCTTCTCAGATCGAGGAATAACAACGTCAAAAACGATGGAAAACCAAAAGAGAAAATAAAAACTCCACGAGGGGAGAAAACAAAGTCGGATAACAAATACAATCAAAGACAGGCGCTCAGGATACCTTACTTGGGGTAGCAAGAGGCTTAGCGAGACCAGGCAGGAAACACAGGGCGAAGACTCAAAAACCGAGTGGGGAACCAAGGGACAGATACACAACTTAAATACACTGGGGGAAACAAGACACAGGTGAGCTGGATAATACTAACAAGGCCACACGAAGAAGAACTAAGGCAAAGGAGAACACAGGGGACCTCTAGAGGCACAGAGACAAACTACAGGAGGAAGTATGCTGACAGTCTGCCTCCCGAACAGTATTAGGTAGATTGTTCCAGAGTTTGGCTGCTAAATAGGAAAAGGATCTGCCGCCCGCAGTCGATTTTGATATTCTATGTATTATCAAATGGCCAGAGTTTTGAGAACGCAGCAGACGTGGATGACTATAATGTGATAAGAGTAAGGACTCTAGCTGCTGCATTTTGGACCAACTGTAATTTGTTGATCAAGCGTGCAGAACAACCACCCAATAAAGCATTACAATAGTCTAACCTTGAGGTCATATGTGATAAATGCAGGGAAATAGTTAGGCTGACAGAGAAGATTTTAGAATTAGAGACACGCATCCAACCTTTAGTTGAGGACAGTAAGAATGTGAGGGCTGTAGATACTGCTTTGGATGCAACTAGCTCAGGGAGTCCTGTACATTGTTCGGTTCCGGTTGAGCCCGTCAGGGCAACTGGGTGACTGTGAGGCAGCCTAGTCGCGGGTCAAAACACCACTCTTCCGTTCCAATCAAAATATCAAAGGAGATTCTATTGTACGGAATGTGAAAATAGAGACACCAGCCACCATAGTCCATTGTTTACCGGGAGCCAGAGCGCCTGACATCTTGGCAAATTTAAAAGTGCTGGCTAATGCTAAAAGTAAATTCAGTAAGATTGTTATCCACGTCGGCACTAATGATGTTCGACTTCACCAGTCAGAGATCACTAAAAATAATGTTAAAGAGGTGTGTGAACTTGCAAGTACGATGTCAGACACTGTAATATGCTCTGGCCCCCTCCCTGCTTACCGTGGCAATGAGATTCATAGCAGACTGTCGTCACTCAATGGCTAGATGTCTAAGTGGTACCCGCAGAATAACATAGGTTTCATAGACAATTGTTTTCAATAGAATTTTTGGAGCAGACCTGACCTGTTGAAAAGAGATGGTGTTTATCCCTCCTGGGGTGGTGGCGCTCTTCTCTTCTCTGTTCCCCGAACTAAAAAATACAGAGTAAGAGTAACAATTTAATTGATGTTCAACAAATAAAAAAAGATATAACACAGATAAACAAATGATAAAGCTTGGCTTATTGAATATTAGATCCCTTTGTGGCGTTGAAATATTGTAGCAGAGCGATGATATCTCAGATCATTATCTAGTTTTGTGTATATTCCATATAGCTAAAGCTGTAATGTCAACTCCTTGTTACAAATATGGTAGAACCATCACTTCTACCACAAAAGACTACTTTATAAATAATCTTCCTGAATTATCTCAAACCTAACACTGTTCGGGAAGCAGACACACTCTGTCAGTTTAAATCCAGATTAAAGACCCATCTCTTTAACCTGGCTTACACATAATACACTATCGCATTTCTGTTAGGCTGCATTAATTAGGTCAACCGGAACCGGGAACACTTCCCAAAACACCTGATGTACTTGTTACATTGTTAGAAGAATGGCATCTACACTAATATTAGTCTGTTTCTTTCTTATTCCGAGGTCACCGTAGCCACCCAGATCCAGACTGTATCCAGATCAGATGGTGGATCAGCACCTAGAGATGACCTCTACAGCCAGGACACCTAGATGAGCCCAGAGACTGATCCCCAGTGAAGACCCTGTCTCCAAGACGGCCATCGGGACAAGACCACAGGAACCAGATGAGTCCTTTGCACAATCTGATTCTGCTTTAGCCTAGATTTAAACAGCTGATTTTGTCTTGCCAGAGGAGAATGATACTATTTCAACAAACGTTTTCCCCGTCTAAATACTGTAAAGCTGATATAAAGCCACCCAGCTTTATATCAAGCCGATGTAAAGCTGCTTTGACACATTTTGCATTGTTAAAAGCGCTATACAAATAATATAGCCTTGACTTGACTGATCAGAGACACACAACACACACATGAAAGAACCAGTGAAGCAAACAATCAATGAATCAAGATGAAGAAAATCACAGTTCCCTCACTAATCTCCCAACACAGACACTGTTCTTATATTTACCTTTTGGACAGCTGGTGGATACAGATCTACACACACACACTCACACAAATTAAAAAGACTAATGTTATTAACAACAGAGATGATATACAGGTGAAGCACAACACTTTATTATCATTACACTGCTGGTTATGGTGACACTGATGACACTGATTTTTCTGCACAAACCTACAAAAACGACATGCAACAGGAGCGTGTGATTCAGACGCGTAAAAGTCTAATCTGTATGGCATCTTAGCATGTGAACCCGACCAGCGACACACACTGCGTCCCAATTCAGAGGCTGCATCCTTCAAAGGGCACGAAGGTCGAACTCAGCATCGTTAAATTAACAGGGCTACTCTTGTCACCAGTAACAGCTGCCCCTGACGAGTGACAGTAACATTTGTGCTGGACTTTTTTACATTCTTACATGTTACATTCAACAGAGTTCACATGCTGTCTAAATGCGTTCACCTCGCTCCACTGACACACATAATAAAGCATAGATTACATCTCAGTAAGACATACGTCAACATTTAAACTGTGTTTAAATTTGTGTGTTTGGAGAAACTAAGTGTTCTTTGTAACCTTAAATATTTAAATTGAAACCCAATACTTGCATAATCTGGCATTTTCATCTTCTGTAATATCCTTCATGTCCCAGGAAACGAAGGGTGCGTTACAACGCTGCATTCGGTCAAACGCCACCTCTGAATTGGGACACAGCTTTTAGAGAGCGAGAGGACACGCGTGTGCTCAATATGAGCGAAGAAATACATGTGATGCAGCAGCTGTCATCTGAATATTACACCACTGGATTCTGAATCTGTAACAGCGTTACAGCCCGTTACAACTCAACCCTAACCCCGTTAACCCCACGGTAACACTTTGCTTTGATGATCACTGTTAGATGATCTGTTGACCATAAGCAACTTTGCAACTGCAACCCTGTTTTCCGAAAATTTGGGACATTTTGTAAAATGCAATAAAACCTGTAATTTGTGTTTTGTTCATTCTCTTTTAACTGACTTAAGTTCCAATGTTTTCATGGATTTATTAGTATTTTGTTAAACTAAATATTCTGAATATTTTCACAATATGTGTATTATGTGCTGAACTGAATTCCTCCATAGAACTATGCAGTGCGAAAGCACCCTTTAGAAGACTGCCTGTTTAATATCTGCTAACACTTTTATATTTCAAATGACATTCTTCTAAAGCTTTATAAGAACATGTCAAATTATTCTACTAACCCTCACCTGGCAGTCTAATGAGAGCTAGCTGACATGCAGCTGCAAAGCTACTTATATTCAACAGAATGTCTAAAAAGGGACCATCAAATAAAGTTTAACAACCCTAACATCAACAGGCGGTGTGTGTCCTCTGAGTGTTCAGTGTCATATGTGACCCTGGAGCACAACACCAGTCATAAGTAGCACAGGTACATTTTGTAGGACAAATATTGTTCTACCCTAACAAACCATACATCAATGGAAAGCTTATTTATTCAGTGTTCAGAGGATGCATGAATCTCAATTTCAAAAAATGGACCCTCATGACTGGTTTTGTGCTCCAGGGTCACACAGGTGTGTGTGGAGCTATTGGAGCTGATGAAGGTGAAGGTGACGCTGGCATTCTCTCAGCCGTGGAAAGCCCGTTGAGCGAGGGCCGGGCGGAGGGCCGAGACTGGCTGCAGCGGCTGGTGCTGGAGCTCTTGCGTCTTGCCGGATTAGCGTGAGCGTCGGGGCAGGACTCCACACGCGTGACCGTGAACAGGCTGCTCTGCCGCTGCTGCTGAAAGCGGGTGGTCTGGAGCTCCAGCTCATCACTGTCCGACACATGAATGAAGGGACAGCAGCGAAACACACGCTTGAAGCCCGCACGAAACCTGCGGAAGAAGCGCAAGCGAGAGAGAGAAACTCGGTATATAATAAAAACTGCTACTGCACCGTGGCTATGTTTACATGCAACCAAATAATCCGTTTGTAATCGGATTGACGGTGTTGTGCCCATTTTGACTCCCTGCCAAATTATTACCCCCCTCGTTGAAATCGCTACCTGATTGCCTAATCCTAACCTCTCCCCAACACCTAACCCTAAACCTACCAATACTAGGGGGGTAATAATCTGGCGGGGGTCAGAATTCAGCACAACAACGGCTCAAATCAGACTGAAAAGCCTTCATGTAAACACCTTAATTTATAACATTCTTTGGTTAAAATTTCTCAATGGTAGTGTAAAAACCACCTTTTTTAACCTGTAAAAAACAGCTCTGTTTTCATCAAGCCATTCTAGTCCATGTTGCTTTAAATGCTAATGAGCTCTGCTGACCCTGCCCCTCTCTTCCGTGGGGTGATGAGCAGACTTTAAACTTCAGCCGCGAAACTGGCTAACTAGCACATTATTAGGAAATTGCAAAGATTCATAAAAACCCTTATACTCCCTTCTTCTGTAGATAAAGCTGGATCACGAATGATTCGTGCAAACATAGACGCATTTATGTAGATCGGGATCGGCGCATTCACTTCAAAGTGAAAGTAACGTCAATCCTGTGTCTTCAGCGGCTCAGATATCCAGAATTAACGATGACTGCTATATTCATTATTACATCCAACAACTAAACACCTCAATCGCTTAATCATCTTGTCTTCCCCTGCACCGAAGGCGGACAGCTCTCAGCTCACTCAGGGGGGCGGGTCTAAGGTAAGACGGTCTTGTCAAACAACTATCGTGGGCGGGGCCTGTACAGAACTACGTCATTTTGATAGGAATCTTAGAACAGCCTGATTTGAGAAAGGGAATTTTAGAATAGGGATTATTTTAAAAAGCACTGGGTGGATTTGTATCATTATAGGGTGGATGTGCACACACATTTATGTTGTAAAGTGAATATTGTAAAGTGTAAACTGAATAAAGTAAAGTGTGAACATGTAAAGTGAATTTTGCATCCGATGACCCCTTTAAACTTTTGAGTTCTCTCAACTTTCTAAAAATGGTGCATGTAAACCTAGCCAGTGTGATGTCAATGAACCACCAAATTGTCTTTAACGGTTCAAGTAGTGCTAAAAAAACGTTCTGGGAACATTGTTTTGAAATGTTTCTAAAACGTTGACATGTCCAGTATAATGTCATTTAAAGGTTACAAAACATTTCTCACAATATTCTGCTAACTTTTTTTGTTGTTGTTAATGTTACAGAATGTTCTATAACATTACTTTAAGAACGTTTTTCCTGACATTTATATATTCCTGACATTTATTATATTGTGAAAGTTGTGAGAACGTTCTCTGTTAGCTGGGTGAGTGCTCAGCTCATATGCCTGTGCAATATGTCATGTTATTATCATTTGCTTTATGACATGCCAAATTATTTGCAGAAGTATGTGTGAGTCACAATGAGCCATTTGTGGGGGAAAAGGTCTCTGCATTTTTGTGACAATTGTAGCACAAAATTCAAACGATAAATGCTGTTTTGGTGCTCTTTAATGTGAATGACAGATCGGTGTAGCCATCTCAGTTCAATCTTTGCTACTAGTAATAAAATGAAATAAATATTGAAAGATGAGGCTGAACTTACTGAAATGCATCAACTCTCAATAATTCTAAACAGTGATTTAGCTGAAGGAAGATGTCATTAAAACAGCTGGTGAACAGCACTTGATTTACCTCACATTTACCTCAGGATTTAGTGTTAACTCTTTCCTTGCCATTGACGTAATTTTCCATCTTTCCGTGTTTTCACTGGTGTACGGTAGGAGACGCTATTACACATCTTCTGAAAGAGTATTGAACGTCTGGATCAAAACACAGCAAAGAAGCAGAAACAAGTGATTGCGTATGTAAGCAGATGCATGTGTGAAAAAACACAATCATCAAACATTAAACAGCATATAAATCAAAACTGCCTAATGTTATTGAATGATGTGTCTATCCAGTAAGTGGATTCGGACTGAAGCTTTGGAAGTGTTGATGGAAGAGAGTTAAAAGTTAACTCTTACCCTGCTAGCATTTTCTTCAATACCACCTCCTGGGTTGACATTTCATTCAATAACTTTAGGCGGTTTTAAATTATTTGCTGTTTAATGTTTGATGATCGTGTTATTTTTGCGAATGCAATCACTTGTTTCTGCATCTTCGTTGCTGTGTTTTGACACAGATGTTCAACACTCTTTTAGAATATGCGCAATAGCGCCTCCTACCATATAACACTGAAAAGCCGGAAAATTATCTCAATGGCAGGGAAGAGTTAATGATTTGTTAGTTTGCTGCGAAAGTGAACTTTAGAGAAGAGCATATCATAAATTGTGAATGTAAATGCACAGATGTTAAACGTATGCGTTCGCTGTTTGTGTGTGAGCGGTACCTGCTGTTGAGGCAGCAGTAGATGATGGGGTTGTACATGGAGGAGCTCATGGAGAGCCACAGCACCGACAGATACACCTGCTGGATCGACTTGAACCTCTTCAGCTTCTGGTTGAAGCTCGTTACAATGAAATACAAATGATACGGAAGCCAACAGACAGCAAATGTTACCACCACGATCACCATCATCTTCACAACCTACAGAAACATCAGCACAACCGTAGCCATAAAACTAAGAACACAGACGTATGTTTGTGTTTCTGCGGCTGCTATGTTTACAACAAAATACTTAGAAGCAGGCAGATACAAAACCAAGTTACCCAAGATAAAGTCATTTACTCTACTAAACTGCTGATTTTGTCTGGCCAGAGGAGAATGACACTATTTCGACAAACTATTTCCCCGTCTAAATACTGTAAAGCTGATATAAAGCCACCCAGTTTTATATCAAGCCGATGTAAAGCTGCTTTGACACAATTTGCATTGTTAAAAGCACTATACAAATAATATTGACTACAAAGCAGCAGCTTCACTGAAATTTAAATACAACTAGCAAGCTTAATTCATAGTCAAAAATATAGTGTGGAACAGCTACATATTTAACCTACAGAGACCAAGAGAGAGTCTACTGAATCATTTTTGGAACTAGTTCATTTACACAAAACCTATGAATGAACAGAGGCGTGTGTTCACTGCCTGCATGAGTGATATATTACATACAAACAGGTCACACATTGAGCTACACTGTTACTAGCTGGACAAAAACAGCTGAACCACTGACAACTGTAGGAAAGTTTAGTTGGCTACTGACAAGACAAAACTACAAAAGACTAGAACAAATGGACACTATGTTTAAACAGCATTAAACTAAAGACAATCAGAAAAAAAAAAAATGAATGAAACCACAATTAAAGCCCTCAAGAGCAGTAAACAGACATAGTGACTCTGAAAAAATCTTCCTTTACTCTTAACCTAAACTAACCCAAATTAGTCTGATTTGGGTGCTATTTGTCCTCTTGTCAGTAAAATAGACCTGATCGTACTGCAGATGTTCCTTTTTGGATAAAAGCATCCACTAAACTAGTGATTGTCAACCTTATTTTATTAACAGAAACTGAAAGTGTATTACAGTAGTCAACATCTGAAGTGGATCAAAACCGTTCATCAAACCTTTCATTGTCCTAAACCAAAATGCGCTCTTGTCTTAGAGCAACTTTGATTAACTTTTTTTGATCCACTTGAAATGTTGACTATTATAGTATATTAAATTCATCCATAATACATTATGTACAATGACATAATACATGTACAATCACAATAAAGTTCTTGTGTGATTTCAGAAGTTTTGAGAAATTGCATGTTCTTCACTAAAAACAGCACTCCTACAGTTTTAATGCAATAAGTACTAAAATTGGTTCAGACCTTCATATTGTTCTGACTCATGTTGCTTTATCTTTACTAACTGATCTGACTTATGGTTTTCATAAAACAGACGATCAAAAAAAAAAACAGAATTTCATTGAAAACGATGAGAGGAATATCTCTGGATCAGAACATCGTAGAGATAAACAGGTGGGCTCTTTGGATTCAGACTGCCAAGTGTCTTTAAATATCTGACTGTCTAGCCACACTCTAGCAATCACCCCATAGACTTCCATTGAAAAGGGTGAGAGGAATATCTCTGGATCAGAGCATCGTATAAGCCAGGTGTGGGGAACGTTGGTCCTGGAGGGCCGGTGTCCCTGCAGAGTTTAGCTCCAACCCTAATCAAACACACCTGAACCAGCTAATCAAGGTCTTCAGGATGCAGTTAGGTTTTTTTTTCCAGGTTTTTTCAGGGTTGGCGCTAAACTCTGCAGGAGAGTGGCCCTCCAGGATCAACGTTCCCCACCCCTGGTATAAGCCATAGTTCAGCTCCAGAACACTGAAAAACATGTGCTTGTGCTCGTTTGACAAAGGCTGTCCAGAGATTGTTCACAAACTGTAGCCTATAATTTATTAATTTAAATACATTTATGCCGTCCTGTTGAGATCTGCTGTTCTAAATTAACAAATGAGCATGTGTGTACATGAGAAGATCAGCAGAAGAGCACGAGCACCTTTCTCTTGGCCTGCAGGTGATCCTGTAAGTTTCCTGAGGAGTGTCCTGGAAATATTCCGCCCCACAGCGTGAGCCCGACCCTGCTGTAGGTGGCAGCCATGAGCGCCAGTGGCAGGAGATACACCAGCACCGCCACGATCACGTGATATCTGTTCAACACACACACACAAGTCAGCCTGTGACAGGGAACAGAGGGTCACACTCAGTGAAGATGATAGCTGTCTGTCTCTCACATGAAGGCGTCGTCGTCACGCCGCGGCCAGGCCACGTAGCAGACCGTCCTGTGAGGCCTCACTTCGGTTACAGAATAAAAGCAGAGTGGAAACGCCAGAAAAGCAGCCAGAATCCACACACACACAATCACGCCTTTCGTGGCCGTTGATGAGAGGCGGGGCTTCATCGGGTGGATGATCGCCATGTACCTGATCAAAGAGGAAATGACACAGGAAGTGATCTGGATGTATTTCACCTGTACGTATGATTTGTATTTTCTGTAAGAATTTTTTTTTTTCTGTAACAAGGATTGGTGCACAAAAAAAATAAAGGTTCTTTATTGGCATCGATGGTTCCATGAAAACCTTTAATATCCATGGAATCTTTCCACTGCAACCAATAGTGGATTTTACTGATAATGATAACTAGGTTGTAATTCACTGGTTGGTAACCGATGATAGTTTTTAAAATGAACATATAGTGCTGAAACTAAACTTTATAAAAAAACAGTACTGAACCATGAAAATGTACCATTTTTTTTTTAACTTCAATTTGACTAAACATTACATTTAGTAAAAAGGCTTATTTCTCAATTTTAGGCTCATTTTGTAAATTTAAATTCTAGACAAGCGCAAGCCAATTTACAAAATCTGACAATTTTGTCCTCCCATCAGTTTAAATGTCTCTTTATGTATAGAGATATATAATGACGTTAATCAGTGCCTGTCATTTCAGTTTATATTTATTGTGTATATTACTGAAGACACCACAAAAAAATCTTCAGCTTTTAGGTTTATTTCCCATCAAACAATATATACAGAACAAGTACGTAAGCAGACACTGTTGAATGTGCAGAAAGCAATTACGCAGTTCTAGAAATGATTTCACTCTGCATGAAAATTTAGTGATGATGCATACAGGGCATAGTAATAAAAACATTCAGCCCCTTTAGTTCACCCCTGAATATGCAATCAATTCTATACATTGTTTTCCCTCAAAGCCTTAAAAAGCAAAGAACGCTGCACTCGAGCACTGAATGTTCTTTTGTGTCTTGTTGTGCTTGAATGATTTAAAACCACTTGAATGTTTAAATTGGCAAGGCTTAAAACATGTGCAAATTATAAAGTTTCGTGAAAATGCACAACAGTGGCCGTTAGCTGACTCCGGGCAGTCTTTTGAAATACGCATTACGCTCAAACATGTTTTTGGAAACAGCCTTCTGTAAATGAGAGAAGACGACGACACAAAGAACAAATGCATCAACATATAATCAATATCTTAACAAACGTGCAGACTGCAGACATGCACTAATGTTTAGTATAAAGCACTTGAACAGATACACAATTTAATTTGTTCTCAACTCCAGTGTTAATGATTTAATTGTATTTTTATTTAATTTTGTCCAAGTGTTCATAATTTTTAGTTTGGTGTTGATTTTTATTTTTGATATTTTGTTATTTAAGTTTATTTGTGTTGTGGTAACAGAAGTCTTTTATTTTGACGGTCATTGGCGTGAGCGGATATAATGCGAGTCCGCGCCAAACATTTCAGTACGGAACGAAAGCTAGACGCGCATGGTCACGATTTCAAAGGTTCACGGTTTACAAGGAGTCCAAAAGGATTTAGCTCCTGATTTAAATGGAAAACAAGGTATAGTCTTAGATTTCTTGTTACCCGTTTATTTTTGTTGTGTTGTTTTGATCTGTTTTCTTCATAGTAAGATTACTTGTTTGTTATTTTGTATTATATTTAAATATGTTTGAATAAGTGATGTTTGTTTATTTGGTGTTTTCTCTTTTGTACAAGCTCTTACGGTTGATTCGCACAAAGTGATACAGTGATGTGCTATGTCTTACGGCATTCAACGGTGATCATATCAGTGACGAGCATTCAAATAAAGTGTGGGAATCACCAGTCGGAGAGTCGTATATCCTTTTATTGAATCAGGGAGCTACAGTAAGAGCTTGCCATCGTCGATCCGCGGTGCTGCTTCAAGGAACGTCATGGTTGGTGAAGGAACTTTGGTGTCTTTGCGCTCATCGGGGACAGCGTGATTGTTCTTTCAACGGACCAAGATTAAAGTGAGCTCTCAGCGGATGGCTGTATTAGTCTACCGGCAGCAAATGGACCGATCTAATGGATTACTCGAAGAAAGAGAACTGTTCCAAATGGTTTGGTGGATCGCAGTGAGTATCAAAGCTAAAGAAATGAAATTAATTCTGAAGGGACAAATCTTCTCTCGTTTATCGTGCGCGATTTAAAGGTAATGGACATTGCTGCATATGCAGTTCACCTGTTAATGGACTAAAGTGTATCCAATTAATCAGTTTTGCATTTAAGGGTTAATGTTTTATAATTTGTGGTTAAAGTGAATTTGCTAAGTGTTTGTTGTCAAATTAACTTGATTGTGAATGGTGTAACTGGTGAATTACAAATATAAGAGAATGTCAAAATCAGACACTGGCTCAGAGGTAAATAGGCAAGTTGACAGCCAACATGTAGAAACTCAAAGTGCAAATATACGCCGTTCAAAACGTGCACCTGTTCCTACTGAAAAAATGTTAGCCTATAAGCAAGAAGAGCAGCTAAAGAGAGAGAAAAAGATTGTATTTTTATATGACCAATGGAAAATGGAAGCTCGTAGTGCACGTGAGCAACTTAAATCAGATGCATTGGAAACTCGGTTGGCTATTTTAATTGATACTTTGGAGGCAGCTAAAAATAAGGTCTTGGGTGCGTATGATGAATTTAGGCAGCGAGTTTTACCTGCTGTTGAGATGAGAAGAAAAATGGATGCATGTGAAGCAGTTACAACTGACATCATTAAAATCATCAATGAAAGAATAACAGGTGTAGATGGAGATTTTAATGTTGAAAGAGAGAGAAGCCGTCTTCGTACTTTATTAGATCGTCAATATGCTCGTTCAATTTTTGGTTCAACAGTTTCACAAGTTAGTCAGGAAGCTAGTAATTCTAGTCGTCGCTCTGTTGTGTTAAATTTAGAAGCCAAACGTGTAGATGCTGCAGCAGAAGTAGCAGCCAAGCAAGCTGCATATAACGTTTTAATGGAAGAGTCAAAGCAAAAAGAAAAAATAAAGCAGCTAGAAGAACAGCATAAAAAGGTTCTTGAAGTTGAGTTAAAAGAATTACAGCGAATTCAAGTGCAAAAAGATCTGAAAGAAGCTCAAGCCAAATTGGAAGTTTACAGTCAAGAGGTTGAGAAAGAAAAGGCTAGTTTTTCTGAAGATTGTAGTAGTACGGAAGAATCAGAATTCTCTCGAGAAAATGTGGAAGAGAAACAAGGAATTTATCAAAATGTGCATCATGAAACCACCAAAAGATTAGTTAAAACACCAACTACGGATATATCTGTTCTTGTTCAAGCACTTCAAGATGGTATGGCCATGAATAAATTACCGGTCCCAGAGCCTCCCGTCTTTACAGGTGACCCCATTAATTTTATTGAGTTTAAACAATCCTTCATGGCACTTATTGATAAAAAAAATCTTTCTTCTGCTGACAAGATGTTTTATCTCAAGAAATATGTGAGTGGTTCTGCCAGAAAAGCCTTGGAAGGCACTTTCTTCAGAACAGATGATGAGGCCTATCAAGATTCTTGGTGTAAGTTAAATGATCGTTATGGCCAACCATTTGTCATCCAAAAGGCGTTTAGAGAGAGGTTATCAAATTGGCCTAAAGTTCATCCAAAGGATGCCATGGGATTTCAAGCTTTCTCTGATTTTCTGAATGCGTGCCAGGGTGCCCTGCCTCACGTTAAAGGTCTCCAAATTTTAAATGACTATCAAGAGAATCAAAAACTTGTGCAAAAATTACCTGATTGGGCAATTAGCAGATGGAATCGTAAAGTTACACAGTCTCTCACTGATAATCATGAATATCCTACTTTTAAAGAATTTGCTATGTTTGTGTCAACTGAAGCAGAGATTGCCTGCAATCCAATCACCTCCTTTCATGCTCTTCGTAACTCGGAACTTGCTGTTGAGAAAATAAATCCAAAAGAGACTAAGAGAAGTAAAATTCGGGTTCTTACTACTCAGTCAAGCATGGAGCGTCAAGATGTGGTCATGTCTGTGAACAAAGCTCCATGTATGTTCTGTCAGAAAAACAATCATCAACTTAATAATTGTTCCAATTTTCTCAGTAAATTGTTGGAAGAGCGACGGAAATACATCCAAGAGAAGAGGCTTTGTTATGGATGTCTGAAGTCTGGTCACAGTGTAAAGGAGTGTCGCTATCGTCTCACTTGTAATACCTGTAAAAGGAAGCAACCAACTAGTTTGCATGATGACAATTTTGTGAAAATGGTAAAGACTTCATCTACTGCAGTTCAAACCCAAAGTGATTCTGATTGTGCAATGAATGCAGTGGCTTTAAATGTAGCTGGAGAAGAGCACAATGCGTATACTTCAATGATTGTTCCTGTCTGGGTGTCTGCAAAGCAAAATCCAAACTGTGAAAGATTGGTATATGCATTATTAGATTCTCAGAGTGATACCACGTTCATTGATAAAGGCGTGTGTGATGCTTTACAAGCAACAACGTTCCCAGTAAAACTGAAGCTTACAACTATGCTTGGAAAAGATGCAGTGTTTCAGAGTGAGAGGGTAACAGGACTTCAGGTGAGAGCATATCAGTCCAGAAATTATATTGATTTGCCCCCTACTTACACCAAAGATTGTATACCAGCTAATCGTAATCATATTCCTACTTGTAACGTTGCTAAAAACTGGAATCATCTCGCAGTCATCGCAGATGAAGTACCTCCATTACAGGATTGTGATGTTAGTCTATTAATCGGCTACAATTGTTCAAGATCGATGGCTCCCAGAGAAGTGATATTAGGAGCAGACACTGAGCCCTATGCCATTCGGACAGATCTGGGATGGAGTATAGTGGGTTGTTCTTCACATTCTGATTTGTTTGAAGTCAGTAGATTGTGCCACTGTACTGTGCTTAAGGAACTTCCTTCTATCACACCAGCCAATATAATACGGATCCTTGAGAGTGATTTCAAAGATACCGAAGAAGAGATTACAAGAGTATCTCAGGATGACATTCTTTTTCTTGAAAAGATGAAGCAAGGTATACAGAGGAATGATCGTGGGCATTACCAAATGCCACTTCCTTTCAAAGTAAGACCCAATTTGCCAAACAATAAACGATATGCTATGGTTAGGCTTGATCATCTTAAAAGAAAGATGGCAAAGGACGAATCGTATAAGAAACGTTACAGTGAATTTGTGACTGAAATCTTTCAGAGAGGAGATGCTGAGGAAGTGCACAATGATGGCAAAGAAGGAGAAACATGGTACTTACCTCATCATGGTGTTTTTCATCCGAAGAAGGTAGACAAACTGCGTGTAGTCTTCGATTGTTCTGCAAGGTATGAAGGTTTCTCTTTAAATGATCACTTACTTCAAGGTCCTGATCTAATAAATAGTTTGCATGGCATCTTAATTCGGTTTCGTCAACATCCCATCGCACTTATGTGTGACATAGAGAAAATGTATCATCAGTTTCATGTAGACGAGTCTGACAGAGACTTTTTGCGATTCCTTTGGTGGAAAGATGGAAACATTAACCAACCAATTCATGAGTTCCGCATGAAAGTTCATTTATTTGGTGCCGCCTCATCCTCAGGGTGTGCGAACTATGGATTAAAACATCTTGCAACGGAAAACAGTGAGTTGTATCCACTAGGTTCACAGTTTGTGCTCAAGAATTTCTATGTTGATGACGGAGTTGTCAGTGTGGAGGATGTAGATCAAGCCATCAAGGTTACAAATGAGGCACGAAAACTCTGTGCTATAGGTGGCTTACGGCTGCACAAATTTGTCTCTAATAACAAAGTTGTGTTGGATAGTATTCCTCTTTCAGAAAAGACCTCTAATGTAAAAAGTCTTGATCTTGCATTTGATGAATTGCCTTTGGAAAGAACTCGTGGTATGCAATGGGAAAGAGAATCTGATTGCTTCAAGTTTAAAGTTTAGCTGAAAGATCAACCACCGTCTCGTCGTGGCATATTATCCACTGTTGCTTCTGTTTATGATCCTTTGGGTCTTATAGTACCCGTGCTCTTGAGTGGAAAGAGAATATTGCAAGAAGTGTGTAAGTGTGGCAGTGGATGGGACGATCCTTTATCGGATGGACTAAATCTAAGGTGGGAGCAATGGAAACGAGACTTGCAGAATCTGCAGAAAATAGATGTACCACGCACATATGCACCTTTTAACTTTGGGAAACCAGTTAAAGTTGAATTGCATCATTTCTCCGATGCTAGTACTCACGGATACGGTCAGTGCTCTTATTTGAGACTCAAGAATAAGGAAGGAGATGTTCATTGTGCTATAGTGATGGCAAAGTCAAGAGTAGCACCTCTTAAACTCACAACGGTCCCTAGATTGGAGCTAGCAGCTGCAGTTGTTTCTGTTGAGGTAAGCAGTGTCCTAAAGAAAGAATTGGATTATACAGTTATCGAAGAGACCTTCTGGACAGATTCTAAAGTAGTGCTGGGATATATAAGCAACGAAGCACGTCGATTTCATGCTTTTGTTTCAAACAGAGTGCAAAGAATACGCCACAGTACAACTGTTGAACAGTGGAAATATATTCCAACAGCTGAAAATCCTGCTGATCATGCATCAAGGGGTCTGACCGTAAGAGAGCTTCTTGCTTCAAACTGGTTTGTTGGGCCAAAATTTCTGTGGGAGAAGGAAATGCCTGTACCAGCTGAACCTGTTCCTGATCTTTTATTAGGAGATCCAGAAGTGAAAACCTTTTGTACTTTAAACATAAATTGTACGGAAAATTTTAACTTGGTTGATCGTCTCTCAATTTTCTTCATGGTCAAAGGCAATCAGAGCTGTAGCACGTCTTTTAAGGAGAGTCAACAAAGACAAATCTTGTCATTCCAGTACTGTACCAGAGAGACAAAAGGCAGAGCTTTACATAATCAAATGCCTGCAAGAAAGTTCTTATAAAGAGGAGTTGAAAGCAATAAAGGGTGGAAGAAATGTGTCGTCACGCAGTGCATTGTATTCTCTTGACCCTTTTTTGGATGAAGATGGTGTGATTAGGGTGGGAGGAAGACTTGGTCGTTCAATATATCCAGACTCTGTGAAGCATCCTATAATTGTTCCAAAGAATCATCAGATTACACAAATGATTGTCGCTCATTTTCACGATAAAGTTATGCATCAAGGAAAAGGATTCACTCTAAATGAGATAAGATCGAATGGTTTTTGGATCCCAGGAATTAATAGAATTGTAACATCTTACATTAGAAGTTGTGTAATTTGCAGAAAGCACAGAAGACCTGTTGAGGAACAGAAAATGGCTGATCTTCCCTCAGAGAGAGTGGATCCATCGCCTCCATTTATGTATACCGGTATGGATTGTTTTGGCCCGTTTTTTGTTAAATCAGGACGAAGTATGTGCAAAAGATATGGCCTTCTGTTGACTTGTCTCTGCTCCCGTGCTGTGCATGTTGAAATGCTTAATGATATGACAACAGATTCCTTCATAAATGCACTGCGTTGTTTTATCGCCATAAGGGGCATTGTTCGCCAACTAAGATCTGATCAAGGAAGTAATTTTGTGGGAGCAAAAAATGAATTGAAAGCTGCGCTTAAAGAAATGGATACGGAAAGAGTAACAGCCTTCCTATCGGAAAAACAGTGCGAATTTGTTATGAATGCACCTCACGCAAGTCATGTTGGTGGCGTGTGGGAACGTCAGATTAGAACTCTGAAATCCATACTAAATGTTATTCTTGCACTTCATCCAGGAAGATTAAACGATTCGTCTCTAAGAGCCTTTCTTTACGAAGCAATGGCGATTGTAAATAGTAGACCACTAACTGTTGATTGTTTGAATGATCCCAAAAGTCTAAGACCTGTCACTCCTAACCATCTGCTCATGCTAAAGTCCGTTAATGCTTTGCCTCCACCTGGTAAATTTGTTAAGGAAGATGTGTATGCACGGAAAAGATGGAGACACGTACAGTATTTAGCAGAGCAATTCTGGAATCGTTGGCGTAAGGAATATCTTTTTTATAGGAATATCTTATTATCTTATAGGAATATCTTATTATATCGCGAATATAGCTGCTCGGCAGAAGTGGAATGTATCTAAAAGAAATCTTCAAGTCAATGACATTGTGATGGTTAAAGAGGAGGATTTGCCTAGAAATGAATGGAAGCTAGGTAGAATACAGGAAATTATATCTAGTGGCGATGGACTTGTGAGAAAGGCTAAGGTGTTTTTGGGTGATTCAAAGCTTAATGCAAAAGGCAAGCGTGTTGTTAAAACCTCTATAATTGAAAGACCAGTGCAAAAACTTGTTTTATTAATGGAGAAAAATTAAAGTTTTCTTTGTTTCTCTTTGAGATGGTGTAAGGTTGTCATTTTAAAATGTCTACATGAATAGGTCTTTGAAATTGTCCATTTAAGGTCCTATTGTGTTAAAAAAATAAAAAAAATAAAAAAAAAGGGGGGTTGGGAAGAAAAGGGTTTGTAAAGGGAAATCATTCGTACCTGTATATTTGGTGTGAAATTTGCACTTATAATTTGGTGGGAGTGTTAATGATTTAATTGTATTTTTATTTAATTTTTAGTTTGGTGTTGATTTTTATTTTTGATATTTTGTTATTTAAGTTTATTTGTGTTGTGGTAACAGAAGTCTTTTATTTTGACGGTCATTGGCGTGAGCGGATATAATGCGAGTCCGCGCCAAACATTTCAGTACGGAACGAAAGCTAGACGCGCATGGTCACGATTTCAAAGGTTCACGGTTTACAAGGAGTCCAAAAGGATTTAGCTCCTGATTTAAATGGAGAACAAGGTATAGTCTTAGATTTCTTGTTTATTTTTGTTGTGTTGTTTTGATCTGTTTTCTCCATAGTAAGATTATTTGTTTGTTATTTTGTATTATATTTAAATATGTTTGAATAAATGATGTTTGTTTATTTGGTGTTTTCTCTTTTGTACAAGCTCTTACGGTTGATTCGCACAAAGTGATACAGTGATGTGCTATGTCTTACGGCATTCATCAGTGACGAGCATTCAAATAAAGTGTGGGAATCACCAGTCGGAGAGTCGTATATCCTTTTATTGAATGAGGGAGCTACATCCAGTCCTCGGGACCCAGAATGCATTTGATGAAAACACCTGATTGAGCTCATCTGGACAGTGACACGCATCAGACATTCTGAGGACTGGAGTGGAGAAGCTCTGTTGGCAGCTGTGTTGCTGTAGTTCATTAGTTTGCTGATTCCTGGAGCAGCTCCTGCAACGCCTCAAACTCATACAAGGTTTGTGGGATGCAGTGTTGGGAAGGTTACTTTGCAAATGTAACAGGTTACAGATTACAGGTTATCTTATTTAAAATGTAATGAGTAGTATGAAATTGAAACTGAGTCAAAGGCTGAGAATTAGTGTGTGGTTTTGTAGATTTGGTGTGTGCTTCTGCTGTTTGAGTGACAGCTTTCAGAAACTGTGTGACAAGTGAAGATTTAGTGTGTAAGCAGCTGGAAAAAACTGTAAAGCAGGCAGCGTTAACCTTACAGTAGAACTCAACACTGATTATTGTCAGACTTTCAAAATCCTTTATCATGTGAATTAATATTACAATAATTTAATGTCAAAGCACAGCAATGGAATGCCCTTTTAAAACACTAGGACACATTTTTAGCACTCGCCGTGGTGGCAACTCTTAGACAGTTTGTAGCCCTAAAGCTTTTAGCGGCAGTCTGGATTGATGTGATTGGCAGATGTGATGTGCTGCAAATTCAAACGAGAACCAATCACAAGCATGAGTATAGAATCGCTTTACTAAATAGCCTTTAAATAGCAGAAGGCATCATGCACATCAAAGCAACAAATTAACATTATTCAACATTTCCTAGAATTATACAGAAAATATTCAGATGTAACCCCCTTTGAAATCATTAACATTTTCATAAGTAACGGTAAATTAATAAAAAAAAAAATCCGCAGTGACTGTAATAGGTTATAGTTATATTTATTTTGCAATTAAATGACATAATCCTGTTACGTGTAACTAGTTACTCCCCAGCACTGGTGGGATGTGATGAATCTGTTGTGACTCCAGATAAAACTACAACCATGTTTGCTGGGAAATTTCAAATGGTTTCTTTTAATTCACTTATGAAAAAAGTTTTGTGGTTATTATTGCAGAGAATTAGCTAAAGGTCACATTTATCACAAACCCTGCAGGCATTTATTTCTGGAACAAATTGAGCCATATGAACTTTAAATGGCATCATCAGTATCTGCAGATATTCATGAGTACTGAACCAATATCAATCTCTCTCTCTGTGTGTGAGTGTGTGTGTGTGTGTGAGAGAGTGTGAGTGTGTGTCTGTGTGTAATTTGTGTGTGTGTGTGTGTGTGTGTGAGAGAGAGTGTGTGTGTGTCTCTGTGTGTGAGTGAGTGTGTGTGTGAGTGTGTGTCTGTGTGTAATTTGTGTGTGTGTGTGTGTTTGTGTGTGAGAGAGAACCAGAGAGAGAGAGAGTGTGTGTCTCTGTGTGTGAGTCTGTGTGTAATTTGTGTGTGTGTGTGTGTGTGTGTGTGAGAGAGAGAGAGAGAGAGAGAGAGAGAGAGAGAGAGAGTGTCTCTCTGTGTGTGTGTGTGTGTGAGAGTGAGTGTGTGTGTGAGAGAGTGTGAGTGTGTGTCTGTGTGTAATTTGTGTGTGTGTGAGTATGAGAGTGTGTGTACCTGTCTAAGGCGATGGCGCTCATGGAGTAGATGCTGGTGAACACGGCGGTCACCGGATAGAAGTTCTGGAAGCGGCAGAACGCGCTGCTGAAGTACCAGTCTCCGTGCGCTCCGTACACGAAGTTGACCAGCGCGTTGAGCGCGGCCACGCACACGTCAGACGCCGCGAGGTTGAGCAGAAAGTAGTTGGTGACGGTCCTCATCCTCTTGTGCGCCACGATGATCCAGATAACGATCAGGTTCCCAGTGACGGCCACCAGCAGAACCAGCGCGAACGCGAGAGACCAGAGCGCCACGCGCCACGGAGGCTGCGCGAACCTGTTGGTGTGGGTGAAGTTTGAGGAGTTTCTTGACGAGGACATGGTTCGCTGTGAAGAAGACACCTGTCTGTCTGCCTGCGTACAGGAGGAGCTCTCTCTCTCTCTCTCTGTGTGTGTGTGGACACCCTTCAGAGGAGGCGGAGAGTACATGAACCTCCAGAACAAATCAGTCTACTAACACTTTGGTGCATGCAGCATATGATTCATCATGATTCCCTTCTGTTTATTCTACTTTCATGCATTTGATGTTTCGTATTTCTTTCATTATCAAGATCAGTTTGTTCTGACGCAGTTTAACTGAGTTCTTCTCATATTTTATTACCGTTTTTAAACTATAGCGAATAAACTGTGATATAATATGAGAAATGTTGAAGGTGTCTGAATACATTTTGGTTTGACTGTATATAGCCTACACACTCTCACACACACACACACACACACACACACACACACACCTTTACAGAAAAAATAAAGTTTCTATTTTAGGTTTAGTCCAGGGTAGTATAACCCTATACAACTATACTATAGTAGTATAATCCTAACTAAGAATACTCAGTCACCACTGATAAGCTAATATAGTAGTTTACAAGTAGTGACTATGTCTGAGTATTCTGAGTTTGCATTTCACAGTTTTTAATTTATTTTGAGGAACACTGAATGTGTTTTAGTGCAGGTGAGATGAGTAAATACATGTTGATATTTAGTCTAGAACTACAGTAAGATCATGTTGATATTTAGTCTAGAACTACAGTAAGATCATGTTGATATTTAGTCTAGAACTACAGTAAGATCATGTAGATATTTAGTCTAGAACTACAGTAAGATCATGTAGATATTTAGTCTAGAACTACAGTAAGATCATGTTGATATTTAGTCTAGAACTACAGTAAGATCATGTAGATATTTAGTCTAGAACTACAGTAAGATCATGTTGATATTTAGTCTAGAACTACAGTAAGATCATGTAGATATTTAGTCTAGAACTACAGTAAGATCATGTAGATATTTAGTCTAGAACTACAGTAAGATCATGTTGATATTTAGTCTAGAACTACAGTAAGATCATGTAGATATTTAGTCTAGAACTACAGTAAGATCATGTAGATATTTAGTCTAGAACTACAGTAAGATCATGTAGATATTTAGTCTGGAACTACAGTAAGATCATGTTGATATTTAGTCTAGAACTACAGTAAGATCATGTTGATATTTAGTCTAGAACTACAGTAAGATCATGTAGATATTTAGTCTAGAACTACAGTAAGATCATGTAGATATTTAGTCTAGAACTACAGTAAGATCATGTAGATATTTAGTCTAGAACTACAGTAAGATCATGTAGATATTTAGTCTGGAACTACAGTAAGATCATGTTGATATTTAGTCTGGAACTACAGTAAGATCATGTTGATATTTAGTCTAGAACTACAGTAAGATCATGTTGATATTTAGTCTAGAACTACAGTAAGATCATGTAGATATTTAGTCTAGAACTACAGTAAGATCATGTAGATATTTAGTCTAGAACTACAGTAAGATCATGTAGATATTTAGTCTAGAACTACAGTAAGATCATGTAGATATTTAGTCTAGAACTACAGTAAGATCATGTTCACACACAACACTCTGCACTTACTCCTGATTTCTCTCAACACCAGAGCTGTCACTCAATACATCAGAAACACAGGAACTGGAGTTAATTATTTCTTTCTATATTAAAAAGTACCGTATTTTCCGCACTATAAGGCGCACTTAAAAGCCTTTAATTTTCTCAAAAAACGACAGTGCGCCTTATAATCCGGAGCGCCTTATATGTCCTTTTCACACGTGAGTTTAAAATATTCTAGCTGAGCCCCCAGCGTGAGTTTTTTTTCAGGCGACCGTTATTTTCGAATGTATAGCCTTATTGTTTCCATGGCGACGCGTCGTGCTTGTCATGTGACACACCGCAGCAACAATAGCGCTGTATGACACATGGACCGCCATGTTTGTTCGTGCTGAATCCGAGCTGTGGGAATAAGACCATGTAAATTCATCCTCTATTCCCGAAAAACCTTAAAGTAAGTCTCCGGTTAAACTGGGAGAAGAGCAGAGTAAACTTTAAAGTTATCTACACAATCTGTATATGATATCAATAAAACATGTTGTCAGATTATATTTGTAACGATCATTATTGCTGCTTCCATAGACATCAGCGTGTATTTTACAAACTATAAATGTATGGGTTTGCTAGTACTTATGTGTTTTTAAATGTCTGAAACCTAAAATAAGCATTATATGGTTGAAAACACTGAATATTTGTGATAATATGACAAGCGCTCGGCAGATTTGAATTCCGCAGTTGATGACGTGACTCACTGAAGGTTCTAATCACACCGGTGTGATCGTTAATCGTTATTGTTAATATGCACATCAATGTTTGAACAACGTTACCATGGGAGTGAACGGAGTTGTCAAAACGCTTAATAAAGTTTTACTTTATCTGACTGTTTTGTTGACATTCCCTTTAGCACAGCTCCATCTAGTGGATGCATAACGCAAACCCAGTCAAACGTTTGACTGCAGTATCTTCTATTCTATGCGCCTTATAATCCGGTGCGCCCTATATATGAAAACAGTTCTAAAATAGGCCATTCATTGAAGGTGCGCTTTATAATCCGGTGCGCCTTATAGTGCGGAAAATACGGTAATGCATTACTTTACTAGTTACTTAAAAAAAGTAATTTGATTACGTTACTTGCATTTCTTGTAATGCGTTCCCAACGACACTGTATGTGTGTGTTATATATATATATATATATATATATATATATATATATATATATATATATATATATATATATATATACACACACACACACAAGTATATATATATATATATATATATATATAAATGAAATACATCTTATTTGAAAAAAAAACTGCTCTAAATTTGGTCTTCAAATGCTGCCATTAAACAACTACTTTTCTTTTCTTTTCTTTTTACCATAAAAATATTTATATAGAGAGATATGTAAGAATAAAGTTTGTGTGATGTGGACCAAATCTCAGAGTAAAGCCAGAAACAGGAGGACAGACTCAGATTACAGATGGAACAACAAATCACTAAAGCAACCAGTGAACATAATGGATAGAAATCTTTAATGCGCATTTTTACACAAATGTGAACTGTATTTACAGAGCATTAAAAACATAGTACATCAGAGTTCAGATTTACTGATTTATGTGCACAAAATCAGCAGGAAAATATTCTTTAAAAAATGAAAACAGATGGAATGTTGCATTAAAGGCAGAAGCTCGTGACAGTCATACGAAGCACAATATTACTAAAGCACTAACACGATTAACACTGAGAATCCCAGAAACACACCGACGGCATCAACAACACAAACCATCAGAGAATATCATTGGTTGAGAGGTTTCGAAGGTCCCGCCCATTTACAGAACCAACCAATAGCAACAGAGAGAACGCAGAGAGGAGACTAAGGCGAGCAGCAGGAGCCCTTTGAGCTGGTGTGAAATAGTTAAGCCTGTTTCACCATTACATACCTGCAGCACGAGCGGCGATACGTTTATCAGCACAAATCCTCACACCAGAGTCAAAACACTAGACATTTACTGTGACACACATACAGAGCTCACTTTACAGCTGCGCTTTGAATTCTGGGTAGATTATTGACATGTCACGGAGTTCATCTGATTCCCCTCCTCGTGTAAATTGGTTTTTATGTCAATCAAGGTTATTTATTATGGCTGTATATAAATGCAGAAACTCAGAAATCAGTGCACCTACAAAAACAGTGCAAGTGAACATCTACTGATGATCGCTGTTGTTTTGCTGATGTGCTGCAGATGCAGGAAGTGTGAAACAGTTCTTATCCGCTTTTAACACACACACACACACTCACACGTGTCTGTTTCAGTGGTGTTTATAAGTGAGTAAATTAACAAGTGATTCTCTGTTTCTGAAGTTTGTGAGCGCTACAGAAGCTTGGTTTCTTGCATTGTTTTGTTCTGAAACGAGTCAGAACTCTATATGTAATGCAGCTGGAATCTATAAGGGCTGATTTAGCTGGCATTAAGGCAAACAGTGCGTTTATATTTCAGCTTAGCTACTGTCATGGAGGAGCAAGAGTCTAAAGAGAATCTCGTTGAACAGGTTAGTGTCACTGTCCACATGTTTACAGCAGCTGTCTGATAATGAACACATCTGCTGTGACCAATATGAAGGAAACACCACCGCCCCCTGGAGAGCTTGAGACGCTACTGCCACAGAGACACCAGGACATGTGATGGACGCTTGTCATATGCCCAAAACAACTGACACACACACACCGTCTCTTTTTGGAATGATCAGTGTAGCAGGTTCACAGACGTCTTCTTGTCCTTGTTCAAGCGCAGTTCATTTCCAGCTGTGAGTGTGTGTACAAGTGTGTGTGCAAGAGTGAGTGTGTATGTATGCGAGTGTGAGTGTGTGTGCAACAAGAATGTTTGTGTGTGAGTGTGTGTGCAACAAAAATGTTTGTGTGTGTGCAAGAGTGAGTGCGTGTGTGTGTGAGTGAGTGAGTCAGTGAGTGAGTGAGTGAGTGAGTGGTTATGAGTGTGTGTGGGTGTGTGTGTTCACCTACAGCAGGTTAAACGTGCGCAGGTATATCTGTCTCTCGATCCACTCAGTGAAGTGCGTCACATTGGCGTAGACGCCGGGGCCCAGGACCTTAGAGAAACACACTGACCCCCAAGAGGTCAAACCGTACAGAGACCAGCGGCCGTCGTCCTCCTCACAGACCAGCGGACCGCCGCTATCACCCTGGAGAAACACACACGCACACTCATGATGGCACGTGAGCACAAACACAAACACACGTTTGTTTTTGTGAATTGTGGGGACTCTCCATTGGCATAATGGTTTTTATACAGTACAAACTGTATGTACTATTGCCCTACACATAAACTTAGCCCTCACAGGAGACTGTGCATTTCTACTTTCCCCCAAAAAACTCACTCTGTATGATTTATAAGAGTTTTGAAAAGTGTGGACATGGGGTAATGTCCTCCCCATCACCTTCACCTTTTAATACCTGTCATCCCGGTGTCATTATACAAATTTTGTCACAAAAAATTGTCACAAAAACACGCACACACACTCGTGCACACACACACACACACACACACACACTCCCACTCGACTTTACTTACACACACACACACTCGACTTGACACACACACACTCATGATTGTCACGTGAGCAGACACAAACACACACACACACACACACACACACACAGACTAGAAAACTTTGTTGGCATTAGAGGAAGTGCACTGGCATGGTTCAAATTGTACTTATCTGACCGCCATCAATTCGTAGCAGTAAATGAAGAGGTATCATATCGATCACAAGTGCAGTATGGAGTACCTCAAGGCTCAGTACTAGGACCGTTACTTTTCACGCTTTACATGTTACCCTAGGGAGATATCATTAGGAAACATGGTGTTAGCTTTCACTGTTATGCTGATGATACTCAGCTCTATATTTCTTCGCGGCCTGATGAAACTTGCCAATTTGCAAAACTCACGGAATGCATAGTTAATATAAAAAACTGAATGGCGAGTAATTTCTTACTGCTAAATTCTGAAAAAAACAGAGGTGTTAATTATTGGACCTAGATTATTGGACAATGAAACGAAACATGGCGGCGCGCACAGACGCAGCGGCTTCTCTCTCTCCCGACAGAACGGTGTTTTCGTGTTTTTTGTCTTGTAAGTCGCAATGTTTTTGTACATCTTCGTCACATCTACCTGTCTTTAAGCGCGCATACAGTCGTGAGTTTCTGCTCGATGTCGGCAGAATCACATTTTTAGAGTTAAACTCAGCGCACGCCGAAGAGCTGCGGGACCTCGGTCTGCTCCGAAAGCCTACACCATCACCGACCCCCACTACTGCATCTCGCCCACAGCGAAGGCGCTACAAGCGGTGTGGGAGGAAGCAGAAGAGGGGTAAGCGCGGAGGTATACGAGCTAGGCTGGCACAAGGATAGTCAGCTATCCCCACCATCGTACTGGCGAACGTACACTCTTTGGACAATAAACTGGACTACATCCGACTACTTCGCTCTACTCAGAGGACTGTAAGAGACTGTTGTGTTTTTGTGTTTACGGAAACATGTCTTAACAACAGCGTACCGGACTGCGCCATACAGCTCGACCAGCTAACATGCTATCGAGCTGACAGAGCTCTCGTCGAGGGAGGTAAGATCCGTGGCGGCGGGCTCTGTGTTTACATCAATGATGCATGGTGCCGCGACGCTGTTGTGGTCTGCAAACACTGCTCACCCTTAGTGGAGTTTATGATTATTAAGTGCCGGCCGTTCTATCTACCGAGGGAATATACAACCATACTGCTCGTTGCTGTATACATCCCTCCCAGCTCCAACAACAACAACAGGAGTGAGGCACTAAATGATCTGTACCAGCACACCAGTGAGCAGCAGACAGCCCACCCATATGCTTTTCTCATCTTGGCTGGGGATTTCAACCACGAAGACTTAAAGAGTGTGTTCCCAAAAATACACCAACACATAGACTTTCCAACAAGGGGAAAAAATACTCTGGACTTTGTTTACACCACCCAGAGAGGAGCTTACAAGGCCCTCCCCCACCTCGGAGCCTCAGACTACATCACTGTCATGCTAATGCCTGCATACAGACCGCTCGTTAAAGCCATCAAACCAATACACAAACAGATACAAGTGTGGCCGGAAGGGTCGTCAGAGGCACTTCAAGACTGTTTTGACACCACTGACTGGAATATGTTTAAACAGGCTGCCACATACAACAACACTACAGACCTCCAAGAGTACTCAGAGACTGTCACTGCCTACATCACCAAGTGCATTGATGATGTAACGGTCACAAAGTCCATCACTGTCAGGGGCAACCAGAAGCCGTGGATGACAGGGGAGGTCTACAGACTTCTGAAGACTCGGAACGCTGCCTTTAGAGCTGGAGATGAGGAGGGCATGAAGACAGCTAGGGCCAACCTTTCTCGCGGCATCAGAGAGGCCAAGAGACAGTACCCCAGCAGGATAGCTCATCGTTTCAGTGACAGCAGAGACACTCGGAGCCTGTGGCAGGGGATACAGACCATCACGTCTACAAGCCCCCACCACAGACCTGTGACAGCACCATCCCCCTGCTGAACGAGCTGAATGCCTTCTTTGCTCGCTTTGAGGCACAAAACAGCACCACTGCACAGAAGACTCCACCTCCTCCCGGCGATCAGATGATGACGCTGTCCCCGGACAGTGTGAGGAGATCCCTCAGCAGGATCAATGCACGCAAAGCTCCGAGTCCTGACAACATTCCTGGGCGTGTACTGAGAGACTGTGCAGTGGAACTCACTGATGTTTGCATCTTCAACATCTCGCTAAATCAGGCCGTTGTCCCCAAATGCTTCAAAACTACCACTGTCATTCCAGTCCCGAAGAAGTCATCTCCATCCTGCTTCAATGACTACCGTCCAATAGCACTCACTCCTATTCTCATGAAGTGCTTCGAACGGCTAGTCATGCACCACATCAAGTCTGTCCTCCCCACCTCCCTGGACCCCTTCCAGTTTGCATATAGGTCCAACCGCTCGACCGATGATGCCATCGCCACTGCCCTCCATCCAGCCCTCACACTTTCTTACTTGGCTCTCAACGAAGGCGGACGCATTTTTCTCTCCCTCTCCTCCCCTTACCTTCCCTGCTTTGCTCTCCCGTCTCGTCTCGTCTATTGTCTAATACTTGAGAGACTCTCTCTGCACTGCTCTCCAAACTGAAAGATCATGGATTTGATCAATTGGTCTCTCAACGCAATTGACACCATCTTCTCGATGAGAAGTTTGGGTTCGGGCGAACCTGATTGCCCTGGTGGAACGTTCACAGCTGGCTACACGATGGACGCATGGGAAAGGAGTGGGAGAGGAGAGGAGTCTTCTGCTGATTGGATTAGGCTTTGCCCTGGGTTATCGAAGAATTCAGGAAACGGAAACAGCTGTCAAAAGCTTCACAAGGCTGCCCGTAATGATTGAAGCAGTGGGCAGAGCGGTCAGCACTGAGACTGAGACTATTAACCGCAATATGGATACCATCAGAAGCTCACGGATTTAAAGGAAAATTGATGGATTTGGAGACCAGAATGGACAAAGAGAGTAGCCATGAAATTGGAATGCGACTACTCGCAAGACCAAACAATCGCAATCTTATCTTCTTTTCGGCTCCCCCACACCAGCGCGGGCCTCGGACAAGGTCGCTGTTGGGAAAACAACCCCGGGAAGAGCACTGAAGTGAGACGCTCTTGCGTTCTTCCCCCCTTCCACAGACACCTGTTGATTGTTGTCTCTGTCTGGGTCCTGATCAAGGCTGTCTCCATGGCAACTTGCAATCTGCGGACTGAGACAACTTGATATGAATGCCAGCGTGGCGGCTCTCCAGGCCTACAAATACACAAACTCTACATACATACACACACACATACGCACATATATACAGATATGCATTCACCTCCCCACCCCCGATCCATCGCCTTCGCCGCTTTGTACCGCCAGTCTGACAAGCGGGTCTGTGACCAGCGCAGAGAATGGCTGCAGGACCGGATGGCTGCTTGCCGGAGCTGGATTAATTCCCCTGTTGCAAAGTTGTGTGTCTATGTTGTATTATGTGCTTTTGTTGCTGGGGTGTTTTTCCTGTTCTCACACTGTACTCCCAAAGGAGCATAGTTTGGGGGTTATTTTTTTCTCCCCCCTTTCCTTATGTTATCATGCTGTATTTCTTCCTCAATCCCCTGTCTTCCTGTCTACCCCCTTGTCATATTGTATGCATGTTGTGTATGTATGGACAGGTTGATGGCTGGACTTCCTGACCGGGAGACCTCAGGCAGTACGGGTCGGCATTAACACATCCAGCACCATCACACTGAACACTGGGGCCCCCCCAAGGATGTGTGCTGAGCCCCCTCCTCTTCACTCTGCTGACCCACGACTGCACACCGTCACACAACTCCAACCTCTTCATTAAGTTTGCGGATGACACGACTGTGGTGGGTCTCATTAGCAACAGAGATGAGACAAATTACAGGAGCGACGTGAGCTGCCTGGCCGGGTGGTGCAGTGACAACAATCTCTCTCTGAATGTGAAGAAGACGAAGGAGATTGTTGTTGACTTCAGGAGAGTACACACTCAGCATGCCCCTCTGACCATCAACGGTGCGACTGTGGAGAGAGTGAGCAGCACCAAGTTCCTGGGTGTGCACATCACAGAGGACCTCTCCTGGACTAACAACACTGTAGCACTGGCCAAGAAAGCACAGCAGCATCTCTACTTCCTGCGCAAATTGAGAAGAGCCAGAGCCCCCCATCATGTGCACCTTCTACAGAGGCACCATCGAGAGCATCCTAACTAGCTGCATCACTGTGGTATGGCGCTTGCAACGCATCCTGCCGCAAGTCTCTTCAACGCATAGTGAGAGAAGCTGAGAAGATCGTTGGTGTCTCTCTCCCCTCCCTCCAGGACATTTACAGCACCCGTCTCACCCGCAGAGCCCTCCGCATTGCAGGCGATCCCACCCACCCGACACACAGCTTCTTCAGTCTGCTGCCATCAGGGAGGAGACTGCGGAGTCTCCAGGCGAGGACCAGCAGACTGAAGGACAGCTTCATACATCAGGCTGTCAGGAAGCTGAACTCCCTCCCATCCTTGCCCCCCCTCCCCTCTTTTACCCCATGCAACACTGAACACTGATACCTTGACCCCCACCCACCCCCTTAAAAACTGTGACCAGCACCTGTCACTTGTGCAGCATTGGACTGATAACTACCTCATCCAGCATTGACTGCAAACTACCTCTTCGGATAGTCTGATAAAGAGACTGTTCTTTTGTCACTTTAACAGACTGATAAGCTCTTCTTGCACTACACATATATCTGCACAGTTTTGTTTTATTTAACTGGTTTGCACTCTATCTGCCATGTGCCTTATGCCACTTTATTTATCTCCTTTTTTATTTTTCTAAAATGTCCTCAGACTGATAAGCTCCTCTTGCACTATATATATTCACTCTATACATATAAACATATATCTGCACAGTTTTGTTTTATTTAACTGGTTTGCACTCTATCTGCCATCTGCCTTATGCCACTTTATCTCTTTCTTTATTTTTCTACAAATGTCCTCATTTGTATATCTGTATAGTTGTATGTACATATGTTTAAACTGTATTTATCCGTATTTGAACGTCTACTGTCAGTGTCTTAAATGTTAACTGTATGCACCAAGGGTCTGAGAGTAACGCAATTTCAATTCTCTGTATGTATGTGCCGTACATGTGGAGGAATTGACAATAAAGCAGACTTGACTCGCATGGGGTGGTGATGGCGCAGTGGATAAGACACATGCCTTTGGTGTGAGAGACCCGGGTTCGAATCCACTGTGAGACACCAATGTGTCCCTGAGCAAGACACTTAACCCCTAGTTGCTCCAGAGGCGTGCGACCTCTGACATATATAGCAATTGTAAGTCGCTTTGGATAAAAGCGTCAGCTAAACGAATAAATGTAAATGTTAAATGTTACTAGATCACTGTCTAATACTTGATGACTGCTCTGTCAATTCTTCGTCATTAGATAGGAACCTAGGCGTACTTTTTGATAACAATCTATCCTTTGAAAACCGCATTTCTTGCATTTGTAAAACTGAATTTTTCCATCTCAAAAATATATCTAAATTACGACCTATGCTGTCAATGTCAAATGCAGAAATATTAATTAATGCATTCATGACCTCGAGGCTAGATTATTGTAATGTTTTATAGGGTGGTTGCTCTGCACGTTTAATAAACAAACTCCAGCTGGTTCAAAATGCAGCAGCTAGAGTTCTTACTAGAACCAGGAAGTATGACCACTTTAGCCCGGTTCTGTCAACACTGCACTGGCTCCCTATTAAACATCGTATACATTTTAAGATCTTGCTACTTACTTATAAAAGCCCTGAATGGTTCGGCACCTCTTACTTGACACTGCAGTACTTGAGCGAGCTCTTATCGAATAGAATATCAAAATCAACTGCGGGCGGCAGATCCTTTTCCTATTTAGTACCCAAACTCTGGAACAATCTACCTAACACTGTTCGGGAAGCAGACACACTGTCAGTTTAAATCTAGATTAAAGACCCATCTCTTTAACCTGGCTTACACATAATACACTATCACATTTCTATAATTCAGATCCGTTAAAGGATTGTTAGGCTGCATTAATTAGGTCAACCGGAACCGGGAACACTTCCCAAAACACCTGATGTACTTGTTACATTGTTAGAAGAATGGCATCTATGCTAATATTAGTCTGTTTCTTTCTTATTCCGAGGTCACCGTAGCCACCTAGATCCAGACTGTATCCAGATCAGATGGTGGATCAGCACCTATGACCTCTACAGCCAGGACACCTAGATGAGCCCCAGAGACTGATCCCCAGTGAAGACCCTGTCTCCAAGACGGCCATCGGGACAAGACCACAGGAACCAGATGAGTCCTTTGCACAATCTGCTGGTTCGTCTGACCAAAGGAGAACTGACCCCGACTGAGCCTGGTTTCTCCCAAGGTTTTTTTCTCCATTCTGTCCCCGATGGAGTTTTTGTTCCTCTGGCTTGCTTAGTTGGGGACACTTCATTTCCAGCGATATTGTCGACTTGATTGTACAGATACTATTTAAACTGAACTGAGCTGGATGATGACATCACTGAATTCAGTCACGAACTGCCTCTAACTGAAAATCGAGTGTTTACTATTGTCCTTCTGCATTACTGGGGAAGTCTGGGGAAGTCGTGGCCTAATGGATAGAGAGTTGGCCTTGTAATCCAAAGGTTGCGGGTTCGAGTCTCCGGCCGGCAGGAATTGTAGGTGGGGGGAGTGAATGTCCAGCGCTCTCTCCACCCTCAATACCACAACTGAGGTGCCCTTGAGCAAGGCACCGAACCCCCAACTGCTCCCCGGGCGCTGCAGCATAAAATGGCTGCCCACTGCTCCGGGTGTGTGTTCACGGTGTGTGTGTGTGTGTGTGTTCACTGCTGTGTGTGTGCACTTTGGATGGGTTAAATGCAGAGCACGAATTCCGAGTATGGGTCACCATACTTGGCTGAATGTCACTTCACTTCACTTCACTACTGACACACTATTTCCACACTTTGTCAGGAAATGTTACCATTCTAATTTAGGTTAGGTATTTATGTTATTTTCACCTGCGAGGCCCCAGATGGGGGGTGAAGGTTAACAGGTTAATACTATAAAGCTGCTTTAACACAATCTGTATTGTTAAAAGCGCTATATAAATAAAGGTGACTTGACTTGACACATGCACACTAGGGATGGGAAGATCCTCCGATTCACTCGGTGCATCGGCAAAAAAAGTGAACGATGCGATGCGATCGGTTTAAAAAGTGTGCATCAGCTACAAGTTGGCATTTGTATTGCGATGCATCGTTTCTAACATATTTGCATTGGTAAAAAACGATTTATTTATATATAATTACTAGTGGATGCACTATACTTTTATTATTTAGTGACTAATACTCTGCGACTGATTTCTCCTCTCGAAACTGTGTCTCAAGCGCGTTCTCTCATCACCGCTGCTGTGTGAATATGACGAATCACAACACCACGAAGACCTGAGGAAAAGCGAGGATTAAAGTCCAAAACCTGACTTTATTCTTAAGCAGACCTTAATGTCGATCATGGATCAGATCGATCCAGCATGGCAAACAGTCAATATATCTGTGCTGTTTAATGTATTTGAGATGTTGTGTTTTCCTCAGTGCAGAACTGATACGTCACAGGTATGTTTTTCATCTGTAAATGTTAGAAAGTCATTCAAATATATCTATTTTGCTGTCAGGAGTGGGCTTGAGTGGACGAGCGCTGCTGTGGATGCGCGCTAAAATAGGAGAGCAATATTTATAAAATATAGTTAAATATGCATTTTATGATATCATTAACTGTAAAGGGGCTATTGTAATGGGTAAATAAAATGTAAGCTAATACAGTCCTAATTACTAAGTTCCGATGAGTTAATGTGCGTTTCTTACAGCAGTTAAAATGTAGTTTTAATTTAGTGATTTTAACTTTTAGTTTAGTGATTGTTAACGCTTTAAAGAGCAATGTTAGATTGTAATGTTCTAATGCTATCTGTTCTAATTATAAAAGGTAGAACCAGACACACACACACACTCACCATGCACGAGTCGATGGTTCCCGCCTCATATCCAGCACAGAGCATGCGTGATGTGATGGTCTTCATGTCGAAGTAAGACTGACACCGAGAGACTGAGATGATCCGCACCTCTCCCTCCTGGAGCTTAAACGGCACTGCAGGAGAAGACACACACACACACACACACACACACGCGCTGACTACTGTGATCAGACATGAAAGTGAAGTGTCAGTTTAGTGCTGTACTTTGGTACCAATCTGATACTTCAATTATTTTGGATTGAAGTGGTCACAACAGAAGAGCAGATGCAGCATTGTCTGTAACAATGACAGCGCTGAAGCTTTGTAGAGCAGCACAATATTTCCGCTGGTCTTCTCTGCCCTCTCGTGGCAACACATGGCAGCTTCAGTCTGATCTAGTAGGACAGACTCACTCTTCAACAAACACATCCGTCAGCAGAGCTGGGTAGATTCCTAACAAATTGTAGTCTGGTACTGACTCCAAATTACATGACAAGAATTGTAGTTAGTAACGTAATCCATTACATTACACATTTTAGGTAATATAATCAGATTACGTTTAGATTACTTTTGACCAAACTCGTTTATCACACTGATCTAAATAGGGTAATCATGCACCGTATTGATATAAAAATACAAAGAATAAGAAAATATACTCCATTCATTATTAACAACATGAAGTGCATTAAACATTACGTCAAAGTTTACCAAACTGGGGTTCGTGAGTTTAATGAAAAGCTAATATTTAAAATAAATACTTTTAAAATAACACCAATCAAAATAAAACACTTACTAAAAAAGTGTAATTATAATATATATATAATTATATATAAATATATTTAAAATATATATTTTTTTCTTAAATATACAGTATACATGCATGTGTGTGTATTTATATATACATAATAAATATACACAGCACACACACATATATTATGTAAACTAAAACTTATTTTGGATGCAATTAATTGTGATTAATCGTTTGACAGCACTAATTAAAAAATGTAACAATCAAATTACAAGTACGTGTGTGTGTGCATGTGTGAGTGTGTGTGCGTACATGTGTTTGTGACAAATGAGGACATAAATGTGTATAATGACACAGGTATGACAGGTATTATAAGGAGAAGGTGACTTTTCAGGACATTGACCCATGTCCCCACTTTTCAAACACTTATAAATCATACAGAGTGAGTTTTTTTTTTTTAGAAAAAATGGTCTCCTGTGAGGGGTAAGTTTAGGTGTAGGGTAGGTGTAGGGCAATAGCACATACAGTTTGTACAGTATAAAAACCATTACGCCTATGGGATGTCCCCATTTTTCAGAAAAACAAATGTGTGTGTGTGTGTGTGTGTTAGTGTGTGTGCTCCGCTCACTTCTGTTCCCCACATGTCCCCAGCCCGTGATGTGGCAGTACTGGTCAGCTTTGGGCAGCTGACCGCGGCCGGGCAGACAGACGGGACGCACGTAACTGGTCACCTCCACTTCGGTCTCCAGCTCCAGCACGCTGATGTCGTAGTCCACCACGGCCCGGTTGTAGCGCGAATGGACGACGATGCTTTTGACACGCCGCGTTTGCATGTATGGAGACGGATGATCCAGATTATTGATGCCAAGAACCACTTTCCACACGTCTGCACTCTCACGCCTGCACACGCATAAAACACGCCATTCTCGTCAAGCCACAGTTATTTCTACAGCGCTTTATACAATACAGAATGATTCAATGCAGCTTCACAGTAATAAACAGGAAAATACAGTAGTGGCCAAAATTATTAGAACACCTGACAGATCTGAAAATATTGACCTTTTTGCCTCCAAAACATGATTTAATTTCATAATGTTTATGAAACATGCAGATGGTTGCTCGGAGCACAACAGATATCAGATGAAGTGAGTTGTACTGTTTTTAACTTTAATATTTGGTACATCCACCTTTTGCAGCAATCACAGCAGCACATCTCTCTGGTATAGTGTCAATATATTTCCTGAGAACTTCAACACTAATGTTATCTCATGCCTTCTGCAACTCAAGCTAATGGCTTTCTTTTGAATGTATAATAGATCTGTCCAGTTTATTTTCCAACTCGCCCCAAATTTGCTGGATGGGGTTGAGGTTGACCTTGAGGGGCCAGTCCATCATTTTCAGTGTTCCAGCAGATTCCTTCCATCGCAGGTAGTTCTGGCAATAGTTTGTTTTAGGGGTATTGTAATGGCCAATTCAACAAAAACTTATTACAGTGCCTTGCGAAAGTATTCATACCCCTTCATTCTTTTCATGTTTTATGTTGCTGCTTTATGTTAAACTGCTTTAAATTACTTTTCCACATCAATCTACACTCCATACTTCATAATGACAAAGCAAAAACAGAATTGTCACAACTTCATACATTTATTACAGTTTTTTCCAACTGCTTACAATACACACAAATCTAACAGGAAGTGACTTGCTTCCAAACACAACCTATCAAAATGCTACACTTATTCACCAGGTCACACACACACAATTGTGTTCTTTACTGTATTCTAAAGAATATCCTTTTGGTTTATATATGTTTATGGTTTTGTTGTATGCTACTGTAGGCCAAACAGTAATGTTGGCCTAATAAATATTTTCTGTTTCTACGTTGCATTGGTGTTTACGGTGTACTTGTTACCCCTCTCAGCAGATTACTTTCACTGTAGAACATTGTATTGAAATGTAGATATAAGCCTATGAAAGACCAAAGAGCTTTAGAGTTAGAACAACAGTGTTTACATGGTATATCCAAACATTTACTATTATGAAAGAAGTGTTTGCCATTTCCTGCAAATGCTTCATTCTGACATGTGTTTATGGCATTTTGAATACAGAGTTACATTTTGAAGGAGACGTGAGGCATTTTGTATTTTTTGTGTGCAGTTTTGGGAATTGTGTGTAGAGTTTTGAAAAAAGGTGACAGTTTTGAAAACGTGTGTAAGCAGTTGGAAAAAACTGTAAAAAAAAAAATATATATATATTAAATAAGTGCATTGTATAAGTATTCATACCCTTTACTCAGTACTTAGCTGAAACACCTTTACAGCCTGAAGAGAGTTCATCAGACCAGAGAATCTTGTTTCTCAGAGTTTGAGGGTCCTTTAGGTGCTGGCTTGTAAATTCTAAGTGTGTTTTCATGTGTCTTCACTGAGGAGAGGATTGAGTTTGGCTACACCACCATAAAGTCCAGATCGACACAAACCTGTTTCTGAGCTCTACAGGCAGTTCTTTTGACCCCAGGGCTTGGTTTTTGCTCTGATATGCATTATCAGCTGTTAGACCTTATATTAAGACATGTGTGCCTTTCCAGATCATACCCAATCAACTGAATTTGCCACAGGTTAACTTCACTCATCTGTAAGCAATATGAATGCTCCTGAGCTAAATTTCAACTGTACAAGATAAGGGCACGAATACTTGTTTTTTATTTTTAATAAATTAGCAAATATGTTAAAAACCTGTTTTTGCTTTGCCATTATGAAGCATGGAGTGTAAACTGATGTGGGAAAAAAGTCAAATGAAGGAGTATGAATACTTTCGCATGACACTGTAAATATGCCAAGTGCTCTAATAATTTGTTAATATTGCACAACTTTCAGCTGTAAAGCAGCTTTACAGAAGACAATACATTACATTATTCATTTAGTTGACGCTTTTATCCAAAGCGACTTACAATTGCTATATATGTCAGAGGTCGCACGCCTCTGGAGCAACTAGGGGTTAAGTGTCTTGCTCAGGGACACATTGGTGTCTCACAGTGGATTCGAACCCAGGTCTCTCTCCAAAGGCATGTGTCTTATCCACTGCGCCATCAACACCCTTTATATTCAGTATATACAATATTCAGAGTTCAATATTCAATTCAGTTCATGCTGGTTAGAAAACCATTCAAGTGTGTGAGTGTGTGAGTATGTGTGTGTGTGTGCATGTTTATGTGGTTTATGAGGACACAAATGTGTATAATGACATGGGTATGACAGCGGTATTACAATATGAAGGTGGTTTATGAGGACACTGCCTATGTCCCCGTAATTCAAAAGGCTTAAAAACATACTAAATGGTGTTTTTTTTTGAAAATCTAAAAATGCACAAAGTCTCCTGTGAGGGCTAAGTTTAGGTGTAGGGTTGGTGTAGGGCAATAGCACACACAGTTTGTTCAGTATAAAAACCATTACACCTATGGAGAGTCCCCATAAACCACAAAAACCAACATGTGTGTGTGTGTGTGTGTGTGTGTGAGCATGTGCTCTCACCCCTCAAAGCAGTGCGCTACAGTTAGTGCCCACTTGTTCCCGATGAGCACACAGCCGCAGATGTGTCCGCTGGGTTCACTCTGTAGGGAGCACTGCCACGGCCATCGGCCTGGGCGACTCGTGCGGCCTCCCAGAATCCTCTTCACCATCCGGGCAGCGGGCCGACGGCCACATTCTGAAACACAGAGGACAAACAGAGAGAATGAAGGACTAAACAGTGTCTTATGGCTAGCAGAAGTGTGTGTGTGTGTGTTGCTCATACACACCGTCTCTTGTGCACTTCAGTGAGATCTTCTTGTAAGATGGGCAGCTCTGCCTGCAGACAGTAAATGATGTTGATCAGTATCGTATGATGGACTGAGTTTCCAAACATATTTAACATGGAGCGTGTTGTATTTTTGCTGCTGTCGTGTGTGTGCAGTAAAACACACTCTTACAACCTATGGCTGCCCCCTGATAGTCAATTAATAGTCGTTAGTCGACGAGAAGGCTTGGTCGATCAAAATTTGATTAGTTCTTTATTATATATAATAATCACTTTTTCAAATAAATAACGCCATTTTCCATGTACTGACTGACAGCTCTCCTGTAGTAGTGCTGTTCTTCATGTAATCCAGAACGGTTTATTTGAGCGACGCCCTCTACTGTACAGACCTGAATTTACATTTGCTTGAAAAGGCCATTTAAAGGCCTTTTACTAGGGATGTCCCGATCAGGTTTTTTGTGCACCCGATCCGAGTCATTGAACCTTGAGTATCTGCTGATACTGAGTCCCGATCCGATACTTGTATTTTTCTAGTGAATGGTGCACAATTCAAGTACATTAAAGTTATTACAATCAACCCAATGTGAACAGAGTCGTGCAGAGACTTTCTCAGTGACAGGGGCTCAAATGTCAAAAGGGGCATCTATCATCATTAATATCCAATATAACAATTAATATATATATATATGTATAAGGTTGCTTCCAATAATAAGATACACACTATCTCTCTATATATGCACACACTGTATAAAAACACTAGTAGATATAAACATGTTACAGTGATAAACATTGTTAACGGACTTGGGACACCATACTTTCCTTTCCTTCCTTTCCATATAAATAAGCAGATTAATTGCAACAAAGTTTAAAAAGATGAGATAAGGTTAGAAAGCATGAAGTTGCCAGTCAGACTGCCAGTCTATCAGTCAAGTCCAAAGCACAACGCAACCCATAACAACGCATTATGACAATGATGTCTCAGATCATCTAACGACAGATAAAATAAATAGTAATAAATTACTGTAGAGTGATTTCTTACACAAAGTGCACATCAAATACACTAAAAGCTTAATCTTGAACGTGTGTGACGCGCTAGAAAAGACCTCATTGTTCTTGCGCGTCAAACATGCACATTTGAGCATCTTCTTTTCCTTTTAATGGTGGTGAACTGTTGTAAGTGCATACCACCACCTATTACACAACACCGGCATTACAGCTGACGAATCACTGGTGGATCGGTCTTAGGACAGCCAATAACGATCAGTTAAAAAAAAAAAAACCTAATCGGCTCGGAACATCCCTACCTTTTATATTTGCCAAAATAGATCTTTTTAATATTAAAACAAAAAAGCAAACAAGTAATGCATTAGTTCATTTTTTAGGCAGTAATGCAATATTGTAATGCATTACTTTTAAAAGTAACTTTCCCCAGCACAAGCAAAGGCCTATAATACAACGCTAAACATGTTTAGACTTTGATGACCCTAAAAGAAGTGTTTGGTCAGATGTAGATAAATGGATGTGAACATTTGATTTAATAATTTTGTTCCCAAACGCGCACAAGGTCACACACACACACACACACACACACACACTCACCCTCGCTTTTCCAGGAGGGCCTGTAGAGGAAACATGTTCTGTGGATTCCAGCCTGGGTCAACATGCAGCCAGCGCCTCCGTCCCGCAGCAGATGACACATCCAGCACCGCGTCTGCAGAGAGAGGAGACCTACACACACACACACACGACTCCCTGTCATTTAAACAACTGACTGGTAAATATTGTGTGTACAGGAGAGACTGTCAGGCAGAATTTCCCTTGTAACTCACTGCAAATCACAGCAGCAGTAACAGCACCATTAACATATTTAAATAGAGAAAGATCTTGTAATATATCTAAGACTTGTAATATATTAGATCAGGGCTCTTGTGTCCTGCAGTGTTTTTCTGAAGAGTGTGCATGTGAAACAAAAGTAACAGAAAGCTGCTTACTGATGCGCTGCATGTTAAGAATACAGTGTGTGTGTGTGTGTGTACTGACCTTACCCTAAACCCATCTGTGTACACGCGACGCTGCTGAGGTTTGAGCTCCATCCATCTGCACACACCCGATACTCCATCCCGGCCTTATGGACCACCACAAAACCCTCGTCAGACAGAGACACTGCACACAAACACAACACCCTCGCTTACTAATGGCTCACCATCTTCACCAGCACTGTTTATCCAACAATACACTTCTGTCTATATGCAGCTGCTGTATTATCAGGATGACATTGACATGATTTAAAGGGGTCATGAACTGAGAAAGCAAAAATCCCTTAATCTTTTGACATATAAGAGGTCATTGTACCATAAAAACATCCTGTAAGTTTCAGAATTCAAAACTTTCTTGTTAGCCTAAAAACAGCTTATATTGAATGCAGTCTGCCAAAACTGCCACTCTATGATGTAATAGTGTGGATAAACCCCGCCTCCCAGAAAAATATCAACGCCTGCTTCTACAGCGCTGCCTGTTTAGCCCTGCCCACCGATTCTACATCGCTGCCTGTTAAGCCCCGCCCATTGATTTTACAGCACTGCCTGTTTAGCCCCACCCACCAATTCTACATCACTGCCTGTTTAGCCCCGCCCACCAATTCGCACATGTAGTGTTTACGCAGGTCTATGCAGAAACCATAGGATAAAGATGCTCTGAAAACAACAAGATGCTGTGCGGTGCCAAGTTATGGAAAAACAGTCTTTGCGTCACCTTACTTCAGAAGTTCCCAGGTGAAAAAACTTCCATAATGTAGTGCTTTATTTTCACGCACTAATTTTGTAAAAAATACTAAAAATGATTCTTTAGTACTTCTTAAGATAAACTTTAGATCATCTAAGTGTTCTCAACTGTGCTATTTTGGGACACCATGAATATAAACTAAAATGTACTTTTAACATACTCTCTTTGTATTTAAAAAATGTATTTAGTCACCACTGTGAGTGTACTAGTGTATGAAAGATGGTTCAAGTGTACTACAAGTGGTAACTAAATACATTTTTTTAGAGATCTGTAGTCTCTTACCGCAGTTCCACTCGTCTGAGCTGTCAGAGCAGTGTCTCCTGCCATCACACCACAGTGAGCGGTGAACACACTGATGATTGATACACTCCATCTCATGACTGCTACACACAGCTGAAAACAAACACACACACACACACACACACACATGAGCGTGTACACACACCAGCACCTCTAAACTCTGTGTGTGTGTGTGTGTGTCGTTCACTCACAGCAGTTATTCTCATCCTCCTGCTGGCTGCAGTCAGGAAAGCCATCACATATCATGTTGTGATGGATGCAGGTTTTGTCTCCGGGACATTCCCATAAGTCCCGCTCCACACACCCTAGTGACAGATGCACAAAGGAAACACTAGGTAAGTTTGTGAGTGGAATAATGCTACCCATCACGTCACGTGAGTGTGTTTTACTCACCGCATGTTTCCTCGTCGCTGTCATCATCACAGTCTGTGTGTCCATCACAGCGTTTGGATGAGAGGACGCACCTTCCCGAGCGACACTTAAAGTGACTGGGTGAGCATGCTGAAACACACACACACACACACAATCACCTAACCCTCGTGGGAAACTGGGGTAGTCTTGTTTTCAGGATACTGCATGATCATCAAATCATTGAAATGTATTGATCTGAACAATGATTGTCTCCTGTTGAGCTGCTTTAGAGCCGAGTCAGTTTCATAATTGATGCATTTTATGTTATTTTCCTGTTTTTACTGTGGAGCTGTTTTGGAATACTCTGTATTGTATAAAGCGCTACAGAAACAGATGTGTTGACTTGATGACGTGCATTTGTCCTGCACTATATAGACTAAAATATTGGGTCACACTTGGGTTTCAATAGGTGCTTTCGCACCGCATAGTTCTATGAACTTATTTCTAGTAACTAGCCAGCAGGGTAGTAATTATAGCCAGCAATTATCCTGATTGCTTTCGCACCGGCAGCAAGAATTCTGAACCGGCTGACTGCGATGTCTTTATTTCCGGGATTTACAAACATCAAAAACCGGTGAATGGAGGACGCCATGTTCGGAGCTGTTTTTGTTGTCCTGGGTTTTGTGATAACGGAGATGTTATGTAAACACATAGTTTACGTGATTGAAAGAGCAAGAAAATCTGACTAAATGGAGGAGCTTCATGAATTGGTTTCAATGGCCGGGCAGCACATCACCAGTACAATGCAGAGAGTGGGATGAAGTGTGTAAAGCAAACAGATACTGAATCATCAGTTCTCATTCTGCTGGATCTATCTGTTGCTTTTGACACTGTCAATCATCCAATCCTCCTGTCCACCCTCTCATCGCTGGGCATCACTGGGATTCCACTCCGCTGGTTTGAATCTCACTGGTAGGTCTTTCAGGGTGGCCTGGCGAGGGGAGGTATCCACAGCACATCAACTGGTCACTGGGGTTCCTCAGGGGTCAGTTCTTGGACCCCTCCTCTACTCCACATACACTATGGGTCCCATCATAGAGGCACATGGCTTCTCCTACCATTGCTACGCTGATGACACACAGCTCTATCTCTCATTTCAACCAGATGATCCAACGGTAGCTGCACGCATCTTAGGCTGCCTGGAGAACATCTCAGCATGGATGAAAGAACATCACCTACAGCTCAACCTGGCAAAGACTGACCTTCTTGTTTTCCCTGCCACTCCGACTCTACAGCATGATTTCACCATCCAGTTAGATTCATCAACAATTACCTATTCAAGTTCGGGTCAGAAATCTTGGTGATATCTTTGATGACCAGCTGACCTTCAAAGGCCACATTGCAAAGACTGCTCGATCTTGCAGGTTTGCATTGCACAACATCAGAAAGATCAGCTTTCTAAAGGAGCATGCTGTACAACTTCTTGTCCAGGCCCTTGTCATTTCTAGGCTTTACTACCGCAATGCTCTTCTAGTTGGACTTCCATCAAACACAATCAAACCTCTACAAATGATTCAGAATGCAGCAGCACGACTGGTCTTCAACGAACCCAAAAGAGCCCATGTCACACCTCTCTTTATCTCCTTGCACTGGTTAACAGTCGCAGCTCGCATCAAGTTCAAGACACTGATGCTTATATATAGAACAGCCAAAGGGCTCAGCACCCGTCTACTTCTACTCACTATTACGAATCTACATCCCCTCCAGAAGTCTGAGATCTGCTAGTGAGCGGTGTGTGTGTGTGTGTGTGCGTGTGTGTACCACCACAGAGAGACACAAAATCACTTTCTAGAACTTTTTCTAAAAACTCGTCTCTTTCATCACTATCTGACTTAATCCTAAAAAAAAAAAAAAAAACTATTTTCTTTAATCTTTCCCTGTCTAGCTTGTATTTATTTGAACAATGCCTGAAACTTGGTATTACGAGCACTTCCGGTGTCTTTTTACCTCTTTAGGAAGAACTGATGTATTCCCCAATTGTAAGACAGTTTGGATAAAAGCGTCTGCTAAATGAATGAATGTAAATATAAATGTATGAATGGACAAACATTCCCACAGAGACAACCCAAAAGAAGAGTGAAAGCTGTTAGCTGTAAATTGGGACTAACTCCATATTGATGTCTATGTATTTAGAATGAGATGTCATTAATGTCCCTGCTGGTGTCAAGATCAGGAGTCCCAATACTTTTGTGTATCTGTGGATCTTCTATCAGCCAATAGAACTGCAAGGTTAAAAACAAATGACATTTGAATGAATGAATGAATGATGCATTTATATAGCGCATTTATTGTGTATTGCCGTACACCCAAAGCGCTTTACAATCATGTGGGGGTCTCTCCTCAACCACCACCAGTGTGCAGCATCCACTTGGCACATTGATAGGGAAGATCTGGACACTTCTGCTGGTTTTGTGCCTCCAGTGCCACCAACAGTTCAGATATAAGATAGCTTGTTCAAATGTAAATATTAGCTTGACTGCAAACTGACCGTTCACATCCGCGTCAGGAAGCAAACAGGAACTATTTGCTTGACCTTCCTCTGGAAACTGAGCACAGTCTGTATCTTCAGGCCACTGCAATCCCACAATTTCCAGCACAGATTCGCATTGTTTCTTAGAATTCCTGCACAAAGACCTGATACACACACACGCACAGTCGTCAATGTCTATTATATGTATAATTATAAAGGCCCATATACACACACACAGACATAGACTGACCTGCAGGGAGGCACTCTCTGCTGCGATACAGGGTCACACATGGGCACAAGCACCGTACACGCAAAGAACATGAGGTATTTGTAGCAGTTTGTCTGAACGAGCACAGGAAAGAGTGAGGACTCCCAGCTCACGGACGTCTCCCTCTGAGAGTGATGACCCAGATAGTTGGGGAAGCGGGTGGAGTTATAGGGCAGATTCATGCAGATCTCCAGAGAGATGGGCTCACAGCCACCTGACACACACACACACACACACACACATCTATGTCAAACATTACCGTGTCTTTGATGTGTGTTTCTATGAGACATTAAAATCATCAAATCGCATCACTTAAAGACAAGTGCTTTGCTGTTTCACTGAACTAATTGTCGCTAAATCGAAAGCAAATGATGGGAAACTCTGCAGCGCTCTGTGTTTGGCCAGAGGTCAGAGGTCAGGGGTCAGTTGTTTGACTCACTGCAGTTGTTGCCAGTATTGCGCAGGTCACATGACGTGTTTCCATGACAGCCAGAGGAGCAGGAGGTTGAAGTACAGCTGGACTGACCAGGAGGACACAAACCCTGAGCTGAGAGACAGAGAGAGAGCCGTAAACAACTGACCGATCAGAGGAGTGTGTGTGTGTGCAAGTATGTGTGTGTGTGTGTGAGAGTGAGTGTGTGTGTTTGTACTCACTCTGCTGTTGTGTGCAGTTCTCTTCATCACTGCCATCTTTACAGTCATCTTCACCATCACAGCGGAAGGCGCTGGGAATACACTGCTTGTTCCTGCACTCCACTAAACCCTGGGACTTACATGCTACACACACACACACACACACACACACACATACACATTAATGTTCTGCAGGGTTACGAACGCACTCCAGTGAGTGAGTGAGTGTGTGTGTGTATGTATGTGTGTGTGAGTGTGTGTGTACCTGGTATTTAACATGTCATGGGGACCAAGGAGACATTTTTAAGTCCCCATGAGGAAACAAGCCTATAAATCATACAGTGTAAAGACTAACAGAGTAGTTAAACACTATTTTGATTATAGCTACGCTATAATGTTTTATTATTATGGTATCGGGCTTTTATTTTGATAACCAAAGAAACCGGAAGTATGATGACGAAAGAAAAAACTGGTGAACGGCGCAAAAGGACGAAAGGAAAGTCTGAAAATGTTTACGGTTAAAACAATAAAGGCCACGGAGAAACAGTTAAAACTACAAGGTTTAGCTTCGGTCAATTGGGTAACAAGGTTGGTAGAGTTAATGAGAAACATATTTGAGTTACTTGAAATGTTTATCGTAAATTGTATAATTTGGTAATGCTATCAGATTGAAAATAATGTAATGAGCTGTGTAACCTTCGAAATGTGATGGTAATGCATGATTTATTTGTTTATACTCAGCTCTTACGTTGGTTGAAGACACGGACGGCAATAAAAGTCATTTAAACCATCAGTTCTGGCCTTCTCAATATTGACTGGATGCTACATACAGAACTAAGTTTTTTGAAAATCTAAAAATGAAAGTTTCCTGTAAGGGGTAGGGTTGGTGTAGGGCGATAGAAAATACAGTTTGTACAGTATAAAAACCATTACGCCTATGGAGAGTCCCCATAAAACATGGAAACACAACATACTTTTAGCCCAAAATGTAATTGTTCAAAGAAAAAAACGGCCTCTCTAAGGCCGTTCATGTCCAATTTCCGATTAGGAAGCTCGCATTTACAATAATTCCGATAGCATGTGAATGCAGCATTAAGACTAAACAACGACAGCTTCTGATATATTTGTTTAGCGATTTATTTAATTCATCTTCCTCTCGCTGGTGGAACGTTGTATTGTGTGACGTAGTCCAGTGAAGGCACATTTAGGGCAAGTTTTACAGGAGTGTCGCGAGGCTACTTGCCCAACCATGGAAACACGGCATGATTTCGGTCTCTGTGCTCGAGGTCAGAGGCTATGTAAGCCCCAGCTCGCACTGGCCAGTGGAAAAGCGGCTAATGGGTGAAGAAGGCAGAAGACTGTTCATTCGCGAGATGACTAGATCAGTGTTAATTTTGGCAGGCAGTTTTTATTTAGTCTTAGTCTTTATCTTGAGACGAAAAAGCTTAATAGTCTTAAGTCACATTTTAGTCATTTGAGTCTTTCATAGTTTTAGTCTAGTTTTAGTTGACGAAAAGTCATTGCATTTTTGTCAACTTTTAGTCATTACTTTTAGTCAAACTGCAGTTACCAACATTTATTTTGGTAGCTATTTTATATGTAGTATTCAAACAAAAATAGTCATCAATACGTCTCTCTTTAGACCAAATCAATTAAGCTTAGTTATGAGAAATTTTAATCAAGGATTGAATTTGGAAAAACTGGTATTTTTCAGATACAGTAGGTTTACTTAACAAGTATACGTTTATTTAACATCTTTTGTTGGTTAACATTTATGATAGATAATTAGGAATGCTGTCCATTTAAGACGGAAGGTAGTAATAGCCTGACATGCATTCAGTTTTCACCTGTTTAAGCTCACTTAAACCATAACGGACTGTATTTCCGTGAGATACTCTACATGAGAGACATGTGGACTGCTGTGTGTGTATTTGAGTACTGAGAACTGATCGCGCGCTGTATGAGAACTGAAGAAGTGGAGCGTGCGCGAGAGAGAGCACTTCTATCAGCGCGTTTCCGCCTATCGCACCTTCACTGACTTTAAGTTAATCGACAATGAATTGTGACTCCCGGGAAAAACGGGACGTCTGGTCACCCACTCCCTAACCCTTCAGGTGCTGAGGCCATTGTTTCAGATCGCTAGTTCGCGTTTTGGTAGCCTATCCGTCCACCGCGGCTGCCATGCAAACGCCCCTTTTCCAATGACAGAGACGCACATTTTGAAAGACAAGACAGTTAATTTAGCTTATAGGATGTATTTTGAATGTCCGGTAGTCCTCAAATAACATTTTAGTCCCGTCTCGTCTTGTTAATAAAGACGCGCATAAATTTCGTCATAGTTTTTATCATCAGATATTAGTTTTAGCTCATCAACGTCTCGTCTTAGTCACAGAAAAAAGGTTTGTTGATGAATACTTTTCGTCGTCGTCGACGAAATTAACACTGGCCTAGATAGCCCACAGTCATTATGCTACACCATATCGCCCTCTACTGTTTAGGTGTAGGGTTGGTGTAGGGCAATAGCACACACAGTTTGTTCAGTATAAAAACCATTACGCCTATGGAGAGTCCCCATAAACCACAAAAACCAACATATGTGTGTGTGAGTGTGTGTGTATGTGTGTGTATGTCTGTGAAAGGGTTTCAGCAACTCGGGATGCCCAAAAAGAGGGCTAAACGGGGGGCAAAGTACTGTGCTCTGTCTGCTATCATAGGTAGCCGTCATATATGGCGGAGACGTTGTTATTTATATTCATAATAACTGAGTGATATGCTTAATACTGTGAATATCTATTGTATGCCATTGGTCCATGATTTTTTTTGTACCTGTATTCAACTGCATCTGTAATATTTATGTCCCTGTAGAGTATTTCTTTTAAGTGGATCTAAATAAATTGTTTAAATGTGTGTGCGCATGCGTGTGTGAGAGTGTGTGTGTTGCGGCTCACAGCAGTTCAGCTCGTCACTTTTGTCCAGGCAGTCGTGATCTCCATCACAGAGCCAGTCTCGAGGAATACAGCGTTCTTCTCCACAGCGATGCTCTTCAGCCGGGTCACACACTACAGCACCACAAAGGCCACATTATTTCTGAATTATGTCTCAAATTAAATAAAACACAAGCAGAAATTCATTATGCTTTATTGCTGAGCAGAACTTTCAAGCCTGACGGTAAGTTCAGACCCAGTTGATCAGAGTAGCACAATGATTACAGTATTGCGTTGCATTACAGTATTGCGTTACTCCCTAAAAAAGTTAATAATTACGTTGTGTTAGTTTTTAAATCTGGGCAGAGCTTGCCTGTTTGTTTTTAATATAAAAAGTTATTCTTTTACAAATGTAACGCCCTTTCACACCAAAAGTGAAGTGAATCAGCCTCAGGCTGAAGAAAATGTAAATTCACGTCTGTACAAACTAATCACATGAAGAATATAACGCAGGAGAAGAAAGTTCAACATTATTCAGCAATAGCAGAAATAAAACACAAATGTGTAATTTTTGCTTATCAGTATGGTTGAATTGGATCATAGAAGGTCAGTAGCAAAGACACTGATTAATAAAATGGGATTAAATACATAAATGATATTTGTCTTATTTAATATATACTGAACAAAATTATAAATGCAACACTTTTGTTTTTGCCCCCATTTTTCATAAGCTGAACTCAAAGTTCTAAGACTTTTTCTATGTACACAAAAGGCCTATTTCTCTCAAATATTGATCACAAATCTGTCTAAATCTGTGTTAGTGAGCACTTCTCCTTTGCTGAGATAATCCATCCACCTCACAGGTGTGTTATATCAAGATGCTGATTAGACAGCATGATTATTGAACAGGTGTGCCTTAGGCTGGCTACAATAAAAGTCCACTCTAAAATGTGAAGTTTTACTGTATTGGGGGGGTACGGGGAGGTCCGAAAACCAGTCAGTATCTGGTGTGACCACCATTTGCCTCATGCAGTGCAACACATCTGATCAGGTTGTTGATTGTGGCCTGTGGAATGTTGGTCCACTCCTCTTCAATGGCTGTGCGAAGTTGCTGGATATTGGCAGGAACTGGAACACGCTGTCGTACACGCCGATCTAGAGCATCCCAAACATGCTCAATGGGTGACATGTCCGGTGAGTATGCTGGCCATGCAAGAACTGGGATGTTTTCAGCTTCCAGGAATTGTGTACAAATCCTTGCAACATGGGGCCGTGCATTATGCTGCAACATGAGGTGATGGTCATGGATGAATGGCACAACAATGGGCCTCAGGATACTGTCGTGGTATCTCTGTGCATTCAAAATGCCATCAATAAAATTGTCGTTGTCCATAACATACGCCTGCCCATACCATAACCCCACCGCCACCATGGGCCACTCGATCCACAACGTTGACATCAGCAAACCGCTCACCCACACCACGCCATACACGCTGTCTGCCATCTGCCCTGTACAGTGAAAAATGGGATTCATTCGTGAAGAGAACACCTCTCCAAAGTGCCAGACGCCATCGAATGTGAGCATTTGCCCACTCAAGTCGGTTACAACGATGAACTGCAGTCAGGTCCAGACCCCGATGAGGACGACAAGCATGCAGATGAGCTTCCCTGAGACGGTTTCTGACAGTTTGTGCAGAAATTCTTTGGTTATGCAAACCGATTGTTGCAGCAGCTGTCCGGGTGGCTGGTCTCAGACGATCTTGGAGGTGAAGATGCTGGATGTGGAGGTCCTGGGCTGGTGTGGTTACACGTGGTCTGCGGTTGTGAGGCCGGTTGGATGTACTGCCAAATTCTCTGAAACGCCTTTGGAGACGGCTTATGGTAGAGAAATGAACATTCAATTCATGGGCAACAGCTCTGGTGGACATTCCTGCAGTCAGCATGCAAATTAAATTACACGCTCCCTCAAAACTTGCAACATCTGTGGCACTTAGAGTGGCCTTTTATTGTGGCCAGCCTAAGGCACACCTGTTCAATAATCATGCTGTCTAATCAGCATCTTGATATAACACACCTGTGAGGTGGATGGATTATCTCGGCAAAGGAGAAGTGCTCACTAACACAGATTTAGACAGATTTGTGAACAAAATTTGAGAGAAATAGGCCTTTTGTGTACATAGAAAAAGTCTTAGATCTTTGAGTTCAGCTCATGAAAAATGGGGGCAAAAACAAAAGTGTTGCATTTATAATTTTGCATATTCTGAGTTTGCATTTGACTATTTTTATTTATTTTGAGGAACACTGAATGTGTTTTAGTGCAGGTGAGATGAGTAAATACATGTTGATATTTAGTCTAGAACTACAGTAAGATCATGTTCACACACAACGCTCTGCACTTACTCCTGATTTTATCTCAACATGGCAACCCCAGAGCTGCTAGTCAATACATGAGAAACACAGTAACTGGAGTTACTTATTTGAAAAAGTAACTCAGATATTTCCTTCTAAATTAAAAAGTAATGCATTACTTTACTAGTTACTTAAAATAATTAATCTTATTACACACCTCTTGTTACTTGTAATGCGTTACCCCCAAATGTTAACTTTGACCGGCCTAGATGATTTGATTTCAATTGTGAATCCAAGCAAAGCATTTCAGACGTAAGAACTCACCACAGTTTAGCTCATCGCTCAGATCACCACAGTCATCGTAGCCGTCACACCGCAGATCAGAACTGATGCAGCGACCGGTGGCACACAGATACTGAGCCTCCGCACAAGCTGGACACACCACAGAAGAACAGGACCACAGTGAACGAATGAGAAGAGGACGCCTGATTCTTCAGTGTGTGGATGCAAACTGCTTTACTGTGTGTGAGCGCAGGTGCCTCTCAGTACTCAAACTAAACCATCTTCGTTTCCTTGCTCCTCCGTCCTCCAGCCATGACCGGATATATCCATCAAACTCAGTCATCCTGAAGGACGTCTCAATTCTATAATTGCATCATCAGGAGGCGAGGAATGAGGAAGCTTTTAGACGAGCTGTGAGCGAGGATGCACAGTTTTTCTTGTCAAAAAAACTGATAATGTATAATGCAGACTTCCACGGGGAAGTCGTGGCCTAATGGTTAGAGAGTCGGACTCGTAATCCAAAGGTTGTGGGTTCGAGTCTCGGGCCGGCAGGGATTGTAGGTGGGGGGAGTGAATGTACAGCGCTCTCTCCACCCTCAATACCACGACTGAGGTGCCCTTGAGCAAGACACCGAACCCCCAACTGCTCCCCGGGCGCCACAGCATAAATGCTGCCCACTGCTCCGGGTGTGTGTTCACGGTGTGTGTGTGTGTGTGTGCATTTGTTCACTACTCACTGCTGTGTGTGTGCACTTGGATGGGTTAAACGCAGAGCACCAATTTCGAGTATGGGTCACCATACTTGACAATACGTCACGACTTTACTTTTACTTTACTTCTGTTTCATCGGTCATGATAATTAATGTGTTTTTCCTTTGCAGTTTAAATAAACCATACAGTTTAATTTATTCTGCAAAAATAAATTTTCTTAGTATTTTTGTCTTGTTTTCTAGTATAAATATCTACAAATTCTTGAATTAAGATGCATTTACTTGACAAGTAAAATTACTTAAGATATAGTGTCGTTTTCTGAAATTATCCAAATTTGTTAGTTTCTACATTATATTTAGGAGTTGGTTATTAGTGGTGACTATGGCAGAAATGTACAGTAAAAATCATGCAGTTGGTTACAAATGACACGTAATCAAACAGACGGTGAACACTATTAACTGCAATGATTATACAGTATGTTGCGGTTAAATGTTGTGATTAAGCAAAATTTGGTAGTTTTATATGTTGTTCCAGGGTTATCTTTAAGCAAGAACTAACTAAATTTGGATAATATTTTCAGAAAACAAGACATAATATTGTCAAGTAAATGCATCCTGATTCAGGAATTTGCATATTTATACTAGAAAACAAGGAAGAAAACATTTTTTTGCAGTGATATGAATAACCAAACCTCATAAGAGCAGATCCCTTGAAAGCAGCTGAGGATGCTCTGAAGTGACACTCGAGAGATCAAGAAAAATGTAATATACAAAACCATCAGTTTTCTGTCGATTCCTCTGTCTGCATTTTCTTTTCTTGCATCATTTTCTCACATGTGATGGGGCTGGATGCGATGAGAAGCACACACTTACTGCAGTCGGCCTCGTCGCTCCAGTCGTCACAGTCGTTGTATCCGTTGCACACTTGTTTCAGGGGGATGCATATTCCGGTCGCGCACAGGAAGTGATCGCTGCCTCCGCACGCAGCTGAAGACAAAATCACAAAGAGACGAGAGTCAGAAGGTGGCCGCTATAGACGTGTGATGCAGAGCTGGAGTTTAACTCACAGAGCTTTCCCCTGGCGTGTCGCGGTGTGTAGCACAGCGGCGTGTTCTCGGTGTTCCTTCCAGTGTTGTTGGTGAACTGAGAGCAGCGCAGGAACTCCGGCCAGGACGCGTTAAACATCTGCAGCACGGGCTCACATCCCTCACGAGCCGCTTCGCAGAACGACTGACAGGGCAGAACCAGAGTCCTGTGGCAGACCAACACACTACAGATATACTACAGCAATACACGTGGGTCATTTTGACCCGGAGAGGATTTTCATTTTCCCATGAGATGCTAGTTAATGTTATCGCACTGGAATAAAACTTACTTACAGGGTGTGACAACTCCCCCCCCCCAAAATGGGATAAATTTGTACTTTGTTACGATTTTTTCTCCCACCTTGTTACACTTGTGGGTAATCCCATTCAAAAATGAGCAGCCCTTTAAAAAATTACTTGTAAATCTCTCATTATGCTATATCATTGCCAAATATTGCATCCAGTCTTGTTTTTTTGGTAACACTTTATTTTAAGGTGTCATAATACAGAGTTATTACCTAATTAAGTACTTAGTAGCCGTTGTACTTACATGAAATATATCTACTTATCATGTAACTAAGTTATGGAACAGCCTGTAATTACAGTTTGTAATTATGTAGATGTAATAGGCAGCTACTGTTACACAAGTCGTGAAGTCGTGGCCTAATGGTTAGAGAGTCGGACTCGTAATCCAAAGGTTGTGGGTTCGAGTCTCGGGCCGGCAGGGATTGTAGGTGGGGGGAGTGAATGTCCAGCGCTCTCTCCACCCTCAATACCACGACTGAGGTGCCCTTGAGCAAGGCACCGAACCCCCAACTGCTCCCCGGGCGCCGCAGCATAAATGCTGCCCACTGCTCCGGGTGTGTGTTCACGGTGTGTGTGTGTGTGTGTGCTCTTTGGATGGGTTAAATGCAGAGCACGAATTCCGAGTATGGGTCACCACACTTGGCTATATGTCACGTCACTTTCACTTTTCACTTTCAAATGTAGCAGACCGAATCTGTTGCACAGCTACTTGTACACTTAAGTCCAATCTTGATACACTTTATTTTAAGTAGCTGATGCCTATGTAATATTCTGTAATATTAATGTAATTAGAAAGGTAATGTATTTTAGCTGTGTACTGGTGGGTTTAATCAAACTAAGGTGCAGCTGGATAAGGTGTACAGTACAGATACACATGAAGTACACTTAAGTATAATCTTGATACACTTTATTTTAAGTAGCTTATGTCTGTGCACTAACATTTATAATTACGTTGTATAAAGTCAGCAACACAATATTTTGGTTACAGAAGTATCTGTGTAACAGACTCGGTCTGATACATATGTGTAACAGTAGCTGCCTATTACATCTACATAATTACAAACTGTAATTACAGGCTGTTCCATAACTTGCATGTGAGTGCATTTTGTTTCATGTAACTACAACGGCTAATAAGTACTTAACTAGGTAATTACTCGGTATTATGGACACTTTAAAATGTGTTATAATAACAATAGCTATATAAATATTACTGAAACTTTAAAACTGATAAAAAATTGTTTTTAAATTTAAACATGCAAATGTGTAATTAAATTATTGAAATATTTACTTAAAATATCAGGGGGTACTTTTGTAAATAATTTATGTCAAAGGGGTTCGTCTGACAAAAAAGTTTGAAAACCCCTGCGTTAAAGGATTGTTAGGTTGGATTAATTAGGTCAACCGGAACCGGGAACACTTCCCAAAACACCTGATGTACTCGTTACATTGTTAGAAGAATGGCATCTACGCTAATATTAGTCTGTTTCTTTCTTATTCCGAGGTCACCGTAGCCCCCCAGATCCAGACTGTATCCAGATCAGATGGTGGATCAGCACCTAGAGATGACCTCTACAGCAGGACACCTAGATGACCCCAGAGACTGATCCCCAGAGAAGACCCTGTCTCCAAGACGGCCATCGGGACAAGACCACAGGAACCAGATGAGTCCTTTGCACAATCTGATTCTGCTTTAGTCTAGATTTAAACTGCTGATTTTGTCTGGCCAGAGGAGAATGACACTATTTCAACAAACTATTTCCCCGTCTAAATACTGTAAAGCTGATATAAAGCCACCCAGCTCTATATCAAGCCGATGTAAAGCTGCTTTGACACAATTTGCATTGTTAAAAGCGCTATACAAATAATATTGACTTGACATGTTATTTTTGACCAGGAACACTAAATGAGGTAAAGGTTTTCAGCACAGCACAGGGGTTAATACACTGCTGTCAATGCTGGGTAGCAACTGATTACATATAATCCAGATTACGCAATCAGACTCCAAATATTAAGTATTTATAATTACATATTAAAGGGCTCATTATCAGAATCAGAATCAGAATCAGAATGAGCTTTATTGGCCAAGTATGTTTACACATACAAGGAATTTGTTGTAGTGACAGAAGCTCCACAGTGCAACAGAAAGACAGTAACAGGACAGGACACAGGTAATGAAACAAAATAACAGGAAATAGCCAATAACCAATGTACAAAGCAGCAGAAAAAATAAAAAATACACAATATATAATATATAATATAGGCGACTATGTATGTACAGGTGAAGTATGTGCAAATTAGAAATGAGAAAATAAAATAAGTGAGTGTGGTGAATGGATAATGTATTAGTTGTGTGTTCTACGTTTATTTATTGAGTGTTCATGAGATGTATTGACTGAGGGAAGAAACTGTTCCTGTGTCTGGTCGTTCTGGTGCTCAGAGCTCTGTAGCGTCGACCAGATGGTAACAGTTCAAAGAGGTTGTGTGCTGGATGTGAGGGGTCCAGAGTGATTTTACCAGCCCTTTTGCTCACTCTGGATAAGTACAGTTCTTGGAGAGTGGGGAGGGTTGTACCAATGATTCGCTCAGCAGTCCGGACTACCCTCCGTAGTCTTCTGAGGTCAGATTAAAGTTACTTTTTTTTAAAGATCACATACAATTTACACAATGTCAGTATATTATTCATAATGATTGACTGAATTTTTCCTTTCTAAAAAATCCTATTGCTTATATACAGATGGAAAGTCTTCCAGTTTTACAGAACCGCACACACCAGCCACTAGTCAGGTGACTATAATTACACGGAAAACAGAAAGTTTAATTTGACAGTTTAATGCATCATCTCATGAACCCCAGTTTGGGAAACCTTGGCATAATGTTTAATGCACTTCATGATGTTAATAACAAAAGAACAGAAAATATTTTGTCACGAGTTGGGTCAAAGTAATCTAAAAGTAATCAAAAAGTACTTTACATAATAAATGTAATCCAAAAGATTATGTTACTAATAACAATTTCCATAATGTAATCTGTAATCGTAAGTAATCTACCCAGCACTGATTGCTGCTCACTTTCATCATCTGTATTCCTGCTCATTGATGCCATAGCATCTGCTAAATGAGTGTGTATGTGAAGGGACAGTGAGGTTCAGAAATGTACACCGAAAACCTGGGATTTATCCTGGAAATAAGTCAAGTCAAGTCAAGTCACCTTTATTTATATAGCGCTTTTAACAATGTAAATTGTGTCAAAGCAACTGCACAATATCAAAAAAGGAAAATAGTGTGTCAATAATGTAAAATTAAAAGATAATAAAAAAAGATTTTCAGTTAAAGGCATAAATAACATTTTTAAATTCAGCTTCCGTCAGTTTTGGGCTGGTTATTCTTGTAATTCCACTGAAAACAAGTCTTCATGCTATACACAGTTATAGAGCAGGGGTCGGCAAGTAAGTTTGGCATCGGGCCAAAAACAATTCAACCACTAGATGGCGGGCCAGAACATAGTCAAAGGATAATTTAAGAAATTAATTGATAAAATATACAACTACAATTGCCTGACAGACTGTTACAGTGTCTTTTGTAACTGGTAGTGAGCTGTTACTCTGTGTTAAATCCTGTAGTAGGACAGTCATTAACAAAAAGCCACATTTGTGTGGCGGTGTCCGGCAGAGTAGGCTATGTAAGCAGAGTGGAGCGTCAACAATTTTCTCTCCACGCTCCGAGCATTTAATAATCACTCCGCTCCCACTCCACCCCGCGCTCACTGATATCAGAAATACAGCTCTGCCTTCGCTATCTCATGAAAAGTATTTCAGTCGGTTTGAAATATCACAGTTCTGTTCATAACGAATATAAAAACATTAAATAAATAAAATAACAGGAGAGTTTCAACGTGGCTTATTGGAACACTAGTGTGCAAACTTTTTTTTCCTACCACATGAGCTAATAACATGGTTGTCAGCATTAAAAGGTATAATTGCTGCTTTTTGCAGTGCAAATTTTGTTTGTGATGAAAATAACAGTACGTTTTCGTAAGTTATTTTACCTATACGGATCAATGCATTTCTTACAGATTTCTGCTCATTAAAAATCGGATACAGATGAAGTAGCACTGTAAGATTACATTTATTTGAATGCATTATTGAGAGAGTGATTGCGTGTGAATAAGTGTTATAGTACTTGTTTAAATATTCAGTATAGGAAAAAAATATATATTTGAGAACTGCCTTCACATTCTTTATGATTTGAGTGATCCTTCTCTATTAAGATAGCTAAATATGTTTAACATGTGAATTCTTGCTAAATATGCAGTTATATTACAGGCTGTTGGCATGAATTGTACTCTGGATGGAGCGGTAATGGAGCGAATGAAAACCACGACGCTCCAACTTGTAAAAAATCCAAGTAGGGCGGGGTTGGATTCACATCTAGGGGGTGGAGATTGGAAGGTTTAGGTATATGTAAGGTGGGAGGAGTTGGATCTGGATCCAGCCACGCCCCCTGGATCTTGTGGGTTGCAGCGAAATCCGCTCCTTGCTCCATTCAAATTCACACCGCTCCACTCCGCGCTCCATTCCGCTCACATACTCTGATTGTGAGTAACTGTTGCTGTCATGACAGATCCATTTCAGAACCAGCCACTATCAAAATAATCTGGCTGCGGGCGTGGGCCAGATATTATTGCTGGCGGGCCAGTTTTGGCCCGCGGGCCGCCTGTTGCCGACCACTGTTATAGAGGATTCTGTACTCATTCACATGCGCATCAATATGCTGATAACTACCAAAAATGTGACCCTGGGCCACAAAACCAGTCATAAGGGACAATTTTTCTAAAGTGAGATTTACACATCATCTGAGAGCTGAATAAATAATCTTTCCATTGATGTATGGTTTGTTAGGATAGGACAATATTTGGTTGAGATACAACTATTTGAAAATCTGGAATCTGAGGGTGCAAAAAAAATTGAAATATTGAGAAAATCTTTAGAGAAACCCCAAATCTTTAGGAATGCATATTACTAATCAAAAATGAAGTTTTTATGTATTTATGGTAGGAATTTTACTAAATATTTTCATGGAACACGATTTTTGCTTGATATCCTAATGATTTTTGGCATAAAATAAAAATGGATAATTTTGACCCATACAATGTATTGTTGGCTATTGCTACAAATATACCCATGCTGATCATGCGCATCTCGTCAGTAAAGCCGGTTCCGTGATTAGAGGTAAATCTCCATCACCTATTTCAAATGGAGCAGCATTTAATACACAGAGCTGTAGATCAATGACAAGCTACGAAATATCGCGTTCGATATATCATCCAGCCCTAGCTACAACCCAAATTCCGGAAATGTTGGGATGTTTTTTAAAATTTTAATAAAATGAAAACTAAAAGACTTTTAAATCACATGAGCCAATATTTTATTCACAATATAACATAGTTAACATGTTTAAACTGAGAAATTTAAAAACATTTTGGACAAAATAAGCTCATTTCAAATTTGATGCCTGTTACAGGTCTCAAAATAGTTGGGACAAGGGCATGTTTATCGTGGTGTAGCATCTCTTCTTTTTGAAAAACAGTTTGAAGACCTCTGGGCATCGAGGTTATGAGTTTCTGGAGTTTTGGTGTTGGAATTTGGTCTCATTCTTGCCTGATATAGGTTTCCAGCTGCTGAAGAGTTTGTGGTCGTCTTTGACGTATTTTTCATTTAATGATGCACCAAATGTTCTCTATAGGTGAAAGATTGGGACTGCAGGCAGGCCAATTCAGCACCCGGACTCTTCTACTACGAAGCCACGCTGTTGTAATAGCTGCAGTATGTGGTTTTGCATTGTCCTGCTGAAATACACGTCATCTGGAGGGGAGCATATGTTGCTCTAAATCCTTTATATACCTTTCAGCATTCATAGTGCCTTCCAAAACATGCAAGCTGCCCATACCGTATACACTTATGCACCCCCATACCATCAGAGATGCTGGCTTTTGAACTGAACGCAGATAACACACTGGAAGGCCTCCCTCCTCTTAAGCCTGGAGGACACGGCATCCGTGATTTCCAACAAGAATGTCAAATTTGGACTCGTCTGACCATAGAACATTTTTCTACTTTGAAACAGTCCATTTTAAATGAGCGTTGGACCACAGGACACGACGGAGCTTCTGGACCATGTTCACACATGGCTTCCTTTTTGCATGATAGAGCTTTAGTTGGTATCTGCAGATGGCACGGCGGATTGTGTTTACCGACAGTGGTTTCTGGAAGTATTCCTGGGCCCATTTAGTAATGTCAATGACAGAATCATGTCGATGAGTGATGCAGTGTCATCTGAGGGCCGAAAGACCACGGGCATCCAACAAAGGTCTTCAGCCTTGTTCCTTACGCACAGAGATTTCTCCAGTTTCTCTGAACCTTTTGATGATGTTATGCACTGTAGATGATGAGATTTGCAAGGCTTTTGCAATTTGACGTTGAGGATCGTTGTTTTTAAAGTATTCCACAATCTTTTTACGCACTTTCACAGATTGGAGAGCCCATCTTTACTTCTGAGAGACTCCGCCTCTCTAAGACATCCCTTTTATAGCTAATCATGTTACAGACCTGATGTCAATTAACTTAATTAGTTGCTTGATGTTCTCCCAGCTGAATCTTTTCAAAATTTCTTGCTTTTTTAGCCCTTTGTTGCCCCTGTCCCAACTTTTTTGAGACCTGTAGCAAGCATCAAATTTGAAATGAGCTCATTTAGTGGAAAAAAATACATTTGTTATGTTCTCTATGTTCTATATTCTCTATTGCGAATAAAATATTGGCTCATGTGATTTGGAATTCTTTTAGTTTCAATTTTATTAAAATTTAAAAAACGTCCCAACATTTCTGGAATTTGGGTTGTATTTATGACTGCTTTTGTGCTCCAGGAGGTATATTACAGAAAGATCCTAATTTTAAAATCTCATCTTATGTGTTTGGTAACCGTGGTAATTTCAGTTAGGAGCACATTTAGGACAAAAGCTACAACAGAACAGCATTTCCTAAGTGTGTTATACTATCTTAACTACAGGTAGGAAGGGGGTATTACAGAAACCTCCTAACTTGACAATAAATCCTAAAAACTGTCTTAACTTTAGGACAAACCCACAGCTGTCCTAACTTCAAAATTATTTGAAAGCTAACGGAAGAAACACTTACAGCTGTGCTGTCCAACAATGGCATTACATTTATTAATAATTGAAAATGAAGAACGAAGGTGTTTGATGGTAGAATGACTCTTGGGGGACCCTGAAGATTTGTTACATTTTGATGACAAAACACTTATAAGTAATTACAGACTGTTGCGCAACATGATATTACAGTTAGCACAGGAACTGCAACCAGCATTACAGAGACCAACAAAAGCATCATGGAGCAGTACTGGTTGTAGAGCAAGGGACTAATGCCTTAAGTTTTTTTTTTTTTTTTTTTGCAAAAGACGATTTTCAAAGTGAAGTAGCTTTTGTTTCCCTCATCAGCAGCTCCAGTGTTGGTTGCTTGGTAACAGACCTGAGAGTGGATTGTCAAACTTGATAATGCCATTTAAGATTTCCTAACTAAAGATAAGATACGATTTTGTAAGACAGGATAAGAATCTCAAATTAAGTTAAGATTTTCTTCTGTAATACGAATTTGTGAAAAATACTAATTTAACACATCATATCTTGAATTAAGACCTAAGATAAGAAACTTTCTGTAATACGCCCCCAGGGTCTCAAATCAGTTTACTGAAATAACCTGATTTACCAGTTTACATGCAAACCAATAACCTGGCAATGAAGCACACTGAAGCTGAAGAGTGAGACAGAGCATGATGGGTGTCACAGACCTGTGGTCTCTGTGGCTGATGCATTGTGGGAGTGCGATGGAGCATCCGAACAGCATAATGTGTCTGTAGCAGGACAGTCGACTCAGGTAGCTGAAGAACTTGAGGAACATCTGGAGCTCGCTGCTCTTGACGACCGTCGTCCCCGGCAACACGCCGCTCTGGTTGTATGGCAGCATGTGACACTGACTCTCTGTGATGTCAGAGCAGAAACCTGTAACCAAACACCAGAGAAATCTGATTGGCTGATGCATCCAGCAAGGAGTGATTTCAGTGGTCAGATTGGAGGAGGTGTGTTTTGAGCGGTTCACTATTGTTGCTTGATTTCACCATTCTTCACAAAATCCATGAGATTAAGATCCATGTTTACCACTAATGACATTCCTTTCAAAGCAGTGAAACACTGCTGATTCTCTCAGTCTTACTGTCTGCCTGTGTGTGTGTGTGTGTGTGTGTGTGTGTGAGTGTGTGTGTGTGTGTGTGTGTGTGTGTGAATATGTGAGTGTGTTTGTGAGTGAGTCTGTGTGTGTGTGTGAATATGTGAGTGTGTTTGTGAGTGAGTCTGTGTGTGTGTGTGAATATGTCTCTCTTTGCACATGTACAGTATTTGTGAAGCATTCGTATAGTTTGTATTTTTTTATCTTCTATTTTTTAGTTTGTATAGGGTAAATATTTATGTGAAGCATTCATATAGTTTGTATTTTTTATCTTCTATTTTTTAGTTTGTATAGGGTAAATACTTATATATAGTATACTGATAGTTAAATCTGTCAGTAGGTTAGTTGTGTATAGGTTTATAGTGTTTTTTACTTCATTGTTGTATGTCTGTATTTATGTAGCACCGTGGTCCTGCGAGGCACGACATTTCGTTGCACTGTATGTCCCCACATGTAGCGGAATGACAATAAAGCTCAACTTGACTTGACTTCACTGGACTGTGAGTGTGTGTGTGTGTGTGTGTGTGTGTGTTTGTGAGTGATCGAGTCAGTGTGTGTGTGTGTGTGTGTGTGTGTTTCTGTGTGTCAGTGTGTGTGAATATGTGTGTTTGTGAGTGAGTCTGTGTGTGTGTGTGTGTGCGTGTGTGTGTGAATATGTGTGTTTGTGAGTGAGTCTGTGTGTGTATGTGTGTGTGTGTGTGTGTGTGTGTGTGTGTGAATATGTGAGTGTGTTTGTGAGTGAGTCAGTGTGTGTGTACTTGAGTCTGTGTTTGTGTGTGGATCTGTGTGTGTGTGTGTGTGTACTTGAGTCTGTGTGTGTCTGTGCGTGTGAGTGATTCTGTGTGTGTCAGTGTGTGTGTGTGCGTGTGAATATGTGAGTGAGTGTGTGTGTGTGTGTACTTGAGTCTGTGTGTGTGTGCGTGTGTCAGTGTTTCTGCGAGTCTGTATTTGTGCGTGAGTCTTTGCTTCTGTGTGAGTCTGTGTGTCTGTGTGTATGAGTGTGTGTGCGTCCATCTGTGTGCATGAGTCTGTTTGTAAGTGTGTATGTGTGTGAATGCTCTCTAAGAGACTCTGATTGTAATTGTGATTCTAGTGCTCAAGTCAAAGTCAGAAAGATGAGAGGAACAGCCTTCACACACACACACACACACACACACACAGAGACACAGACACAGACACACACTCACAGACCTCAGGAAAGATGATTAATCATTAGGCTGTTTGGAGGAGACAGGGACAAATAAAAGCATACGGCGCACCCTCTGTAGAGGTCATCACAAGAGGACACACACACATGACTTTCAGGACAGAACCTTCACTGAGGTCACTGAAACATGCCGTCTCACACACAAATACACAGAGAGAGAGAGAGACGGGAGAAAAATCTGTGCTGAAATTAGATTAGCTGCAGGTCTGCAGAGGACAAAAGCAGCGAGATGTTTGACATAAAAGGGCTAAAGAGAGAGAGAGAGAAGCATACAGCAGATGATAAAATATGAGGCGAAGCATGTGACATTTAAAGGGATCGTTCATTTTCTTTCTTCAGATGTTTTTACTAGGGCCGGGACTTTAACGCGTTAATTTACATTAAGTAATTGCACAAAAATAACGCGTTAAATTTTTTTAACGCATTTTAATCGCACTTATTTTTGCACCGCGGAACGTTTCTCACTGGATGAGTTTCGGCGGACCGATTATACTGGAGCACCAACTAGCGTTCAGACAAATACAAACCACAGTGAACATGGACAAAGAAGCTGATGAGACCGCTTTGGTTGGCCCTGTGGATGGGAAATTTTGTTATAAAAAAACGAATGGATGGAAGCGTCGATAAGAGCATGGTTGTGTGCAAGCTATGCAACAAGGAATTTGCATATCACCGCAGCACATCGAGCCTCAAGTATCACCTCGATGCTAAACATATAGCAAAGTCTGTTATGTCCTCTGAAGCAACAGAGATGTTGTCTACAGTAATAGTCAGGGTTTCCGATGTTCTGAATGTACTTGAAAGTATTGTGTTTTACTTAAAAAAATTGTTTACAGAAGGTATACCTACCTATAGGGTACCTGAATTTCTGAAATGTAGGCTACTATATTTCTAAATATCCTATTGCTACACTTAATGGCAATATTGCACTGGTCTGTTGCACTTGGTTGAACAAAAATAAACAATATTTTGTTGCTTAAGCTTATGTATTCAGTCATTATTCAATGGTATACTAAAAATCCATATGAAAAAACTTACTTCTCACTGTTCTCAGGTCAAATATTTATATGCGATTAAAATGCGATTAATTTCGATTAATTAATTACAAAGCCTCTAATTAATTAGATTATTTTTTTTAATCGAGTCCCGGCCCTAGTTTTTACACATTTACGTTCTACATATATTTTAGAAAAATCTTCATGAATACATAAGCACAAGTCCCAATGTTGACATTCCACAAAACAACCAGCCACGTGACGGCAATCCACACTCACTTCAGTTTGATTAATTTCTTAGAAAACAAGACTTCATATCTTCATTTTGTATCTTGATTTAAGAATCTTTAGATATTTGCACTGGAAAACAAGATACTGAGATATAATTTTTTTTGCAATCCATGCAACATTTAATGACTTTATGAATGTAAGACTTTCTGCTCTGATTTGAGATTTAAGGGCTTAATCTGTGAGAAGGTAAATTAAGGGTTTTTAAGAACTGCAGAAACCCTGCATTTGAGACTTGCATTAAATGAACTCGCAGAGAGAGAAAAAAACATTGTGTTCATCAGTGTTAATTTTGGCAGGCATTTTTGATTTAGTCTTAGTCTTTATCTTGAGACGAAAATGCTTAATAGTCTTAGGGTGCTTTCACATCTGTAGTTCAGTTTATTTGGTCCGGACCAAAGGCAAAAAATTATACATTGTAGCTATTTTTAGCCGTTTTGGTTCCTTTTCACACCACACTGTTTGCTCTGGTCCGAACCAGCTGAAACGAACCCATATGCAGTCACGTGACAACATCCGCTTCACTTGTTGGCTAGATGTGTCTTTGAACGCATTCCCTAAACTGCTTTTCGATTGGTCAGAAAGAGCGTGCGGGAAAGGTATGCATGACACACATTCAGTTTTCACCCACCTGTTTACGCTCACTTAAGCCATAATCGACTGTATTTACGTGAGATACTCTGACTCTACACGATAGACATTTGGACTGCTGTGTGTGTATTTGAGCACTGAGAACTGACCGCGCGCTGTATGAGAACTGAAGAAGTGGAACGTGCGTGAGAGAGAGCACTTCTATCAGAGTGATTCCGCCTATCCCGCCTTCACTAACTTTCAGTTAATCGCCAACGAATTGTGACTCCCGGGAAAAACGAGACGTCTGGTCACCCAGTCCCTAACCCTTCGGGTGCTGAAGCCATTTTTTCAGATTGCTAGTTCGTGTTTTGGTAGCCTATCCGTCCACTGCGGCTGCCATAGACTAGATATGCAAACGTCCCTTATCCAGTGACAGAGACGCACATTTTGTAAGACAAGACAGTTAACTTAGCCTATAGGATGTATTTTGAATGTCCGGTAGTCCTCAAATAACATTTTAGTACCGTCTCATCTTGCTAACGAAGACGCGGCATAAATTTCGTCATAGTTTTTATCATCAGATATTAGTTTTAGCTCGTCAACATCTCGTCTTAGTCATAGAAGCTTTTTTGCTTCCGGTTTTGCTACTGTTCGGACGCTCTAGCTCTTGCTCTGCGCTTTGCTCCCTATTTTTGCACTTCTCTTAGATCTCGCTAAGATTATAACTTCAGCAGATCAGCACAGTGCTCAGACAACACATTTTTTGGGGAAAATTAAGACTCTTTCCCAGCAGTTTACACAGCTGTCTACATTCAAACAGATGAGAGAAAATGCCTCTCGTGGAATCTATTTGCTGCAGAAACTGCTACAGACTTCTACAAAGGATTGTGGTTCTTGAAACAAAGTTACTTGCTGGACTTCCAAAACAGGCAGAACACACAGCAGATGGTCATCACGGACCCCCTCAGCATACAGCCGGTGAGTCCTGTGAATCTAGTGAATCTCAACAGTTTATACAAAGTGTAGAGGAAAAAGCCGAAACAAATCGACAGACAAATCGATGGCACAAACAGGGAGCGAGACCGAAAGGCAATCGAGACATCAGATTATCACGAGTATCTCGTATTGCTGCAGTAGCATCCTCTACCCCAGATACGGCTATGACAAGACTTGTAAACACTGGTATCCTACCACCCCCTATACATCTTGAGAACAGATTTGAAGCATTAATGAATGTGGGTGAGGAATCTGCAAATGTGACTAAACACGGATCGAATCAGCCAGCAGCTAACATCGCTACCAACAGGCGCTCAAGGTCGAGCAGACAGCGGCTTTCAGCTCAGAGCGCAGCCGAGCCCAGGACTCTGATAGTGGGTGACGCTATTATCAGAAACATCAGTAGCAGGACTACAACTACATACTGCTTTCCTCAAGCAACCGTCTCTGATGTGAACAAGGAACTTCGGAACATTCTGATGAAGCACAAGACTGCAAATCGAGTCATCATCCATGTGGGGAAGAATGATATTCGGAAGGAGCAGTCAGAACTCCTTAAGAAGGATTTCAGTGAACTCTTTGAAACTCTTCAAAGTCTTGAAGTTCAGTCGTTCTTCAGTGGACCACTCCCAGCAAGGGGAACTAACATGTTTTCACGGTTGCTTGGGCTAAATACATGGCTACAAAGAACCTGCAGTATAAAAGGAGTCAACTTCATCGACAACTTCAATCTTTTCTGGGGCCACAGACAACTGTTTAAACTGGATGGCCTCCACCCAAACAGACTCGGTGCAAGAGTGCTAAAGGACAATATCTATTTCTCCCTCCGTCATCCTTCAGCAGTGTGTGCCAATCTACTCGGCCTGAATGGCACACACACACCTGAACAGAATATGAGTGACCACAGGACTTCATGTCAGCTTTTGAGTCAACATGTGGTTGACACATCCCACAAGGATACTGATAACACCACGCAGCCACAACAAGCACTGCTCATGGATATCCCAGCTGAGCCCTGCCCACAGAGCTCATCACATGCAGACTGTGACGTATTACAACAGCTCCAAGACTCAGCACCCAAGGACGACTTTCTGGAAAACAGCCAGGGAAGCCAGGACAACATCCCACAGCCACCGGAAACACCAGAGCCAGAGCCCTGCTCACCAGATACACTATCCCTCTCCCCAGCATCTCCACTTCTAAGCTTCTCACAGAAAATGGAAGAACTGGTGTATGCTGGGACCAAACTCTCCCACTCTTGGACTGCAGGCCCAGCTCACCCTCCTCCTCCTCCTGCGAGAGCTCTCCGGCCGCTGCCACAACGCCAGGGCCCAAACCCCTCTCCATCTGGTGTAGGTGAACCAAAACAACTGATAACAGCTCTCAGTGATATGTGTTGGGTCCCCGCTATATTAGCCACAACATTCACAAATGTTTACAGAACAAGCGGGAACCCAGTGTGCCTGTAGCCTCCTCTATTTCTGTTTTATCACGTGATAGAAAGTCTAAGGCCTTCTCAAGCCGTACGGCTGACCCATCTAACCTGCGGCCTATAATGCATCAATCTAACATTGCTGTAGAGACAAAATGTAATTCCATCAAGTTAGCATTTTTAAACATTCGCTCACTTAAAAATAAATCATTTCTGATCAATGATTTAATAACCACAAACAACCTGGATTTTATGTTTCTAAATGAAACATGGTTAGAAGACAGCTGCAGTGCAACAGTCCTTAATGAAACAGCCCCTCCTAACTTTAATTTTATAAGTGTCTGCAGGACTGTTAGGAGAGGTGGAGGTGTAGCTGCTCTGTTTAAAGATGTTTATCAGTGCAAGCAAATGTCATTTGGTCAGTATTTGTCTTTTGAATACCTAGGTATTGTGCTGAAAGGTGCTCCACGCACCCTGTTTATCATTATTTACAGGTCTCCAAAATATTCTCCAGCCTTGTTGATGAGTTCACTGAACTGTTATCAATGAGTTCCTCAGAGTTTGACTGTTTTGCTATTGCAGGGGATTTTAATATTCACATAGATAATGCAGAAATCAAAACTACAAAATAAATTATAACTGTTTTAAACACTTTTGACCTGAGTCAGCATGTGCACTGACCCACACACAATCGTGGACACACTCTAGATTTACTCATCAGTAGAGGTCTAAACATCTCATCCATTGTAATTAAGGATGTAGCACTATCTGATCACTTCTGTATTTTCTTTGATATATTGATCTCAGTCACCACTGAATATAGATCTGTCTCTATCAGAAAGAGATGCATTAACGAGAACACTAGTGCACTATTTATGAAGGCAATATCATTAACACCAAGCATTTCTGCAGACCCTGTTCATCTTCTCCTGGAGTCATTTAACTCAAAGGTAAGAATTTTATTGATGATATTGCTCCGATAAAGGTCAGCAAGAAGACTGGCAGACAAAAATCACTTTGGAGAAAATCAACAGCAGTTCAGAGCATGAAAAGACAATGCAGAAAAGCTGAGCGGATGTGGCGGAAGACGAAACTCGAAATTCATGATGAAAATCAATGAGTTTGCTTCCTTCTTTTGTGAGAAGATCAATAATATCAGAAAGGAGATTGGCACATCCTCAAGTTATGCAGAGGTCACACAGATTCGACCGCAATTTCAAAAAGAAGTGACTATGTGCGTTTTTAAAAAATTGATAACAAAATTTTGGAAGAAATAGTACAGCACCTTAAATCTTCAACCTGCTATCTTGACACACTTCCCACATCCTTTTTCAAAAATGTGCTTAACTGTTTAGAAGCTGATCTCTTAGAAGTGGTGAACGCCTCATTTCTTTCTGGGACTTTTCCAAACTCCCTTAAAACTGCAGTTGTTAAGCCCTTTCTGAAAAAGCGCAATCTTGATAACACCATGTTGAGCAACTATAGACCCATATCAAATCTTCCTTTCATAGGTAAGATTATTGAAAATGTAGTTTTTAATCAGCTGAACAATTACTTAAACTCAAATGGATACCTGGACAATTTTCAATCTGGTTTCCGAGCACATCACAGCACAGAGACAGCACTCATTAATATAATAAATGATATTCGCTTCAATTCTGATTCTGGCAAAATATCAGTGCTGGTACTACTAGATCTTAGTGCTGTGTTTGACACTGTCGATCATAACATACTTCTAGAGAGACTGGAAAACTGGGTCGGGTTTTCTGGGATGGCACTCAAATGGTTCAGGTCATACTTTGAAGGGAGAGGTTATTATGTGAGTATAGAGCATAAGTCTAAGTGGACGGCCATAACGGTCCACAAGGCTCAATTCTTGCACCGCTCTTGTTTAGCCTGTATATGCTCCCACTAAGTCAGATAATGAGGAAGAACCAAATTGCCTATCACAGCTATGCTATCACAGCTATGTTGTCAAGACTTGGAGAAACTTGTTCATGCCTTTATCACCAGCAGGGTGGATTACTGTAATGGTCTCCTCACCGGCCTTCCCAAGAAGACCATTAGACAACTGCAGCTCATCCAGAACGCTGCTGCCAGGATTCTGACTAGAACCAGAAAATCTGAGCATATCACACCAGTCCTCAGGTCCTTACCCTGGCTTCCAGTTACATTTAGGATTGATTTTAAAGTACTTTTACTTGTTTATAAGTCACTCAATGGCCCAGGACCTAAATATATTGCTCATATGCTCACTGAATATAAACCGAACAGACCACTCAGATCATTAGAATCAAGTCAGTTAGAAATGCCAAGAGTTCACACAAAACAAGGGGAGTCTGCTTTTAGCTATTATGCGGCCCGCAGTTGGAACCAGCTTCCAGAAGAGATCAGATGTGCTAAAACATTAGCCACATTTAAATCAAGACTCAAAACTCATCTGTTTAACTGTGCATTTGTTGAATGAGCACTGTGCTATATGTCCGAACTGACTACACTGTATTTTAAGTATAATCATTTTCTTTAAATTTATTTTAAATCAATTTCTATATCATTTTAAAATTCCTTGTTTTTATTATTTTTATTTCCATGTTTTTATTGATTTTTAATGTCTATTTCATTTTCTTTTATGTAAAGCACTTTTAATTACCACTGTGTATGAAATGTGCTATATAAATAAACTTGCCTTGCCTAGAAAAAAGGTTAGTTGACGAATATTTTTTGTCTTCGTCGACGAAATTAACACTGGTGTTCATCTGAAGAAAGAAGGTCATATACTGGGATGACAAGAGAATATCTGGCCATTTTTGGATAGTTTTAAGCCACATATGCAAACACGTGTTCTTCATGACCGTACCAGCGTCAGCGCTCACGCTCGTCACAGTGGAGACGAATGTCCCCCAGTCCACAGGAGCCGCAGTAGTGGGGCCCGCCGGTGAGGATGAGGAGGTGTCGGCACGAGGCATCCAGTGTGCCGAGTCCCATTGCGGAGGGGTGTTTGTCAGGACCACCTGCGGAGACATCGTCCCATTATCAGCCATCATCGGACCGGGGTCTGTGCCGTTAAAGGGCCCTGCAGTCGCTAGGGAAACAGAAGATCCGGCATCCAGCAGGCCATTCCCGAATAAACCTGGACAAAGACGGGAAACCAGTCGATAAAAGAAACAGCAGTGGAAGAGTTTATATACAAAAACAGCAACAGCTGAAGTAGTGAGGATATTCACACACACTCACACTCTCTGGATTGCTGATCGATCGCTGATCGATCGATCGCTGATCGATTGCTTCTGTCTGTCCCTGTCTGTCGTGCTGCTGAGAGGTTTGCGATTGTAGCTCCGTGTAGCTCACTTTTCTGTTGAATCTCTATCTTACTTTTACTCTCTGTTGTTTAAAGTGATAATATATAACTTAATTCCCACCATATTTCTGGTATTATCTATCAAACTAATTTGATAGTTTGCTTTTTAAAACCGCGCGTGCAGCGCGTTAGCATTCGTTAGCCGGTTAGCTTGTCACTCGTTGGTTCCATTCGCACCTATTATTGTTTTCTTTTTTCTCGCTCCATTTTTCACGAGTTCATCAAACAACAGTGGTAAGCGAATAATTTTTCAATCACGGTGAGTAGGGATGTAACGGTATGAAAATTTCTCATCACGATTATAGTGACCAAAATTATCACGGTTATCAGTATTATCACGGTATTGTTAAAATGTGCTTGAGATGTTCAAAAAGTACATAAATCACTTCACCAAGTTTTATACTTAAATCAACAAACCGCAAATAAAATGACTTTTTGTTTGCATAATCACTAAAACAATAACATTACCAATGAGGTCTGGATTTTAAATGACAACTTGACTGACACCAGTTTAATAGCATGTTCAAATAAATAATGCAAATGTTCAAATAAAGCTTTGAAAAAGTTTTATATAAAAGGTAAACCTGAGATTTCAGCCTTTAAAGAAAAGAGTTAAGTCAAAATGATAATTGATTAATAAGGGGAAGGGGAGGGGGAAAGTGGTGTGTGGCCATGTATGGTGACCCATACTCAGAATTTGTGCTCTGCATTTAACCCATCCAAGTGTACACACAGTAGTGAACATACACCCGGAGCAGTGGGCAGCCAATGCTGCAGCGCCCGGGGAGCAGTTAGGGGTTCGGTGCCCTGCTCAAGGGTCTCACCTCAGTCGTGGTATTGAGGGTGGAGAGAGTGTTGGTTATTCACTCCCCCACTTACAATCCCTGCCGGACCTGAGACTCGAACCCACAACCTTCAGGTTACAAGTCCAACTCTCTATCCACTTATCTGCTCCATAAATAATTCTATATAGCTTATCTGAATTGTTTAAATGTGTAGAATCCACATAAGCTTGTTTTTCATCAACCGGTTAAAAGTTACAGCAAAGGTCATGCAAATTTGGTCCGTTTTTTGGCCAGGCAGAAACTGCTGTACACAGGCTGAATGTAAATAAGTGTCTGTAAATCCACTCTCTGACAGCAGGTGGCGCTTTATATGGAAAAGCTGAATTACAGCTGATTCCCGTGAACTCCGCGAACAAAGCAGTATTGTGTTTAAGAACACTTCCTTTAGGTATTGCATGGAGCTAAGATGAAAACAAAATGCCATCGAATCGTTTCTGAAGACAATCAGATCCTTCAGAGGTACATTCATATAATTAATTCACTGATATATTCATTTGTATAATTCCCTCAGCACTCTTTTAAAACCTCCCAGCTTTTCCGGCCTGTTTTCACTCAGAATGAAACTACTCTGCTGCCGTGCGCTCGTGAGACTGTTACACTCTGCTTTATGCTGGACAGCATTTATTTATTGTGAGTTGTTCAGATCGCGGTAATCGAATACGGTTTTAATGATAATTAAAATATGAAACGGTAATACTAATCGTGGGGAATTTTATCATGATTTATCGTCAAACCGGTAATCATTACATCCCTAACGGTGAGTAATGGCTTCTTCTCCTGCTATTGTTGTTTGCACTGTTTGTACAGTTTATCTCTCTCTGTCGGTGATGAGGGATTCACATGTGATAAATGCAGGGAAATAATTAGACTGACAGAGAAGATTTCAGAATTAGAGACACGCATCCAAACTTTAGTTGAGGACAGTAAGAATGTGAGGGCTGTAGATACTGCTTTGGATTCGACTAGCTCAGGGTGTCCTGTACATTGTTCGGTTCCGGTAGAGCCCGTGCCGCAGGGCAGCTGGGTGACTGTGAGGCGGTCTAGTTGCGGGTCAAAACACCGCTCTTCTGTTCTGATCAAAACATCAAACAGGTTCTCCCCACTCAGTGACGCAACCACTGAGAAACCTGATGAAAGTGCTCTGGTTATTGGCGATTCTATTGTACGGAATGTGAAAATAGAGACACCAGCCACCATAGTCCAAAGTTTACCGGGAGCCAGAGCACCTGACATCTTGGCAAATTTAAAAGTGCTGGCTAATGCTAAACGTAAATTCAGTAAGATTGTTATTTACGTCGGCACTAATGATGTTCGACTTCGCCAGTCGGAGATCACTAAAAATAATGTTAAAGAGGTGTGTGAACTTGCAAGTACGATGGCAGACACTGTAATATGCTCTGGTCCGCTCCCTGCTTACCGGGGCGATGAGATACATAGCAGACTGTCGTCACTCAATGACTGGATGTCTAAGTGGTGCCCGCAGAATAACATAGACTTTATAGACAATTGGAAGAATTTTTGGGGCAGACCTGACCTGTTGAAAAGAGATGGTCTTCATCCTTCCTGGGGTGGTGCCGCTCTTCTCTCTAGAAATATGGCACATAGTCTTAGAGTTCTTGACTAACTGGGGCCCAGGTCAGGAAGCAGACAGACTGGCTAAACCGACCGTCTGCTAGCCGCCTCACGTCACAGAAGTCACTTAATTCTCAGCACATAGAGACTCCTTCACCCAGATATCACACTATAGAGACTGTGTCTGTTCCCCGAACTAGAAAATACAAAAAACATCCAAACCAAAGTAAGAGTAACAATCTAATTGATGTTCAACAAATAAAAAAACAGATATAATACAGATAAACCAATGATAAAGCTTGGCTTATTGAATATTAGATCCCTTTCTACAAAAGCACTTTTTGTAAATTATATGATCACTGACCATAAACTAGATGTTCTTTGTTTTACAGAAACCTGGCTAAAACCAGATGACTACATTACTTTAAACGAGTCTACCCCCCCCCCCCACAAGATTAGAGTCACAAACATGAACCGCATCCAAAAGGTAAAGGGGGAGGTGTTGCGAAAATTTATAGCAATATTTTCAGTATTTCTCAGAGGTCGGGTTTCAAGTATAATTCGTTTGAAGTAATGGTGCTTCATATAACGTTATCCAAAGAAACAATTTTTAATGATAAATCCCCTGAGATGTTTGTACTGGGTACTGTATACAGGCCACTAGGGCACCCATACAGACTTAAATAATTAAACAATTAAAGAATTTGAGGTAGTGCTGACTGCAGAAAAGTCCTAATTGCTGGTGATTTTAATATCCATGTTGATAATGAAAGAGATTCATTGGGATCAGCATTTATAGACATTCTAAACTCCATTGGTGTTACACAACACGTTTCAGGACCTACTCATTGTCGAAATCATACTCTAGATTTAATACCGTCATATCGAATTGATGTCAGTGGCGTTGAAATATTGCAGCAGAGCGATGATATATCAGATCATTATCTAGTTTCGTGTATATTCCATATAGCTAAAGCTGTAAAGCCAACTCCTACCAAAAAAGACTACTTTATAAATAATCTTCCTGACTTATCTCAATTCCTCAGCATATCCAATAGCTGAGAACAACTTGATGATGTAACAGACTCACTTTTCTAGAACTTTAGATACAGTTGCTAATTTACGCTTAAGGAAGATTAAGGAAAAGAGTCCAACACCGTGGTATAATAAGCACACTTGGGCCCTAAAGAGAGCAGCCCGGAAAATGGAGCGCACCTGGAGAAAAACAAAACTAGAGGTATTTCGTATTGCTTGGCAGGAAAATACCCTATCCTACAGAAAATCATTCAAAACTGCTAGATCTGCTTACTTTATGTCTCTTTTAGAAGAAACCAAACACAACCCCAAGTATTTATTTAATACAGAGGCTAAATTAACAAAAAATATAATCAGCAGGTGCAGACATTACCCAGCAGCACAGTAGTAATGACTTGATGAACTACTTTACTTCCAAGATCGAAACTATTAGAGACAAAATTGTAACCATGCAGCCGTCAGCCACAGTATTGCATCAGATAGTGCACTATAGATCCCCTGAGGGACAATTCCACTCATTCTCTTCTATTGGAAATCAAGAATTGTATAAAGTTGTTAAATCATCTAAACCAACAACCTGTATTTTAGACCCTGTTCCATCTAAGCTCCTAAAAGAGGTGCTTCCTGAAGTAATAGATCCTCTTCTGAATATTATTAACTCATCATTGTCATTAGGATATGTCCCAAAAACCGTCAAACTGGCTGTTATAAGGCCTCTCATTAAAAAACCACAACTTGACCCCAAAGAATTAATTAATTACAGACCGATTTCGAATCTCCCTTTTCTGTCAAAGATATTAGAAAAGGTAGTATCATCACAAATGTTCCTTCTTAGAGAAAATTATATATGTGAGGATTTCCAGTCAGGTTTTAGACCATATCATAGTACTGAGACTGCTCTCATTAGAGTTACAAACAACCTGCTTTTATCATCTGATCGTGGTTGTATCTCTCTATTAGTGCTACTGGATCTTAGCGTCGCATTTGACACTATTGACCACAACATTCTTTTAAATGCACTAGAAAATTATGTTGGCATTAGAGGAAGTGCACTGGCATGGTTCAAATTCTACTTATCTGACCGCCATTAATTTGTGGCCGTAAATGAAGAGGTATCATACCAATCACAAGCGCAGTATGGAGTACCTCAAGGCTCAGTACTTGGCCTCTTACTTTTCACGCTTTACATGTTACCTTTGGGAGATATCATTAGGAAACATGGTGTTAGCTTTCACTGTTATGCTGATGATACCCAGCTCTATATTTGCGACCTGATGAAACTTACCAATTTGCAAAACTAACGGAATGTATAGTTGATATCAAAAACTGGATGTCTAGCAATCTCTTACTGCTAAATTCTGAGAAAACAGAGGTGTTCATTATTGGACCAAAAACTTTTGCATGTAGTAACCTAGATCACGGTCTAATACTCGATGGCTGCTCTGCAAATTCTTCATCATCAGTTAGGAACCTAGGCGTACTTTTTGATAGCAATCTTTCCTTCGAAAAACATGTTTCAATCATTTGTAAAACTGCATTTTTCCATCTTAAAAATATATCTAAATTACGACCTATGCTCTCAATGTCAAATGCAGAAACATTAATTCACGCATTCATGACCTCGAGGCTAGATTATTGTAATGCTTTATTGGGTGGTTGCTCTGCATGTTTAATATACAAACTCCAGCTGGTTCAAAATGCAGCAGCTAGAGTTCTTACTAGAACCAGGAAGTATGACCAGATTATCCCGGTTCTGTCAACACTTTACTGGCTCCCTATTAAACATCATATAGATTTTAAGATCTTGCTAGTTACCTATAAAGCCCTGAATGGTTTTTGGCACCTCAGTATTTGAGTGAGCTCTTATCACATTATAGTCCTTCACGTCCGCTGCGTTCTCAAAACTCTGGCCATTTGATAATACCTAGAATATCAAAATCAACTGCGGGCGGGAGATCATTTTCCTATTTAGCACCCAAACTCTGGAACAATCTACCTAACACTGTTCGGGAAGCAGACACACTCTGTCAGTTTAAATCTAGATTAAAGACCCATCTCTTTAACCTGGCTTACACATAATACACTATCACATTTCTATAATTCAGATCTGTTAAAGGATTGTTAGGCTGCATAAATTAGGTCAAACGGAACCGGGAACACTTCCCAAAACACCTGATGTACTTGTTACATTGTTAGAAGAATGGCATCTACGCTAATATTAGTCTGTTTCTTTATTATTCCGAGGTCACCGTAGCCACCCAGATCCAGACTGTATCCAGATCAGATGGTGGATCAGCACCTAGAGATGACCTCTACAGCAGGACACCTAGATGAGCCCAGAGACTGACCCCCAGTGAAGACCCTGTCTCCAAGACGGCCATCGGGACAAGACCACAGGAACCAGATGAGTCCTTTGCACAATCTGATTCTGCTTTTTCTGCTTTTTTTCTGGCCAGTGGAGAATGACACTATTTCGACAAACTATTTCCTGTCTAAAAACTGTAAAATCGATGTAAAGCTGCTTTGATATAATTTGCATTGTTAAAAGCGCTATACAAATAATATTGACTTGACTCTCTCTCTCTCACACACACACACACACACACTCGCTCTCTCTCTCTCTCTCTCACACACACAAACACACACACTCTCTCTCACTCACACACTCTCTCACACACACACACACACACACATACACATTCTGTAACATAAAGGTTCTTTAATGGCCCTGATGGTTCCATGAAGTACTTTTAACATCAGTAGTAGAAAAGGGTTCTTTTAGATTATTAAAATATTCTTCACAGTAAGAAAAAAAAAGAAGGTTATTTTAAGAACGGATCACTGAAAGGTTCTTTGGGGAATCAAGAATGGCTCATCTATGGCCTCAGTGTGAAAACCCCCTTTTGGAAGCTTTATTTTTAAGAGTTTATTATTTTGCAGCGACGTGACCAATACGAGCTGCTTCACAAAGGAAATTTTAGCCAAGACAAATGCACCATAATAAACAAACTATAAAATTAGGCAAATTAGGCCAGATCGTTTTCATGCCAGCAGTGAACTAGACCCTTGTTTGGAAAGATTTCACAGCAAGCAAGCAAGCATGAGAATCATAACGACGAACAGACATCATGTGTTTGTAAAAGGGATCTTTAATCCAAAAACGAAAATTGAGTCCAATTTACATCATTCATCTCATTCAAACCTGTGTGACTTTCTTTAATCTGTGAAACCAAAAATGTTTTAAAGAACATTGGGAACCAAACAACATTGGGCTCCACTGACTTTCACTGAATGGACAAAAAAAAGAAACATTTAGAGACATTTATCAAAATTCTGTGTTCCACAGAAGAAAGTCATTCACACAGATCTGAGTGACGTGAGGTGACTGTTAACAGGACAAAATACTGGAACGCAGTCAGACGAGAGAGGAGCAGAGGCTAATCATAACAGGGTGGAGACAGAGCAGAGTCTAGATCACATCACTAACATCTCTTTAGTGCACTTTTGACCGCTTCTGTCCTGATGTCTCTGAGGGGAGGGTCTGTGGACGGGTGTATGTTTGGGCTTTTTCTGATATTACTAGGGTTAGGAATCAAAAATCAATTCCAATTCCAGAATCGGAAACTTGTTGTAAAATTAAAATTTCAATTACACTTATCAATTCCTGTGTGTGCATTATTTTTTTTTTAGCTGGCGAAAAGGTGCTGTTAAAAATGCATTTGTCTTTGAATCATTCATTCAAGAGATTAATTCAAAAACACTGATTCATCCAGTAATGAAACAAGTCAATCTTGAGTGGGTCATTGAATCATTCCAGTCAGAAATTCCATGAGATTTTGTTTAGTTGTCAAATATTCTTTCTTCAGAACTGTGAGAGAACTACGACCTCCATTAAAAAAAGTCTCAATTGATCCAGAATCGTGCAGCTCTATTTTGCACACAAACATCTCTTAAAGGGATAGTTCACCCAAAAATGAAATTTTGATGTTTCCGTATCCAGCCCAGATGGTCACTGCAGTCACCAGATCCAATCCGTATCCAGATCAGATGGTGGATCAGCACCCAGAGACGACCTCTACAGCCCTGAACGTCAGCGGAGACCAGGACACCGAGATGAGCGCCAGAGACAAATCCCCAGTGAGGACCCCGCCACTTACACAGCCATTGGGAAAAGACCACTGGAACCAGTTGAGCCCTTACAATCTGATTTAGCTGCAGTTGGAATTGAACTGCTGGTTCGTTTGGCCAGAGGAGAACTGGCCCCCCAACTGAGCCTGGTTTCTCCCAAGGTTTTTTTTCTCCATTCTGTCACCGATGGAGTTCTGGTTCCTTGTCGCTGTCGCCTCTGGCTTGATTAGTTGGGGACACTTCATTTCCAGCGATATCGTCGACCTGATTGCAAAGACGCTATTTAAACTGAACTGAGCTGGATGATGACATCACTGAATTCAATAATGAAATGCCTTTAACTGAAAATCTTTTTTTTTATCTTTTCATTTTACATTATTGACACACTATTTTCCTTTTTTGATATTGTGCAGTTGCTTTGACACAATTTACATTGTTAAAAGCGCTATATAAATAACGGTGACTTGTTGTTTCTGCTTCAATTGTTTGCTCTTTTCTCCGAACAATCATTCAGGCCATTGCCCATAACAACTATCTGGTCTACTACTATCTTATTTCTTCTCTTTGATGTGTAGTTTTTATACTCATGTGTTACTATTAATTTTTTTTTTACGTGTATTTGAGTTTGCCTTTAAATAAAAAAAAAAAAACAATTGTTCACAAAAAAAGTAGAACCCAAATGATGTTTTTTTAACTCAAACCGTTGCAGTCTGTCAGTCATGAGCCACAGGGTTTAAATTTGGTTTTGTCTGTGAATGTTTTTTTTATCTCTCAAAAGCCGTGAGTCCCATTGAATGCCATTATATTACTGACAGACTGCAACGATTTGAGTTAAAAATCTTTTTTTGTGTTCTACTGAAGAAACAAAGTTACCTACATCTTGGATGCCCCAGGGGTAAGCAGATAAACATCACATTTTAATTTTTGGGTGAACTATCCCTTTAATCGAGTCCAGTTTTTATGTAGCCGGCTGATTTTTGTTCATGGTATTCAGCAGCAATTAAATGTTTTGCAAAAAGAGACACAGAATAAATATGTTTGATATTTAAATGTTTGACTTCATTTTTTTAACCACATTGGAATCGAAACTGAGAATCAATAAGAATCAGAACTGATAAGCAGAATCAGAATTAAAATTGATCAAATTCAAACGATACCCAACCCTAAAGATTGTGAAATTTACATAATCATGCCAAAGGAGACAACAGAGCAGCGGTTTTGCTCAAGCGCGTTCGACCACATGAGCATCTTCTACACAACAAAAGCAATCCGGTCAAATGCGCCTGACTCTAGAAGCGGTTGAAAGAGGACAAGCTCAAAACATTTCTGACCCCGTTCACACTTGTATGTAGCGTTGTCTGCTTGTGATGGGATTGACAAACGCAGGTTTAACAGGGTTGTCCTGCAGAGTCCAGCTCCAGCACCAGTCCAACACAGAACGGACGGGACCTGCCCTCACCTGCCCTTCATTTCCTCCTGATTACTGACAGCGAGCGAGTTATAAGATCAACCTGTATGATACACACCGTCTAACCCTCGAGTCTACAGAGCAGGGCTGCACTATATTGGAAAAAACTCACATTGCGTATTTTGTTTTTCTGTGATATATATATATATATATATATATATATATATATATATATATGTCTATATTGCGATATGGAATAAATAAATAAATAAAATCACCAAATGACTTGAATTGCTCTATTTGGGAAAAAAATAATCAGTAATTGGAGAGATTTTGTAGGTGAGTAAATCAGCATAGAAAATAAGCAAATTACAAACATAGATAAATATAATATAACAAAGATACAAATGAAAGTCTAATAGTATTCAGGTACAGAATTTGAATAATCAAATGTAAAATAACTGCATAGTCTTCACTTTAAAGATTAAATCTAATAAAATCTGTTAAAAAAAAAAAGTTTTTTTTTATTTTAATTTTTTTATGTTTTGTTAGATTAACATTCATGACACAAAAATCAACAGGAATATTAAACTGCTGTGAACTAATATACTGTTTTCTTTCTCAGTTGTTTACCTTCACCTGAGCCATAAGCAACTGGGTTTACAAGGACACTTGAAGATATGCATTTTGACATAGTTTCACGCGTATGTGTCGTTTCAGGCACAAATAGACGCGGAAGTGAACAGAATTCAGTGTTCAAGAGCATCTGCATAGCTCTCACCGTGTCTACACCGGACCACAAAACACTACAGAACCCATGATAATCAGTGATGCTGTCTACACTGGATGCTGCGCGACAGACTAATCCCCGACAGTCAACTGATGCCGCGTTCTGTTTATGACTGACACAAAGCTCAAATGATGTGCAGCGGTCCCTCTGTCACGTCTGGTGTAGACACGCTGTCTGTGTGTGAGCAAAGAATCAGTATAAATATAACGATCAGTGTACTAAACATCACACATCCTGTGATGTGACTATCGAGGGTGCGCACGTCGCCCTACTAGAAAAGCAGACAGAAAGCAGCGCAAGAAAAGCAGAGGAAGCTGCAGGTGAGCATCACCTGTGCCTGATCCCTGCCTCATCAAGCCACACACCTGCATCTCTGCCACTCTCTCTGGTCTATATTAATGCTGCTGTGTTCAGGACAGAGAGAGAGGGAGACGACAGCCGCTGTGACGCTGCAAAAACAGACTCGGTGACACAGCAGGACATCCGGACAGAACGAGTGTCTCGCTTTAACAGCTCTGATCACGTCTCACCAAAGAGACCTTCTGGCCAATAAACAAAGAGCAGCAGAGAGACAGAGACAGAGAGAGAGACAGAGAGATGGAGAGAGAGAGAGAGAGACATATACAGAGGACGACGGCAGGATAATACTGGGAGGAGATGTTCTCAGCATGCACGTCTGTCCAGGCACTGACCTTTTGACCTTGGAAGCATCAAATGCTTTCTTTGAGCTTTTATGAATAGCAAAGAGACAGAGAGGAGGAGATGCATCTGAACCAATACACACACACACTCATTCAAACACACCCTCACACACAAGTCAAGTCAAGTCAATATTATTTGTATAGCACTTTTAACAATGCAAATTGTGTCAAAGCAGCTTTACATCGGCTTGATATAGAGCTGGGTGGCTTTATATCAGCTTTACAGTATTTAGACGGGAAATAGTTTGTTGAAATAGTGTCATTCTCCTCTGGCCAGACAAAATCAGCAGTTTAAATCTAGACTAAAGCAGAATCAGATTGTGCAAAGGACTCATCTGGTTCCTGTGGTCTTGTCCCGATGGCCGTCTTGGAGACAGGGTCTTCACTGGGGGTCAGTCTCTGGGGCTCATCTAGGTGTCCTGCTGTAGAGGTCATCTCTAGGTGCTGATCCACCATCTGATCTGGATACAGTCTGGATCTGGGTGGCTACGGTGACCTCGGAATAAGAAAGAAACAGACTAATATTAGCGTAGATGCCATTCTTCTAACAATGTAACAAGTACATCAGGTGTTTTGGGAAGTGTTCCCGGTTCCGGTTGACCTAATTAATGCAGCCTAACGATCCTTTAACGGATCTGAATTATAGAAATGTGATAGTGTATTATGTGTAAGTCAGGTTAAAGAGATGGGTCTTTAATCTAGATTTAAACTGACAGTGTGTCTGCTTCCCGAACAGTGTTAGGTAGATTGTTCCAGAGTTTGGGTGCTAAATAGGAAAACGATCTCCCGCCCGCAGTTGATTTTGATATTCTAGGTATTATCAAATAGCCAGAGTTTTGAGATCGCAGCGGATGTGAAGGACTATAATACGATAAGAACTCACTCAAATACTGAGGTGGCAAACCATTCAGGGCTTTATAGGTATAGCAAGATCTTAAAATGTATACGATGTTTAATAGGGAGCCAGTGCAGTGTTGACAGAACCGGGCTAATGTGGTCATACTTCCTGGTTCTAGTAAGAACTCTAGCTGCTGCATTTTGAACCAGCTGGAGTTTGTTTATTAAACGTACAGAGCAACCACCCAATAAAGCATTACAATAATCTAGCCTCGAGGTCATGAATGCATGAATTAATGTTTCTGAATTTGATATTGAGAGCATAGGTCGTAATTTAGATATATTTTTAAGATGCAGTTTTACAAATGCTAGAAACATGTTTTTCGAAGGAAAGATTGCTATCAAAAAGTACGCCTAGGTTCCTAACTGATGATGAAGAATTTGCCGAGCAGCCATCGAGTATTAGACCGTGATCTAGGTTACTACATGCAAAAGTTTTTGGAAGAAATTGCTAGTCATCCAGTTTTTGATATCAACTATACATTCCATTAGTTTTGGCAAATTGGTAAGTTTCATCAGGTCACGAAGAAATATAGAGCTGGGTCTCATCAGCATAACAGTGAAAGCTAACACCATGTTTCCTAATGACATCTCCCCAGGGTAACATGTAAAGCGTGAAAAGTAAGGGGCCAAGTACTGCCATGCCATTGCACTTCCACTAATGCCAACATAATTTTCTAGTCTATTTAAAAGAATGTTGTGGTCAATAGTGTCAAACGCAGCGCTAAGATCCAGTAGCACTAATAGAGAGATACAGCCACGATCAGATGATAAAAGCAGGTTATTTGTAACTCTAATGAGAGCAGTATCAGTACTATGATATGGTCTAAAACCTGACTGGAAATCCTCACATATATAATTTTTCTCTAAGAAGGAACATAGTTGTGATGATACTACCTTTTCTAATATCTTTGACAGAAAAGGGAGATTCGAGATTGGTCTGTAATTAATTAATTCTTTGGGGTCAAGTTGTGGTTTTTTAATGAGAGGCCTTATAACAGCCAGTTTGACGGTTTTTGGGACATATCCTAATGACAGTGATGAGTTAATAATATTCAGAAGAGGATCTATTACTTCTGGAAGCACCTCTTTTAGTAGTTTAGATGGAATAGGGTCTAAAATACATGATGTTGGTTTTGATGATTTAACAAGTTTATACAATTCTTCCTCTCCTATAGTAGAGAATGAGTGGAATTGTTCCTCAGGGGATCTATAGTGCACTATCTGATGCGATACTGTGGCTGACGGCTGCATGGTTACAATTTTGTCTCTAATAGTTTCGATCTTAGAAGTAAAGTAGTTCATAAAGTCATTACTACTGTGCTGCTGGGTAATGTCTGCACCTGCTGATGTTATAGTTTTTTGTTAATTTAGCCTCTGTATTAAATAAATACTTGGGGTTGTGTTTGTTTTCTTATAAAAGATAAGTAAAGTAAGCAGATCTAGCAGTTTTTAATGCTTTTCTGTAGGATAGGGTACTTTCCTGCCAAGCAATACGAAATTTTGTTTTTCTCCAGCTGCGCTCCATTTTCCGGGCTGCTCTCTTTAGGGCCCGAGTGTGCTCATTATACCACGGTGTTGGACTCTTTTCCTTAATCTTCCTTAAAGGTCCCATGGCATGAAAATGTCACTTTATGAGGTTTTTCAACATTAATATGAGTTCCCCTAGCCTGCCTATGGTCCCCCAGTGGCTAGAAATGGCAATAGGTGTAAACCGAGCCCTGGGTATCCTGCTTCTCCTTTGAGAAAATGAAAGCTCAGATGGCCCGATCTGGAATCTTCCCTTTATGTCGTCATACGGGGAAAGGTTACCTCCCCTTTCTCTGCTTTGCCCGCCCATGAGAAAATGAGCTACGACCGTGCGAGGCGAGCGAGAGACATCATGGCTTGCAAACGAGCAAAGCATTGTTTTTTGGCACTTCAGATCTGTTCTACTCTATGAACTCACATACTGTAATACAACTGAATGCCCAATAAATTCTTAGAATAGATTCTTTGCTGTTCACATTTAAATATTTTCTGTTGTCATACATAAAACAAGTATAAATAGTAAACACGACCCATTAATAATACATGTTAACCCTGAATCACTCTCACTATATGCCTTAAATCCTGATTTATAAATCGCAACATCGTCTGATAAAATCAATATACATCTAACTTACACTAAAAAGAGACTATATGCAGTGGTTTTGGCTAGATTACTGTTTTGCGTCTGAGTAATAAACTGTGCATATTAACAGACAAATTATGTTCATATTTAAAAGTCCAAACAGTCAGTAAGCGACAAGTGCTTGTAAACGCTGTTTTGTAAATGATTTATTGATGAGTCTGCTGCTTTAAGGCAAACTGAAAGCGCTGCTTCTCTGCCGCTCGCTGCTCAGAACAGACGCCGAGAGAGGCGACACTGCTCCGGGAGAGAGACCTCACGCTCACGGGGCAGTACTGGAGACATCTTCCAACTGAATGATATATTTTTTTTTTTTTTTTTAAAGTCACTAGGTTTGTTAGTATGTACCCATTATGGGAAAAAAGCAGCCAAAAGGGTCAGAAAGTTACTAAATATTGTTCTAAAGTCACGCTTGTGTGTGTGTGAGACGCGGGAGCTGATGGCAGCGGGCGGTGGATATTGTTGCGGTCCGCCCAGGTAAAGTCTATGTGTGGGAAACACTGACCGTATCCAGACACAATATTTTAAATGAACCATTCGGAAACGTCCTGCTGTAGCCGCTGAGTTGCAACTTCTTCATCCGGTGCTTCTCCATCCGCATCAGATTCTGGGTCAAACTGAAAAGCTTGAACGACTGCGTGTCTACGAGCCATTGCAATACATCTACTGTCAACATTAGCGCATGGTACCGTGGCCGCAAGCTGCAGGACACACCCACCCTTCACCTTGCCCCGCCTCTCTCCTCATCATTAGCATTTAAAGCTACAGACACAGAAACGGCACGTCCTAAGAAAAGCTCATTGTGGGACTGGCTCGTAGTGGCTGAAATTCTGCACCAAGGCTGAATTTCGGGAACGAGACTTCAGATACAGTACTAGGGACCACTTAGGCCTGTATAAAAGCATCCAAAAAACAGCATGTCATGGGACCTTTAAGCGTAAAGGAGCAACCGTATCTAAAGTGCTAGAAAAGAGAGAGTCAATAGTTTCTGTTACATCATCAAGTTGTTCTGAGCTATTGGATATGCTGAGGAATTGAGATAAATTATAGATTATTTATAAAGTAGTCTTTTGTGGTAGAAGTGATGGTTCTACCATACTTGTAACAAGGAGTTGACATTACAGCTTTAGCTATATGGAATATACACAAAACTAGATAATGATCTGAGATATCATCGCTCTGCTGCAATATTTCAACACCACTGACATCAATTCCATGTGACAGTATTAAATCTAGAGTATGATTTCAACAATGAGTAGGTCCTGAAACGTATTGTTTAACACCAATGGAGTTTAGAATGGCTATAAATGCTGATCCCAACGAATCTCTTTCATTATTAACATGAATATTAAAATCGCCAGCAATTAGGACTTTATCTGCAGCCAGCACTACCTCAGATATAAAATCAGCAAATTCTTTAATAAAGTCTGTGTGGTGCCCTGGTGGCCTGTATACAGTACAAACATCTCAGGGGATTTATCATTAAAAATTGTTTCTTTGGATAACGTTATATGAAGCACCATTACTTCGAATGAATTATACTTGAAACCCGACCTCTGAGAAATACTGAAAATATTGCTATAAATTGTAGCAACACCTCCCCCTTTACCTTTTGGACACGGTTCATGTTTGTAACAGTAATCTTGGGGGGCAGACTCGTTTAAAGTAATGTATTCATCTGGTTTTAGCCAGGTTTCTGTCAAACAAAGCACATCTAGTTTATGGTCAGTGATCATATCATTTGCAAAAAGTGCTTTTGTAGAAAGGGATCTAATATTCAATAAGCCAAGCTTTATCATTTGTTTATCTGTATTATATCTGTTTTTTATTTGTTGAACATCAATTAAATTGTTACTCTTACTTTGGTTTGGATGTTTTCTGTATTTTCTAGTTCGGGGAACAGACACAGTCTCTATAGTGTGATATCTGGGTGAAGGAGTCTCTATGTGCTGAGAATTAAGTGACTTCTGTGACGTGAGGCGGCTAGCAGACGGTCGGTTTAGCCAGTCTGTCTGCTTCCTGACCTTGCCCCAGTTAGTCAAGAACTCTAAGACTATGTGCCATATTTCTAGAGAGAAGAGCGGCACCACCCCAGGAAGGATGACGACCATCTCTTTTCAACAGGTCAGGTCTGCCCCAAAAACTCGTCCAATTGTCTATAAAGTCTATGTTATTCTGCGGGCACCACTTAGACATCCAGCCATTGAGTGACGACAGTCTGCTATGAATCTCATCGCCACGGTAAGCAGGGAGCGGACCAGAGCATATTACAGTGTCTGACATCATACTTGCAAGTTCACACACCTCTTTAACATTATTTTTAGTGATCTCCGACTGGCGAAGTCGAACATCATTAGTGCCGACGTAAATAACAATCTTACTGAATTTACGTTTAGCATTAGCCAGCACTTTTAAATTTGCCAAGATGTCAGGCGCTCTGGCTCCCGGTAAACTTTGGACTATGGTGGCTGGTGTCTCTATTTTCACATTCCGTACAATAGAATCGCCAATAACCAGAGCACTTTCATCAGGTTTCTCAGTGGTTGCGTCACTGAGTGGGGAGAACCTGTTTGATGTTCTGATCGGAACAGAAGAGCGGTGTTTTGACCCGCAACTAGACCGCCTCACAGTCACCCAGCTGCCCTGCTGCATGGGCTCTAATGCCAGAACCGAACAATGTACAGGACACCCTGAGCTAGTCGCATCCAAAGCCATATCTACAACCTTCACATTCTTACTGTCCTCAACTAAAGTTAGGATGCGTGTCTCTAATTCTGAAATCTTCTCTGTCAGTCTAACTATTTCCCTGCATTTATCACATGTGAATCCCTCATCGCCGACAGAGAGAGATAAACTATACAAACAGTGCAAACAACAATAGCAGGAGAAGAAGCCATTACTCACCGTGACTGATGAATGATTCGCTTACCACTGCTGTTTGATGAACTTGTGAAAAACGAAAAAAAAAAACACACACACACATTCAATCACGCACACACACACACACTCATTCAATCTATCTCTCTCACACACACACACACACACACACGTTGGTTTGACTGTATTAATGAGTTCATCTCAGACATGCACTGAAACATTTAGAAGCCTTTAGTGAGGTCTGGCTCACTTGTATGTTTAACTATTACTGAGGACATTCTGGACCTCAGAAGTGTAGTCAGACAGTTACAAACACATAACAGACTGAACAAACGCGTTTCATCGTTGCAGATTTCTCTTTTTTAGAGACGACAGTGAACATCATGTTGTGACTCATTTGGCAGGAGACAAAATTAGACATAACAGCCTGAAAACCTCACAGATACACAGACAAATGCCACAAGAGCTGAGTGAAGATGCTGGAATCTTCTCATACACACCACCAGCATGTACAGAGAGACAGCAGGTGTGTGTGTGTGTGTGCGCGTATTTGTGTTTGTGTGTCACAGTTGTTATTTGACACTTGTTTGTATCATCACTCCATGTGTCGAGGCTGAGAGCAGGCTGACAGATCCACTCAGTGTGTGTGTGTGTGTGTGTGTGCATGTTTATGTGGTTTATGAGGACACAAATTTGTATAATGACATGGGTATGACAGAGGTATTACAATATGAAGGTGGTTTATGAGGACACTGCCTATGTCCCCGTAATTCAAAAGGCTTAAAAAACATACTAAATGGTGTTTTTTTGAAAATCTAAAAATGCACAAAGTCTCCTGTGAGGCTAAGTTTAGGTGTAGGGTTGGTGTAGGGCAATAGCACACACAGTTTGTTCAGTATAAAAACCATTACGCCTATGGAGAGTCCCCATAAACCACAAAAACCAACAAGTGTGTGTGTTACCTGTGAGCGCCAGCAGCACACACATACAGATGAGGACACACACACATGGTAGCAGTATGAAGAGCAGCAGTCGCAGATGTTTCCCGCAGCACTGCGTGTGTGTGAACGCTTCACCCATGATCATCTCATCTGACACACACACACACCTGAGGACACACTCACACAGAGAGAGAGAGAGAGAGAGAGTTTGCAGTGAGTTTGTGTATCAACAGGACTCATATTCAGCTGAATGACATATATTCATTCAGCTCATATTCATTACAGAAATATCAATGTCAGTCATAACGGTAAATGTTGCTTTAACGACAGTCATAGTAATAATGAATATAAAGGCCATTTCAGAAATGAGACTGTGAACTTTGATCTCACCGGTAACGGGCTGGAGATCAGCTCGCGCTGTGACGCTCCTCCGGTAACGGCAGCAGATCCGTGGCGCTCCGGACCATCAGAGCAAAGAAACCGAGGCTATTTTTACCCAGGTATTTTTCGCTTCAGAGTTTCCAGCTTGTGCAGGAGAATCCGAAACACACACACACACACACACACACACAAACCAGTGTGTTATTTATAGGAACGGAAAGGAAAGAGAGAAACTGTAGCGCTAGAGTTCAAAATCTATAGAAATAGAGAGAGCGACTCACTGGATACTTACTGAAAGTTCATTGCAGCCGATTCCATCGCAAAAACACACTTGCTAGTTTTATAACTCAGAGTTCGTTTGTTTTATCCTCACGTATCGGTCTGTCTGAGCACGAGCGAATCCGGCGAGCGCATTTATATCTCCACCGCGAGAGAGAGAGAGAGAGAGAGAGAGAGAGAGAGAGAGCCAGCATAGGAGTTACAGAGACTCGGCGGCACTTCCTTACAGAATGCCAAAAATATCAAAACATTAGAGACCACCATTACCCCCAAATTAATCAAATATTTCCCAAATTTAACATTTGTAGCCCAACCGAAAAACTTTTTCATTCTTGGTGAAAAAGCCAAATGTAGCAAATGTGCAAAGAGATACAGAGCTGAGTGTCATCAGCATAACAGTAAAAGCTAACACCTGGTTTCATGATGATATCTCCCAAGGGTAACATGTAAGCTTGAAAAGCAATGGTCCTAGTACTGAGCCTTGAGGTACTCCATACTGCACTTGTGATTGGTATGATACCTCTTCATTTACTGCCACAAATTGATGGCGGTCAGATAAGTATGATTTGAACCATGCCATTGCACTTCCACTAATGCCAACAAAGTTTTCTAGTCTATTCAAAAGAATGTTGTGGTCGATAGTGTCAAACGCAGCGCTAAGATCCAGTAGCACTAATAGAGAGATACAACCAACAAGTTTATACAATTCTTTCTCTCCTATAGTAGAGAATGAGTGGAATTGTTCCTTATATATTTGGACACAGGCACAATTTTTATTATTTTATTTATTCTTTATTATTTAATATTTATTCTGCTGACCAAAATATATTCAAGTTACAGTTATATAATGAATATGGGCTTAAATGGCACACTTTTTAAAGGTGGGGTATGCATTTTTTTCGAAAGCACTTTAGAAAACGAGTCGGGGCGAGTATCAAAACAAACTTGTAGCCACTCAGCAGTAAGGGGCGTGCCTACTCATGATGCAGAGGAGAGAGCACTCAGTGCACATGACAGATATTAGCCGAGCCGAGCAATGACAGAAAGGTAGAGATGGCGGATAAAAAACACAAGAGGAAAACGTGTGCGGAAGAAAAGAAAGCTTACACTGTGTCTACACCGAACACAACAGTTGTCCTGTCGCGGTCTGCCTACACTGGATGCGACAAAGTGACCGTTGAAAATCATTTGAAATTTATGCCAATATGTCATAAATAGAACACGGCAGCAGTTTACTGTCGGGGATTTGTCGTGTCCCATCCAGTGTAGACAGCATCACTGATTATAATGAGTTCTATATTATTTTCCCGCGCCACTCACGTCCAGTGTAGACACGGTGTTACTATTAGGCAGGTAGGACCCCTGTAAATATCGGATCAGCTTACCAGCACTGGAGAGAACTCAAGGAGCGGGAAGGCCTGCGATTGGGCGCCGATGTTGCTTTGTTTCTTCTCGATAGGTGAGTAACATTATTTCAAAGAACTAATTGTTGCCGTACGTATGTGTGGGGCGGAGCTATCAAAATAGGGGCAAGACCCTTTTGGGGTAGGGGCGTGTTTGTTTTGGTGATTTCAAATGTCAACATTGGCTACCATAAATCTCTTACCCCACCTTTAATTTGAGGGTATTCTCCTCAAAATTGGAGGAAAGGTTAAAGGAATTACAGCTCTTTAATATATACCTCCACTCTTTTTCAAGGGACCATAAGTAATTGGACAATTGACTCAAAAGCTGTTTCATGGACATATGTGGGCAACTCCTTTGTTATTTCTACATAAATTAAGCAGGTAAAAGGTCTGAAGTGAATTCTACATGTTCCATTAGCATTTGGAAGCTGTTGCTGTGAACCACATCATGCGGTCAAAGGAGCTCTTCATACAAAACCCTTTCACAACATCCAGCCAAGAGAAGAACACTCTCCAGGAGGCAGACAACTTCACCAGAGCAAATACAGAGGGTTTGCATTGCACAACATCAGAAAGATCAGGCCCTTTCTAAGAGAGCATGCTGCACAACTTCTTTTCCAGGCCCTTGTCATTTCTAGGCTTTACTACTGCAATGCGCTTCTAGTTGGACTTCCATCAAACACAATCAAACCTCTACAAATGATTCAGAATGCAGCAGCACGACTGGTCTTCAACGAACCCAAAAGAGCCCATGTCACACCTCTCTTTATCTCCTTGCACTGGCTGCCGGTTACGTCTTGCATAAAGTTCAAGACATTGATATTTGCATATAGAACAGCCACAGGCTCAGCACCGGCCTACTTCCACTCACTATTACAAATCTACATCCCCTCCAGAAGTCTCAGATCCTGGCTGGTGGAATGATCTTCCCACCCCAATTTGGAATGCTGAGTCCCTGACAATTCTCAAGAGACAGCTGAAAAACTCGTCACTGAATTAATCCTAAAAAATAAAAATAAAAAAATAAAACTTTTTCTATTTTCTTTGTTCTATACACTGCTCCGGGTGTATGTTCACTACTGTGTGTACACTTGGATGGGTTAAATGCAGAGCACAAATTCCAAGCATGGGTCACCATACTTGGCCACACACCACTTCCCTTTCCCTTTCAAGTCAAGTCAAGTCAGCTTTATTGTCAATTCTTCCACATGTATGGCACATACATACAGAGAATTGAAATTGCGTTACTCTCAGACCCATGGTGCATACAGTTAACATTTAAGACACTGACAGTAGACGTTCAAATACGGATAAATACAGTTTAAACATATGTACATACAACTATACAGATATACAAATGAGGACATTGTAGACAAATAAAGAAAGAGATAGATAAAGTGGCATAAGGCACATGGCAGATAGAGTGCAAACCAGTTAAATAAAACAAAACTGTGCAGATTTATGTGTATATGTATAGAGTGTATATATATATATATATATATATATATATATATATATATAGCGCAAGAGGAGCTTATCAGTCTAAGGACATTGTAGAAACATAAACAAAGAGATAAATAAAGTGGCATAAGGCACATGGCAGATAGAGTGCAAACCAGTTAAATAAAACAAAACTGTGCAGATATACTGTATGTGTAGTGCAAGAAGAGCTTATCAGTCTGTTAAAGTGACAAAAGAACAGTCTCTTTATCAGACTATCCGAAGAGGTAGTTTGCCGTCAATGCTGGATGAGGTAGTGATCAGTCCAATGCTGCACAAGTGACAGGTGCTGGTCACAGTTTTTAAGTGGGTGGGTGGGGGGGGGTCGGGGTATCAGTGTTCAGTGTTGCATGGGGTAAAAGAGGGGAGGGGGGGCAAGGATGGCAGGGAGTTCAGCTTCCTGACAGCCTGATGTATGAAGCTGACCTTCAGACTGCTGGTCCTCGTCTGGAGTCTCCGCAGTCTCCTCCCTGATGTCCTGGAGGGAGGGGAGAGAGACACCAACAATCTTTTCAGCTGCTCTCACTATGCGTTGAAGTGACTTGCGGCAGGATGCATTGCAAGTGCCATACCACACAGTGATGTAGCTAGTTAGGATGCTCTCGATGGTGCCTCTGTAGAAGGTGCACATGATGGGGGCCGGGGCTCTGGCTCTTCTAAGTTTGCGGAGGAAGTAGAGATGCTGCTGTGCTTTCTTGGCCAGTGCTACAGTGTTGTTAGTCCAGGAGAGGTCCTCTGTGATGTGCACACCCAGGAACTTGGTGCTGCTCACTCTCTCCACAGTCGCACCGTTGATGGTCAGAGGGGCATGCTGAGTGTGTACTCTCCTGAAGTCAACAACAATCTCCTTCGTCTTCTCCACATTCAGAGAGATTGTTGTCACTGCACCACCCAGCCAGGCGGCTCACCTCGCTCCTGTAGTTTGTCTCATCTCTATTGCTAATGAGACCCACCACAGTCGTGTCATCCGCAAACTTAATGAAAAGGTTGGAGTTGTGTGACGGTGTGCAGTCTTGGGTCAGCAGAGTGAAGAGGAGGGGGCTCAGCACACATCCTTGGGGGGCCCCAGTGTTCAGTGTGATGGTACTGGATGTGTTAATGCCGACCTGTACTGCCTGAGGTCTCCCGGTCAGGAAGTCCAACAGCCAGTTGCACAGAGAGGTGTTGAGCCCCAGCTGGACCAGTTTGTGAGTGAGCTGTTGAGGGATGATTGTGTTGAATGCTGAACTTAAGTCTATGAACAGCATCCTGACATATGTGTCTTTTTTGTCCAGATGTGTGAGGGCTGGGTGGAGGGCAGTGGCGATGGCATCATCGGTCGAGCGGTTGGACGTATATGCAAACTGGAAGGGGTCCAGGGAGGGGGGGAGGACAGACTTGATGTGGTGCATGACTAGCCGTTCGAAGCACTTCATGAGAATAGGAGTGAGTGGTATTGGACGGTAGTCATTGAAGCAGGATGGAGATGACTTCTTAGGGACTGGAATGATGGTGGTAGCTTTGAAGCATGTGGGGACAACGGCCTGATTTAGCGAGATGTGAAGACATCAGTGAGTTCCACTGCACAGTCTCTCAGTACACGCCCAGGAATGTTGTCAGGACCCGGAGCTTTGCGTGCATTGATCCTGCTGAGGGATCTCCTCACACTGTCCAGGGACAGCGTCATCACCTGGTCGCCGGGAGGAGGTGTAGTCTTCTGTGCAGTGGTGCTGTTTTGTGCCTCAAAGCAAGAAAAGAAGGCATTCAGCTCGTTCAGCAGGGGGATGGTGCTGTCACAGGTCTGTGGTGGGGGCTTGTAGTCCATAATGGTCTGTATCCCCTGCCACAGGCTCCGAGTGTCTCTGCTGTCAGTGAAACGATGGGCTATCCTCCTGGAGTACTGTCTCTTGGCCTCTTTGATGCCGCGGGATAGGTTGGCCCTAGCTGTCTTCAGGCCCTCCTCATCTCCAGCTCTAAAGGCAGCGTTCCGAGCCTTCAGAAGTCTGTAGACCTCCCCTGTCATCCACGGCTTCTGGTTGCCCCTGACAGTGATGGTCTTTGTGACCGTTACATCATCAATGCACTTGGTGATGTAGGCAGTGACAGTCTCTGAGTACTCTTGGAGGTCTGTAGTGTTGTTTTATGTGGCAGCCTGTTTAAACATATTCCAGTCAGTGGTGTCAAAACAGTCTTGAAGTGCCTCTGACGACCCTTCCGGCCACACTTGTATCTGTTTGTGAACTGGTTTGATGACTTTAATGAGCGGCCTGTATGCAGGCATTAGCATGACAGTGATGTAGATCTGAGGCTCCGAGGTGGGGAAGGGGGAGGGCCTTGTAAGCTCCTCTCTGGGTGGTGTAAACAAAGTCCAGAGTATTTTTTCCCCTTGTTGGAAAGTCTGTGTTGGTGTATTTTTGGGAACACACTCTTTAAGTCTTCGTGGTTGAAATCCCCAGCCAAGATGAGAAAAGCATCTGGGTGGGCTGTCTGCTGCTCACTGGTGTGCTGGTACAGATCATTTAGTGCCTCACTTCCCCTTATTCTTTCCCTGTCTAGCTTGTACTTTTTTGAACAATGCCTGAAACTTGGTATTACGAGCACTTCCTGTGTCTGTTTGCCTCTTTAAGAAGATTTGCTTGATGTATTCCCCAATTGTAAGTCACTTTGGATAAAAGTGTCTGCTACATGAATAAATGTAAATGTAGGTGTAAATTAAATTAAGATCAACCTGTACCAGAATGATGGGAAGAAAAGAGTCTGGAGAAGGGTTGGAGCAGCTGATGATCAAAGCACACAGCAGCATCTGTGAAACATTAGCTGCATGGTTTCAGTGGCTCTGGGTTACTGCTATTTAGTGATGATGAGACAGAAGACAGAAGCAGTGGATCAATTCTGAAGTGTATAGAGATATACTCTGCCCAGATTCAGTCACATGCAGCAAAGCTGATTGTGCGGTGCTTCAGATTACAAATGCACGATTTTATTTATTTATTTCACAAAAAGGGACAGTGTACATTAATCAACATTCATGAATGTACAGTTGTGGTCAGAATTATTGAAACCCTTGGTAAATATGATCAAAGAAGACTGTGAAAATTAACCTGCTTTGTTAATCCTTTTGATCTTTTATTTAAAAAATTCACAAAAAGCTAACCTTTCATTGGATAATAAGAATTTAAAATGGGGGGAAATATCATTATGAAATAAATGTTTTTCTCAAACACACGTTGGACACAATTATTGCACCCCTAGAAATTCTTAAGAGTAAAATATCTCTGAAGTATATTCCCATTCATATTCACAATTTTGAGCACTCTAGGGTGATTATGAACATGAAATTATCCAGCCATGGCTTCCTGTTTCACAGAAATATAAATAGGAGGGAAAACAAAGCCCAAATTCCCTTAATCATCCATCACAATGAGAAAAAACAAAGAATATATTTCTGATGTGCAGAAAAAGATCATTGAGCTTCACAAATTAGTGAAGTGGCTTTAAGAAAAGAGCTAGAGCAGTGAAAATCCCCATTTCCACCATCAGGGCAATAATTAAGAATTTCCAATCAACAGAAAATGTAATGAAACTGCCTGGAAGAGGACGTGTGTCTATATCGTCCTAATGCACGGTGAGAAGGAGAGTTTGAGTGGCTAAAGACTCTTCAAGGATCACAGCTGGAGAATTGCAGAAAATAGTTGAGTCTCGGGGTCAGAAAACCTTAAAAAAAAATTGTCAAACAGCCCCTACATCACCACATGTTGTTTGGGAGGATTTCAAGAAAAATTCTCCTAGCTCATCCAAAAACAATCTCCAGCATATTCAGTTATCAGACACGACTGGAACTTCAAATGGGACTGGCTTCTATGGTCAGATGAAACTAAAAAATGAGCTTTTTAGCAGCAAACACTCAAGATGGGTTTGGAGAACACAGGGATAAAAGTACCCCATGTGTAGAATGAAATATACTGCTGTATTTGTGATGTTGTGGACCTATATTTCTGCTGGAGGTCCTGGACATCTTGTTTAGACACATGGCATCATGGATTCTATCAAACACCAACAGATAAAAAATCAATAAGTGACTGACTCTGTTAGAAATCTTATAATGGGCCATGTTTGGATCTTCCAACCGTACAATAATCCAAACATAAACCTCAAAAACAACACAAAAATGGGTCACTGAGCACAAAACCAAGCTTCTGCTGGCCATTCCAGTCCTCTGATCTGAACCCTGTAGAAAATGAGTGAGATGAACTGAAGAGAAGAACCACCGTCATGGAGCTGTGAATCTAAAGGATCTGGAGTGATTCTGGATGAAGGAATGGTCTCTGATCTCTTGTCAGGTGTTCTCTAACCTCATCAGGCATTATAGGAGAACATTTAGAGCTGTTAAACTGGCAAATGGAGGTTTCAAAAAGTATTGAATAAAAAGGTGCCAATAATTGTGTCCAACGTGTGTTTGAGAAAAACATTTATTTCATAATGATATTTCCCCCCATTTTAAATTCTTATTATCCAATGAAAGGTTAGCTTTTTGTGATTTTTTTAAATAAAAGATCAAAAGGATTAACAAAGCAGGTTAATTTTCACAGTCTTCTTTGATCATATTTACCAAGGGTTTCAATAATTCTGACCACAACTGTAAATGTACCCAAATTAGCCCAAAGGCTAGTTTTCATTGGTAGTCCCTTTGCCAGATGTTATTAGGCCAAAAAATTAGAGGAAAAAAGAACCAAAATAGAAAAAAATACAATAACGAAATTCAACCAAAAATTAAACAACAAATTATACAAACTGACAATAAAAAATTATAAAAAAAAAAAAAAAATAGCAAGCAGCTTATTAAGAAATATTAACAACATTAATGTTCACATTGTTGGTTATTAAGAAGCCATTTCTTAAAATGGTGCTTCAATGATTTAAAGGATGTACATTCTCTAATTCATTGTGGTATTGGATTCCACAGATGTGATGCTCTGAATGAGAAAACAGCTTCTATATGGAATTATGCAGCCAGCTTCAGCTGCACCTCTAGTTACTCTGTTTTCAATAGATTTAAATTTAATAAAATAAGCCAGAGGAGGAGGAGCTAAACCATGCATAATCTTATACACCAAACAAACATTTTTAAATTTGGAGATATTTTCCCAGCTAAGCAGGTTATACGCATTTAAAATATGACAATGGTGAAAACTAAAGAGTTTTTTTATCCAAATTCTTAAGTGCTTGTTTGTACAATAATTCCAATGGTTTTAGAACTGTAGCATGTGTATTAGACCAACTTGTCAGACAATAAGTAATGCGAGAGAGAGTCATAGAATGAAAATATACTTTTGCAGCCTCATTTGATAAAGAGTTTCTAATAAACCAAAAATGAACTAAATTAAATTGTACCTTTTTACATACCTTTTTACATACCTTGGTTTTAAGCGTTTTAAAACCAAGACGTGAGTCCAAATGAACCCCTAAATATTTATATTCTGAAACAACCTTTAATCTCTCTCCTGAAATGAAAATATGCCATTTTATATCAACACTATGTCCTTTAGAAAAGAACATACAAGCTGTTTTTGACACGTTTAATATCAGATGACACTGATTGAGCCAGGATATGATTTTTGCCAGAATATCTCTCAACTTACTTGCAACCTCTTCTGCATTTTTACCATGCGTGAAAATGACTGTATAGTCAGCATACATTATGGTATTACATTGTTGACACACTATGGGTAAATCATTAATATACATGCTGAAGAGAATTGGCCCCAATATGGACCCTTGTGGAACGCCAGTTGAAATGAATAGTGAATTAGATTTGTAATTATCAATTTTTACCTGAGAACAGGAAGAAAGATAAGATTCAATTAAATTTACAGATTTTGTCGAAAAATTAAAATTGAGTAATTTTTGTAAAAGAATATTATGATTTACCGTATCAAACGCCTTCTGTAAATCAAGAAATACAGCCCCTACCACCCCACCTTTATCTATTAATGCCTTTACCTTTTCAATAAAATAACAAGTGGCCGTTTCTGTTGAACGATTTATCCTAAAGCCAAACTGCATCGGATGTAATTGAAAAGGAGTATTATTAAAATGGTCAATAATTTGTTAAGCCACCAGTTTTTCAAAAACTTTTGATATTGTGGGGAAGACAATAATTGCTGGTTAAATGGGGATCGTCTCCCTTAAATATAGGGGCCAAAACCATCGGCTTCCAAGAGGTTGGGAATCTCCCTTGATCTAATGAAATATCCATTAAATGTGTTACAGGGTTAACTATTGAGGAACTAATTTGTTTCAATAAAAGTGTGTCTATACAATAGAGATCTTTAGCCCTTGAGGACTTGAGAGAAATTACTACCTTTTCAACATCTAACTTAGTTACTGGTTCTTATACTAAAGCTGTCTCGCTAGCATTATTTGTTCGTAAATAAGGTTGTTGTACTTTGAAACTTTGAGTAATTTTATCCACTGAATCAACAAAATAGTGATTAAAGGCCTGTGCCACATCAGTTGGGCTCTGTAAAATTGTATCATTAATCTTCAATTCAATTGGCCTTGCTTTGACATTATTTTTCCCGGTTCATTTTTTAATCTGTCTCCATATAGTTTTTGAGTTACCGTGAGCATTTTCAATAATTGTGATCTGCCTTTGCTCTCCTTAATACTCTTACTACCTTATTTCTTAACATTACAAATGTATTTCTATCATGAGCCATCTTTGATCTTGTTGCTAATTTTAAAGCATTATCGCGTTCCTTCATTAATTTTTTTGATATTATCATTCACCCAGGGGAGGGTCTTGTACCTACATTTCATCTTGACTGAAAAAAATCACTAATTGTAGATTGTAACTTTTCTGTCGAGCTATTTCTGAATCAGTATTATGTAATGAATCTTTCCAGTTCATATTTTTTATAGCTACATTAAAATCGTCTTGCTTATTTTTTGGAATACCAAAGAATTCCTTATTACTGGCATGTATATTTAATCACTTGTTAATTTTCTAGATATAAGCACCATATAATGATCTGACAACCCTGTTATCATATTATAAGACTGTGTGATTCGTTCTATTACTAAATATTAAATCAATCTGGGTACTAGTACTATTTGTTATTTGTGTTGGACATTTGACCATTTGAACTAGATTAAAACCATCAGCGATCTTTCTCTCGATTTTGTCTTCTCAATGTAAACTAAAATCACTCATAACAATAACTTCTTTCTTAAAATCACACTGACATAATACCTTCTTAAGTTCATCATAAAAGCTATTATTTAAAGCAGGTGCCCGATAAATAACTGTAAGTGAAAACGACATCTGAGATGATAGAATCATATTTAAACCTATACATTCTAGATCAATAGGATTTTGCCATAGGATCTCATTACAACGGATAGTGTCTCTCACATAAATCATAGCTCCCCTCCTTAACATCATAACCTGAGACATTTAAAGCTGCTGATGGAGAGTTAGCATGGAGCCAGGTTTCTGATAAACAGAGAAAAACTAAATTAGATTCCACTAATATATGATTAATCTGATCACTTTTTGATTTTAAACTTCGTATATTTAGGTGTCCACCTAGTATACCCTTTGGTTTTGCATTCGGGTCCCAAATGATTCTAGTTATTTATGGTTAGAAAAACTTTCAGTTTCCGATTCTTTTGTATTGCTCTGTTCACCACTGTACACTTCTTATAATACTCGTTTACGCAGTACATCATATACTTTATCATTCGACTGCGTGTCTCTTGAACTCACTGGTAAACAATCCATAGATACAACCATCAATGATCCCATCGTCTCCAACGAAGGCTCTTCTGACTATCACATGACTTTCTTAATCTTATTGACGCTTTTAATCTATCTCAGTGGATCAGTGACTCTACTCATATTCAGGGCCATACGTTGGATCTTGTACTGTCATATGGGCTTGATGTGACTGATATTGTGCTCTCAGATTTTATGATCTCGGACCATAAGCCCATACTATTTTCACCGACTCTTCCAGATCTCTCTCATTTTTCTACTACACCTGTAATTCTGTCTCGGTTCTACTCTCCTCAGTTTAGCACAAATTTCAGCTTGTGCTTCGCTGAATGCTGCTCACAGTTGCACTTGGATCAATCATTATCTGACTTGGATGCTGATCAACATCTTAGCCTCATGAATTCTGCCTGTCTGAAGGTGGCAAATGCAACTGCTCCCCTTAAACCTCACAAGCACAAACCAAAATCTGAACTGGCATAACTCTGACACCCGTCTCCTAAAACAAAATTGTAGAAAGGCAGAACGAAAATGGAAAAAGGACAGGCTGCATATCTCTCTTCTAATGTTCAGAGACTCTCTGACATCTTACCAGACTGCAGCTAAGTCTGCGAAAGCTGCTTATTTTTCTAATTTAATTGAAACTAATCACTCTAAACCTAAGGTATTGTTTTCAATTATTCAATCTGTGACAAATCCTTCCGTTAACACTTTGCCTGTTGCCTCTGTTGCTCTCTGTGAAAGCTTCTTGAGATATTTCAGTGACAAAATGACTAACTTAAGACTTAGGGTCTGCCCCACTTTAACATTAACGGTCTCTCCAATCATGTCATCTGCCTCTGCCGTTTTCAGTGCTTTTGAACCTATCAATCTCCAGGAACTGAAGGAGGTGATTGGCAAGCTTAAACCTTCATTCTGTTCTAGCGATATCATTCACCCGAGATTTTTTAAATTAATTATCAATTCAATTGGGCCAGGTTTGGTGTCTCTTATCAATAAGTGTCTCCAAACGGGCTCTGTTCCTGCCAGTCTTAAAGTGGCTACGGTCACTCCTCTGCTCAAGAAGCCTTCACTGGATTCCTCTGTCCTAAAAAATGTTCGGCCAATTTCTGTCTTACCTTTCATTTCAAAAGTTTTGGAGAAAATTGTGCTGAATCAGCTTCAGTGTTTTCTGTCAAGTAACTATATTTATGAGGTTTTTCAATCTGGTTTTAAGTCTGCTCACAGCACTGAGTCCGTCCTGTTGAGAGTGTTAAATGATATTTACCTCTCCACTGATTCCGGAGACTCTGTGGTTCTTATTCTTTTAGATCTGTCGTCCGCTTTTGATACCGTAGACCACTCCTCACTATTATCTAGATTGGAGTCTTGGGTAGGTCTAAAAGCCCTCTCTTGCCCTGCTCCTCTGACCTGTGGCCTTCCTCGAGGCTCTATTTTAGCTCCCTCTCTATTTTCTCTCTACATGCTTCCTCTGGGCTCTATTCTGCGTAAACATGGCGTGTGTTTTCATTTCTACGGAGATGATATTCAGATCTATTTACCAATCAAAAGAAACAATTCCACTGCGATTACTTCTCTTCTGCAATGTCTAGAGGAGGTTAAATCATGGCTAGCCCAAAATGTCCTCTTCCTACATTTACATTTACAATTTATTCATTTAGCTGATGCTTTTATCCAAAGCGACTTACAATTGCTATATATGTCAGAGGTCGCACGCCTCTGGAGCAACTAGGGGTTAAGTGTCTTGCTCAGGGACACATTGGTGTCTCACAGTGGATTCGAACCCAGGTCTCTCACACCAAAGGCACGTGTCTTATCCACTGCGCCATCACCACCCCACGTCCTAAATGAAGGCAAGACCGAGGTAATTGTTTTCGGCCCCAAGGAGAACTCTCAGTCTATAAGCCCTGAGTTAGAAAGTTTATCTGTTTTTAGATCCTCACGGGTACAGAACCTAGGAGTTCTTGTTGACCAGCATTTAAGTAAGGAATAATTGACGACGGGCCGTTGAATTATTAGAAAAATAATGCACACACGAGGTGGTGATGCGGACACGACGCGAAGCGGAGTTACACCTCGGGTGTGCATTATTTTTCTAATAATTCAACGGTCCGGAGTCAATTATTCCGCTTATACTACGGTTGCCACACCTCAAGACATCGATCAGATGATATATTTCAAGGGATTCGTCCGGTTTTTCTACTTAAATCGCTATTGTGAGTAGGATTATTTCTTCCGCATCTCATCCAACGACTCTTTTGCTAGTTCCAAAACGTCATTTTAAAGCTGGCAATGGAGGCTTGAGCCGTTGATAGCAGACTAATGCAGTTAATAATGAAGTTATTAGAAAGAGAGCGAGAGAGACAGAGACACAGAGAGAGAGAGAGAGAGAGAGAGAGAGAGCTTGTATGAATTAGGCTACCTCTGTGTGTCCCTCAACAGTGTTCTGAAGCACCGTCTCTAAACTGTAAGTCTGCTTTAAGATGCAGCGCTGTTATTACCTCGCTAGTGAGAAATGTCATGTGTAGCCTTTAAGTTGCTGCACTAGGCTAACTGATAAAATCGTCAGGGCAGCGCTGACAACGATGCGAAGTGATATGGAACTGTAATGCGGTCAAGAAAGCTGCCTGGAACTACGTTCGCCGTGCGTTTCCCTGAAAATAATTGCACACCTCAGAACGTTCGTCAGCCAATCAGATTCAAGCATTCAACGGCCCCGTAGTATAACATTTGATAAACATATCTCTTCTGTTATCGGATCCAGTTTTTATCAGCTTCGCTTACTGTCCCAAATTAAATATTTTCTCACTCCTAAAACTCTAGAAATATCTGTTCACGCTTTTGCTACGTCTCGTCTAGATTACTGCAATTCTTTATACTGCGGTATATCGAAGGGTCAGATTGCACGTCTTCAGCTTGTTCAGAACGCTGCGGCCAGACTTCTTTTAAAGTGTCGTAAACATGAACACATCACCCCAGCTCTTAAATCCTTACACTGGTTGCCGGTTTGTCAGAGAATAGACTTTAAAATTCTCCTATTTGTATATAAATCCCTACACAACCTAGCCCCTGTCTACCTCTCTGAGCTTCTTCATCTCTACACTCCGTCCAGAAGCCTTCGATCCTGCGACCAGGCTTTGTTGGTAGTCCCTCACGTTAGGGTTAAGCGCAGAGGGGAGCGTTTGCAGTGGCAGGGCCCTGCCTCTAGAGATTAGAATGGCCCCTTCGCGGTCTTTTTTTAAGTCCCTGCTAAAAACATTTGTTTTCCTTAGTGTATTGACTACTGTGATATGGCCATTTTTCATTTTTAAACGGGCTGTATTAAATTGTCCGGTCTGTTTTCTGTGTATGTGGTATAATCTGTAAAGCACTTTACCTGGTGGCTGTTGTAAATGTGCTATACAAATAAAATGAACTTGAACTTGAGTCCATCGCCTGTAGATGACTGTCAGTCTGAATCAGCAGGCCAACAAATCGACTCCGCCACTCAGCCGCCAGGTCCTCCGAGATACTCGAGGGCTCCGACGGCCTTCTACAATGACCCAAAACATACAGCAAAAGCAACCCAAGAGTTTGTGAAGGTAAAAAAGTGGAATATTCTGCAATGGCCGAGTCAATCTCCTGATCTCGACCCGATCGAGCAGCATTTCACTCGCTGAAGACAAAACTAAAGACAGAAAGAGCCACAAACACACAAACACCTGAAGTCAGTTGCAGTAAAGACCAGGCAAAGCATCAGAAAGAAGAAAGTCTCTGCTGATGTCCATGAGTTCAGACTTAACACAGTCATTGCCTGCAAAGGATTCTCAACAAAATATTAAAAATAAACATTTTATTTATGATTGTTTTTATTTGTCATTTACATTACATTACATTTAAGCCCCTGAAAATGGGGGGACTGTGTATAAAAATGGTTGTAATTCCTAAGCATTTTGTGTTATATTTTTGTTCAACCCCTTGAATTAAAGCTTGAAGTCTGCACTTCAATTTCCTCTTGATTGATTTTAAATTATTTTCTGGTGGCATACAGAGCCGAAATTATGAATATTGTGTCAGTGTCCAAATATATATGGATCTAAATGTATATATAGTTTCAAAGAACATTTTGAGGAAAATCTCGATACGCAGAATTAACAATGTCCAATTGATGAAGTCAGGCATCTGATGTGAATAATTCAGACAGATAGTTCATCAGCGGTTCAGTCGTTTCATCTACTGACTGTTACAAAACTATTCTGATCCAGTTTGTCAATTCCATTCACTGTATTTGCACCAGAAAGTGCCACCAGCAGATGCTTGAGTCCTTCTCATCCCAACTCTTTTTACAATCAAGCACTCGGAGCACATCAGTGTGACATCACTGAGACAAAGTCTTTATTTTTAACATTTATAAGGTTATCTCCCAAATGTCACTCATAGAATAATTGTCTCTTAATAATGGAAATAAAATCACGGTGCTTTAAATTAACTTCACAGTTTTAATAAAAGTGAGGCACAATCTAACAGAAAATCACAGTTTCGTCAAGCGATGAAACAAAGACTAAATCATATGTAACTAGTAGAGCTGCACAATTAATCGTTAGAAGATCGCAATCTCGATTCAAATACCCACACGATCTAATTTCTAAATGACAACGATTCGTCCGTGTCTATTAAAACTTTGAAAAATCATACCGGAACATTCAAGTCTGCATTCGCGCTGCTGCTGATCCAGAGAGCAGACAGTTAACGTGTTTAGGTAAGAAAAAGCTTCACAAACAGTCTTTTCAACTACACAGTATTATTTCTGTCTTACAGTCATTCATAGAAATACTGGGATAAAAGTTTATAGTTCGGCTACAAACATTGATGTCTATGGTAGCAATCAAAATAGAGCCACTCATCTTCTGAAAGTAAGTGAAGCTTCAAATAACGTTTGTGTCGATTGCATCGTTTCGCCAGTAGGTGGCGACAAGTGACTGTTAAAAAATGTATTTGTCATTGAATCATTCATTCATTCGAGATTCGTTCAAAAACACGGATTCATCCACTAATGAAACAAGTGAGGTATGAGTGAGTCATTGAATCATTAATACAAACCAGTTTTTCATCATTTTAATACTAAAAATTGGTGTATTAAATACACTATATTTTAAATACATATACCCCGGGTTTCACAGACAAGGCTTAAGCCTAGTCCTAGTCTAAAATGTAAGTCTGAGCTGTTTCAACTGAAAGAAACTGGCACTGACTGATCTTAAAATATATCAGTGCCTTTGTTTTGTCTCAAGATGCACACCAGGAATGTTTTTTTTCCTAAGCATGTTTATAAAAATTGCTTAAATGTCTTAATTGAACTATGATCTAATCCTGGCTTAGTCTAAACCCTGTCTGTGAAACCGGGCCACACTGTATTATATATTAAAATGTTTAATAATTCATTTAAATTAAACACTTTTAAATAGACTGCAGCAATTCATATTTTGTCACACATTATTTTGTTTAGTCCAGAAACGTGGGAGAATCGTGATCTCTATTTGAGACAAAAAAAATTGTGATTCTCAATTTTTCCAGAATCGTGCAGCTCTAGTAACTAGTATTCTAATTATCTACGCAAGTCAACTAAAGGATGAAAAAAAAGTTTGCCTAACTGAAAGAAAACACTGTTGACATTCAGGAAGCTGCTGAGGTACGTTCACTCTCTGTCCATCTCCTGATTGGCCAGCTGCAGCAGACAGAATGCCGCCACGGCCAACAGGATGCCACAGATGGGCATCAGGAGGCGGAGCTTATATCTGTGCCACACACCCTCCTCTGTCTCCACCTCTGTGACTTTCCTGTTCTTCTTCCTCCGTCCTTTCTGTCGTTTCTCAAACGCCTCCAGTTCAGCCTGAAACACACACACACACACACACACACACCTCAGAGGCTACATCAGCAAGAAGCTTTCAGCTGCAATGGACGTCATAGGAAGATCACAGTCATTTCTCAGATCTCAATGACGTTCATGTGTTTCTTAACTCACCTGCTGTTTTCTCATTTCTCCCTCCAGCGCGGCTCTTTCCTCTGCTGCACAAGCCTGAAACAAACACACAAACACACAAAACTAATTGTCCAGTAACTGTTTCTCCAAGTTTCCCACTGAGCTGATGGCTGTGTTTGTGTGTGTGTGTGAGAAATGGAATCTGTGTCTATTAACCCTCAACTGTGATGGAAAAGTGTGTGTTAATGTGCTGTTTTATAGTTTCACACTCTCTCTGTCTGAGCCAAAAGAAACAATGACCCGGCAGTGGATTTTATGGCCCTTCTCCATGACAACAGTTCCTGTGTCGCTCTACACTTTCACCCACATCACAGCCATAACTCTGTGTGTGTGTGTGTGTGTGTGTTACTTTAGGGATAGCGCTGTGAACTTAATCTGACAAAACCTCCTAGCTGACATCTTCAAAGATAAAAATGATTATAAGAAAACAATGTTTTTATTTGGAGTTTGTGTTAGTGTAGTATGTGCACAAGTGTGTGTGTGTGTGTGTAGAAGTGTGCATGCAAGTTACCTCTGCATGTTTCTTCTGAGTAAATATGTGCGTGTGTGTATGCGTCTGTGAGTGTATAAGTGTGTTTGTGTGTGTGTGTGTGTGTGTGTGCGCATGCACACATGTTTAAAGAGGCAGCCACCTACAACAACCACACAGACCTGAATGAGTACACTGAAACTGTGACTGCTTACATCAAAAAGTGCACTGATGATGTGACAGTCACCAAGACCATCACCACACGTGCAAACCAGAAGCCATGGATGACAGCAGAGGTTCGTGGGCTGCTAAAGACCAGAGATGAAGCATTCAGATCAGGAGATAAAGCAGCCCTCAAAACAGCAAGAGCAAATCTGTCCTGTGGCATCAAAAATGCAAAACGGTCATATGCTCAAAAAATCAACAATCACAGACAGCAGAGACACACGGAGCCTGTGGCAAGCCATTCAGACCATCACTGACTACAAGCCCCCGCCACAGGCCTGTGATGAGGACACATCCCTCCCCGATGCACTCAACCACTTTTATTCACGGTTTGAAATGCAGAATGACACACCTGCACAAAAACTGCCCACACCTCCCAACGACCGGGCGCTCTGTCTGTCTCCAGCCGACGTAAGGAAGACCCTATCTAGGATTAACCCACGCAAGGCTGCGGGTCCTGACAACATACCTGGCCGTGTTCTGAGAGACTGTGCTGCACAGCTGACAGATGTGCTTACAGATATCTTCAACACCTCGCTGAGCCAGGCAGTCGTCCCCACGTCTCAAATCCACAACAATCATACCGGTACCAAAGAAATCACCTGTGTCCTGTCTCAATGACTACCGTCCCATAGCACTGACTCCAATCATGATGAAGTGCTTTGAGTAGGGATCGACTGATATGTGTTTTTCAGGGCCGATGCCGATGCCGATTATTACAGACCAAGTAGACCGATAACCAATTTATTGAACCGATATATGTGTCTGGTGTAAAAATGAAAATGAATGTCAAAATTAAGAATAACAAGGGCTCTGATAAAAAATGGCCTTCCCTAGTGTTGGTTGCACTTCTTACTCTTGTCTTCCCCCATGCATCCATCTACAATAAGGGTAATATATAAAGAGAGAGTTAAAAGTGGGGCCACTGTATGCTTCATGATTAAGCCTATGAATACTAAATACTACAGCTAAACAGCTTGGGAAATGTAAGTATTTGGCTTCAATAATTTACATGTTAGAAATGTATGTGTAATAGCATAACCTCTCATAATTCTTCATTCATTATTATCGGCTGACTAAATCATAACCTACAAGAGGGGACTATTCATCATCTAATGCACATCAGTTGATTAATTTAAAAAGCGCAGTGTATATAATAAGTGTAAATAATTTAGTGAAGTGACATTCAGCCAAGTATGGTGACCCATACTCGGAATTCGTGCTCTGCATTTAACCCATCCAACGTGCACACACACAGCAGTGAACACACACACACAGCAGTGAACACACACACACACACACACACACACACACAGCAGTGAACACACACACACAGCAGTGAACACACACACACCGTGAACACACACACACAGCAGTGAACACACACACACACACCGTGAACACACACACACAGCAGTGAACACACACACACAGCAGTGAACACACACACACAGCAGTGAACACACACCCGGAGCAGTGGGCAGCATTTATGCTGCAGCGCCCGGGGAGCAGTTGGGGGTTCGGTGTCTTGCTCAAGGGCACCTCAGTCGTGGTATTGAGGGTGGAGAGAGCGCTGGACATTCACTCCCCCCACCTACAATCCCTGCCGGCCCGAGACTCGAACCCGCAACCTTTGGATTACGAGTCCAGCTCTCTAACCATTAGGCCACGACTTCCCACAAATAATTTAATTGTCTTCATAGCTCCATTGTAGAAGTTGTGAAGAAGACCGCAACTATTTTAATGAAACTATAACACTAATAGCCTGTTATAGGCTCACTTGGTTCAATAGCCTATTGAAATGTCCCAATTTCCGTCATCCTAATCTTGGCCTATGTGACAGTCTCTTAGTCTTGGCCTATGTGACAGTATCTTAGTCTTGGCCTATGTGACAGTATCTTAGTCTTGGCCTATGTGACAGTAATTTCCATTAGTTTTCATTTACAGAGCAGTGCAAATGAAGGCATAAAACATTCATTTAATTGATTTTTTAATCAAATGAGAGTTAAACTCAAATTTGGCAAACAAATGGGTTTACTATTAAAATTAAAACATGGAAGAAATAGCGTATTGTGTGATTGTTCTTTTAAACAAAAGTTGTAATAATTGTAGTAGCATTAGTAAATAAACCGAACCTTTATTTTGACGGGTTGCCATGAGGACCTCTTAAGTTTCTGTAGCCTATTTATGATATGACGATCGTTTTACTCAAACGAAACAGTCAAATGCTCATGAAATAACTCTCAGAGCAGTTCTGTGGATGATGTTCATATATTTATGTCCTCATTTAGTGACATGGTAGATGCGGAAAACACCGCGAGCGCCCGCACTTCAGTGTGTGTGTGTGTGTGTGTGTGTGTCTGTGCCATTCACCTATACAGAGACACGCCGAACATGCAGAATTCATATTTAAATAGTCTTTTTGCAGCTTAATGTTTGCAGATAGTCCATATTGTGAGTCGATTTAAGTGTACTGACCTACTTTTGATTAATTCATCCAAACTTTGACTAATTACGTGACTCCGCGTTATACAGTAAATTCCATTTATATGACCGCGATTCCCCCTGCGTTTCCCCCCATCTCGGAAACCATAAATAGATAATATTGAGGTTTTTACAACTTCAGTGTAGTGGATTGTAATTTATTGCAACTTGAGAAACGTCTGCTGCTGCCTTTGAGAGATAACTGATGCGTGATGAAGCAGCACCAGTTAGCAAGCGCTTTCGGTGTGAGAGTGCCTTTAGTCTTCCACGTTGATTGGTCGGACTCCTGACTCTCAACAAATCAGATGCGCGGTGGGCGGAGACTGCTCTAGGCCACAGAGTGGTGAGTTCCGACAGGCTGCATCAGAGCCAAATAGCGCGTTTCAAAATTAAATAATTTTATCGGCACATCGGTTTTGAAAATGACCGATACCGATTATCATAAAAATTCTTAATATCGGTGCCAATAATCGGCCAGGCCGATAATCGGTGAAGGCTTTGACATCAACATCAAAACCTGCCTCCCCAACACACTCGACCCGCTCCAGTTTGCATAGCGTCCAAACCGCTCTACGGACGATGCAATTTCCTCCACCCTCCACCTGGCTCTTACCCACCTAGAAAATAAAGACTCCTATGTTAGAATGCTGTTCATTGACTTCAGCTCGGCATTCAACACAATAATCCCACAACAGCTCATAAATAAACTAAACCTGCTGGGCCTTAACAATTACCTTTGTAATTGGATCCTGGACTTTCTAACTGGAAGACCTCAGTCAGTCCGTGTCGGCCACAACACCTCAAGCTCTACCACACTGAGCACAGGGGCCCCACAAGGCTGTGTGCTCAGCCCGCTGCTCTTCACACTGCTGACCCACGACTGCACTGCCAAGTTCAGCTCCAACCACATCATCAAGTTTGCTGATGACACAACAGTGGTAGGTCTCATCAGCAACAACGATGAAACGCACTACAGAGAGGAAGTGGCACAGCTGGCTGAATGGTGTGCCACTAACAATCTGTCCCTCAGTGTGGGAAAGACAAAGGAGGTTGTGATGGACTTCAGGAGAAACTCCGTTGACCACCCCTCACTGACCATCAACAGCTCGACGGTGGAGAGAGTCAGCAGCTCTAAATTCCTGGGGGTGCACATCACAGAGGATCTCACCTGGACCACCAACACCATGTCACTCTCCAAAAAGGCACAACAGCGCCTACACTTTCTCCGCCGGCTGAAAAGAGCAAGTCTCCCTCCACCCATCCTCACCACATTCTACAGAGGCACCATTGAGAGTGTGCTGACCAGCTGCATCACTGTCTGGTACGGGAACTGCAGTGCTGCTGACCGCAAGACCCTCCAGCGGACAGTGAACACAGCTGCAAAGATCATCGGTGCCCCTCTCCCCTCCATCCTGGACATTTTCCTTACACGATGCTCCTGCAAAACCAACATCATTGTGAAGGTCTCCACCCATCCCTCCCACAGTCTCTTCCAGCTCCTACCATCAGGAAGACGGTACTGGAGCATCAGAGCCCGCTCCGCCAGACTGCTCAACAGCTTTTTCCCCCAGGCTGTGAGAGCCCTGAACTCAAACCACCCCACCCCCCTCTGAAACCCCACGCAAACCCCTACCTTCTGAAACATGGACATAAAGCTCAACTTGAACTTATAAGCGTGTGTGTATGTGTATGCATCTGTGGGTGCATAAGTGTGTGCGCATACGCATAAGCGTGAGTGTGTATAAGTGCGTGCATGCATGTGCATTTATGAATGCATGAGTGTGTGTGCATCTGTGAGTGCATAAGAGTGAGTGTGTGTGCGTTACCTCTGCATGTTTCTTCTGAAACTCTCGACACGTCTCGTCACACACAACCAAGTCAGTCTGTGATCTCGCACGAGAACAAGGGAATTCCTGAACACACACACAAACGTGTTTACACAGTGACAGTGATGAGTGCTTATTAAAGCCATGTGATGACTTCATCATCTGACCACAAACATTAGATCTGCTGTGAAGAGTGAGTGTTTGTACCTTTCTGATCCTCTTGCAGGGGCACTTGAGCTTGACTCGCTGACCGCAGCTCTGATCGCAGTCACCGGCGTGACACAGCAGCTTACAGCGGTGCCCGCATCCCAGCTGCACACACACATTCACAACAACCAATCAGCACAGAGCAGCGCATCCCAGCATGCAACACTCTCCGCTTCTTACAGAACTAACCCTACAGCACCTGTTTGGGACACTGATTCTGACAGGAGCTCAGCAGCTGTTTGCCCTGATCATCCGCATATGTGAACTTCCTACAAAACACACACACACACATTTTACATTTACATTTATGCATTTAGCAGACTTACATTGCATTCAAGTTACAGTTTTTACATTTTATCAGCTCTTGCACACACACACTGGTCACTGAGCGTTTGAGATCCGGCCGGAGAGCAGCAGGAGAGTCACTCACACACACTCGATGTAGAGGCTGGAGATCCTGCAGTGGCAGCGCAGATGGACCATCAACCCACAAGGAGGACAGCGGCCT
>NC_136719.1:27498900-27538900 GCF_936440315.1 Barbus barbus | reverse complement strand
CGTTTTGTCGTTTTCTGGCTCATCTGAAGGACATCACTGGACCGTTACTGGACCCCCTGCAGTTTGCCTACAGAGCAAACAGGTCTGTGGATGATGCAGTCAACATGGGACTGCACTTCATCCTGAAGCATCTGGACAGACCAGGGACTTATGTGAGGATCCTGTTTGTGGACTTCAGCTCTGCTTTTAACACCATTATCACGGAAACCCTTCAAAATAAACTAACTCAGCTCTCCGTCCCCACCTCCGTCTGCCAGTGGTTCAACAGCTTCCTGACAGACAGACAGCAGTTAGTAAAGCTTGGCAAATTCACATCCAGCACTCGAACCATCAGCACTGGAGCTCCTCAGGGCTGCGTACTCTCCCCACTGCTCTTCTCCCTCTACACCAATGACTGCACATCTAAAGACCCCTCTGTCAAGCTCCTGAAGTTCGCAGACGACACCACACTGATCGGCCTCATCCAGGACGGTGACGAGTCTGCTTACAGACAGGAGGTTAAGGAGCTGGCTGTCTGGTGCAGTCTCAACAACCTGGAGCTTAACACGCTCAAAACTGTGGAGATGATCGTGGACTTCAGGAGAAACCCCCCTGCTCTCCCCCCACTCACCATCATGAACAGCACTGTGACTGCAGTGAAGTCATTCAGATTCCTGGGCACCACCATCTCTCAGGACCTGAAGTGGGATATTCACATTGACTCCTTTGTCAGGAAGGCCCAGCAGAGGTTGTACTTTCTTCGCCAGCTGAGGAAGTTCAACCTGCCACAGGACTTACTGAAACAGTTCTACTCCGCCATCATCGAATCCATCCTCTGCACTTCAATAACTGTCTGGTTCAGCTCAGCTACCAAATCTGACCTCAGAAGACTACGGAGGGTAGTCCGGACTGCTGAGCGAATCATTGGTACAACCCTCCCCACTCTCCAAGAACTGTACTTATCCAGAGTGAGCAAAAGGGCTGGCAAAATCACTCTGGACCCCTCACATCCAGCACACTCCCTCTTTGAACTGTTACCGTCTGGTCGACGCTACAGAGCTCTGAGCACCAGAACGACCAGACACAGGAACAGTTTCTTCCCTCAGTCAATACATCTCATGAACACTCAACAATAAACGTGGAACACACAACTAATTCATTATCCATTCACCACACTCACTTATTTTATTTTTATCATTTCTAATTTGCACATACTTGAGCTGTACATACATAGTCGCCTATATTATATATTATATATTGTGTATTTTTTATTTTTTTTGCTGCTTTGTACATTGGTTATTGGCTATTTCTTGTTATTTTATTTTTATTACCCGTGTCCTGTCCTGTTGCTGTCTTTCTGTTGCACTGTGGAGCTTCTGTCACTACAACAAATTCCTTGTATGTGTAAATATACTTGGCCAATAAAGCTCATTCTGATTCTGATTCTGAAAGGAAGCTATAACATTAAAACTGTGAACCAACAGGTGTATTCTGTGACAAAGATTGCATCACGCGCTCGTTAAAATAGTTACATATTTATGAATTGGGTTCTGTATATCCATTTCGTTGCGAGTGCAGAGAGGCTCTGCCCACACACTCTTCTGATTGGCTGTGATTTTGGCGTCACCTGGTGTGGATAGACAAATTGCTTATTGCATCACATCTGGTTAGGACACGGTTACAAAAAAATATACTTTACATTTCAGAACCCAAAACATCCCGATTAGTCCAAAAAAAGCTTTTATTCAAACCAAGCTGCTAAAACGACTTAATTTGTCTCAGTGCGACAAAAGACCGGCTCTTTGCAGGAGAAGATCAACACCTACTTCAACATCAAATTAAAGTGCAGTTCATGGCCCTTTCAATATTCAATACCGCGCATGTTTTTAGGGCCCTATGAAATCAGTCTTATTTTTTTCCAAATTTCCTTTGAATTTTTCTGGACTCCTTTTTAATGGTTAAATTGAATTGTATTAATTAAAAAGCACGTCTAATATATTTTTCATGATTTTAATTAATAATTTAACATCAGTTTATTAATAATTTAACAAAAATTATGTTAAGGGCCCTATGAATTGTTTTATTTAATTTTTTCACATCTTATGGTTGTTACCAAATTCTGTTTTAGCATTTCTAATTACTTGAATGCATAAAAACTATTTTTTTTAATTCTTACAATAGCCTTATGCAATTCTGTGTAGTTAATTTTTCTGGTTATCAAATGAAGGCATAAAACATGAAAATGAAACAAATGTAATTTTTTGGCCAATAAATGGGATTTTCTAGTCAAATTAAAACATGGAAAAAATATTGTGAGACTATTCCTTAAAAATGCAGTTTTAATCATTTTTCAACAGTAGTAGCAGTATTACTTAGATTCTACTGAATGATAGTAACATATTTCTGCCACAATGTCTTCAAGTTAAACCAAACTTTTATTTTGACAGGTTGCCATTGTTTACACATGACACTACTTTTACTCAAATGAAAGGTTAAAATGCTCATGGATTGCCTCTCAGAGCAGTTCTGGAGATGTTGGTCATGTATTTATGCCCTCATTTAGAGAGACGACAGACGCTGAAATCACCGCGAGCATCGCACGCTTCCCTGATAGCACACACACATCACAGAGACATCTATTTGACATTGGGAAGACGTATTTTTGAGTTTTCTCATCTGCAATACATCTGTACGATGTTTCCTATCAGTTGTCAAATAGACGTTTATTAGATGTCTTTGACATGTTTATGATTTAGAATGTATGTAAAACTGACATCTTAAATACGTCTGTCAGATGTTTGTACACAGCAGATGTTTTCCAGATCAAGAGATCTTTAACAGACATCTTGTAGCTGCAAGTGTGCTATCTGGGTTCAGTGTGTGTGTAGTAAACAAAACCGCGCATCTGTGCCATTCATTCACACAGACACACAGAACATACAGGATTCATATTTTAAAAGCTTTTATTCACAGAAACTAGTCCATATTGCGATTTGATTGAAGTATAATGACCTATTTTTGATTAATTCCATGACGTTCTGTGTTGAACTGTATTTAATTTTTATGACTGATTCTGCGATTCCGTCTGCGTTTTCCTCATCGTGGAAATCATAGGCCCTATGCTTTGAGTGGGAAAGAGGTGAGCGTCGCACCCGATCAGCGGCTTTAACCAGCACCTGGTCGTGACACGGAGCCGGACAGAGGTGGACACAGCCGGGTGACGGCCGCTGGCAGGGCTGCTTACAGGGAGGACACGGGCCAGAGTGACACCGGTGCTTCTCCTGAGACGAGTGATGGCACGACGCCGGCTTCCTGCAGAGCTCCTTACAGCGCGGCGGCCTGGTGCTCCTCTCTCTCCCGCAGGGCACAGAGATCACCGTCGACCCACAATCACACCGCACCTCCACCATCTCTGGACACGGATAACAGCTGCCTGTGACACACACACACACGCAGGAGATCAGACGGGGTCGGTGTACTGACATCAGCTCAGCTTCAGCTGTTAGAAATCAGGCTTCATGTGGGATGAAACGGATCGTAGATGAACCGTGATCCATACGGACCAGGCACCATTGTCCGGCTCGAATGTGATTCGCAGATTAACCGTTAAAGGTGCACCAATATTTGAAAAACGTTTTTAACCGCAGTGTCGGACCGAGTCCCAAAACACACCTGTAGCCAATCAGCAGTAGGGGGGCGTGTCTTGTACTGATAGAGAGAAGAAGAGAGCGCTCGATTTGAGTGCACAGGACAGATATTAGCAGATCGACTATAGATAGAGAGATAATGTAGATAAAAAAAAAAGAGGAAAATATTGGAGGAACAAAACATTAAAAAGAAGGGTTACAATCATGCAAGAGGGAGGACCCGCGTAAAGTGAAGTGAGGTGAAGTGAAGTGACATTCAGCCAAGTATGGTGACCCATACTCGGAATTCGTGCTCTGCATTTAACCCATCCAACGTGCACACACACACACACACACACACACACACACACACAGCAGTGAACACACACACACACACACACACACACACCCGGGGAGCAGTTGGGGGTTTGGTGCCTTGCTCAAGGGCACCTCAGTCGTGGTATTGAGGGTGGAGAGAGCGCTGGACATTCACCCCCCCCACCTACAATCCCTGCCGGCCCGAGGCTCGAAGAGACTACCTGTTTTGTCTTGTCAATTTATACATTCAAGCAATTTTCAACCATTCAAGTGAAAGAGAACTCGAATCGCACAAAACACCGAATTGATTATTCTTTCACGTCTCTTTGCGCTTGAACGGACACATACACACAAAGTTATGTTAAAATACCCATTTTGGCAAGCATTCTGGTAAACACAGTCAGTTATGTCTTAAATTAATGTAAACCGCTGAGAAAGAAACCGGATGCGTGTCAGTGCTGGGTCAGTGCATTTGGTCTTAAAGAGACAGCAGCCTATAATACCTGCTTCTCTCTGCTAATCAAACAACACCACAGCTTATTTAACTTATGTAGTGAGCACTATTGTGTTATTTTACACTTATTACACTTCTGCACCTGAATACTACTGTTACTGACTTTATTTGTAACTTTGTTATGTTGTATTCTTCTATGCTTGTAATTTGTGCAATTGTTCATGTTTTGTTCCTGACTTTATTAGTTAAGCTTGTAGTTTTTGCTGTGGTAAAGAAGTACTTAAAGCTTTCAGTAATAAATGAAAAGCAAACTTTTTTTCTTTTGCTGATCCAAAAAATGATCCGATCTGTGACTCAAAATCCGAAATGTGATCTGAACCATGTGTTTTGTGCTCTATTGCACCACTAGGCTTCACCAAGCAGAAAAGGCTAATCTGAATCCAGGCCTGGATTCCACCCAGCTGCTACACTCGCCGCCTGACATTTGGATATCAGAGCCTAGATAGCAGGCGCTTGCCAGATAACATTGTTGTTCCAGACGCACATTTGCATTCGGCACACAGCGAGCGAAGGAGAGTGCGAGGCATCGGCGAACAATTCATCAGCATGCGATAACCTCTATCCTCCGTTACCTTTCCCACACACACACTCCTGCTCTGAGAAAAGGTCAGCTCATTCACGCAGACCAACCGGACTCTGACTACGCTGATAACAGCACACAGCAGGCGCTTCTGGCCCAGCGTGATCATGACACAAACACAAGAGCCAATCAAACCCCCACACGAGAGTGACATGAACGCTCCCGTCTGCCCCGAGGACAGGAAACACTCCCGCTGGACACAGGAAACGCTCCGCCGGATGCCGGTCTGAGAGAGAGAGATGCATTCGGAAAAATAAAAGAGCCGAGAGATGGTGAGATTAGGAACGCTAACTCCTACAGCTGGGCAGAAAATAACGATTGCTTGATTTGAATCGATTCTTATTCCAAGAATCTCTCTGTGCTGTCCCAGTTGACGTGTGAACAAAACACCCATCTGATGAATCACAACAAGCTTAACGCTTTGTTATTTTAATATGAAACGTCTCTGCTGATAAATTCTGTCAATTTTATTATGAAATTCACACAAATACCACTTTTCTGCTCTTTAATGTGTGGTGACAGACGACTGTAGTGAACTGATCATCTCTTACTCTTTACTACTAGTTACAGTAGCAAATAAACATGAATGAACATCAGAAGAAACAGAACAACTCACTGGAATCAATCATGCCTTGGAAAGATGTCAATAAAACAGTCTGTGCTGAATATCATCACATTTTCCTCAGGAAAACCATTTAATGACTACAATTAGCTAGAAAAATAACTTTAAAGAGAAGCATTTTGCTAAAAAATATGCACTATATTCAATTTTATTTTAACCTGTTGTCTTCAAAATGTTATGAATTTTTGTGTAAATCCATCATGAAAACAAGTTATGACTACTAACTCTAACTCTGGCCCAGAAGCGCCTACATGAGATAGGAAGAGCCCGCCTGATCATCTGAAAACACTGTCTGAAGATTTGCAAATATCCAATTAGCCATGGTGTGTTCTAACCTCAGAACACGTGTTCCTGAATGAGTGTGTGTTCATGCATGAGTATGTGTCAGCGTTCACCTTGGTGGCAGACGGATGGGCATTTGTGGTTCCTGCAGCCCAACATTCGACAGCAGCTCATGTCACATGGAGGGCAGTTCCCCGGACAACACTGCAAATACACACACACACACACACACACACACACACCCTATCAGTGACACAATCCCACAGGTGTGTGTGACTGAGTGCTGCAATTGGATATGAGGTGTGAATGAGATGCTCTTGTGTGCGGAATGTGAAAAGATGGAATGTATGTGTGAGTGTGTGTGTGTGTGTGAGAGAGAGTGTGATTGTGTGTGTGTGTGTGTGTGTGTGAGAGAGTGTGATTGTGTGTGTGTGTGTGTGTGTGAGAGAGTGTGTGTGTGGGTGTGTGAGAGAGTGTGATTGTGTGTGTGTGTGTGTGTGTGTGTGTGTGTGAGAGAGTGTGATTGTGTGAGAGTGTGTGTGAGTGAGTGAGAGAGTGTGTGTGTGCCTGAGAGTGAGTGTGTGTGTGTGTGTGTGTGTGTGTGTGTGTGCCTGAGAGTGAGTGTGTGTGTGTGTGTGTGTGTGTGTGTGTGTGAGAGAGAGAGAGAGAGAGAGAGAGAGAGAGTGTGTGTGTGTGTGTGTGTGTGTGCGCCTGAGAGTGAGTGTGTGTGTGTGTGTGTGTGTGTGTGAGAGAGAGTGTGATTGTGTGAGAGTGTGTGTGTGTGTGTGTGAGAGAGAGAGTGTGTGTGTGCCTGAGAGTGAGTGTGTGTGTGTGTGTGTGCCTGAGAGTGAGTGTGTGTGTGTGTGTGAGAGAGAGAGAGAGAGAGTGTGTGTGTGTGTGTGTGTGCGCCTGAGAGTGTGTGTGTGTGTGTGTGTGTGTGAGAGAGATATTGTGTGTGACTGTGTGAGAGAGAGAGAGAGAGAGTGTGTGTGTGTCTGAGAGTGAGTGTGTGTGTTTGAGAGAGTGAGTGCGTGCGTGTATGTTATACTAACCTTTCTCTTGCACTGGTGTCGGCTGCAAGTCCGTGTCTTGTTGCACTTGGACTCACAGAGATATTCCTTATGACAGGGCAGGAGTTTGCTGTAGCGGCCACATCGACACGTCTTTTCTACATCCTGCACGCGCACACACAGGTTAATTATCCTCTAATCAGTATCTACATTCACAATGGACATTGATTTCAGGAAACTTAAGTTTCTGGCAGTCTTTCTTTGTAAATGCAAGCTGGTGTGTGTGTTTGTTTGTTTGTGTGTGTGTGTGTGTGTATGTAACAGCTGTCTTGTGTGTGTGCGTGTGTGTGTGTGTAACAGCTGTCTGGTGTGTGTGTGTAACAGCTGTCTGGTGTGTGTGTGTGTGTAAGTAACAGCTGTCTGGTGTGTCTGTGTGTGTGTGTGTGTGTGTGTAACAGCTGTCTGGTGTGTGTGTGTGTGTGTGTGTGTGTGTGTGTGTGTGTGTGTAACAGCTGTCTGGTGTGTGTGTGTGTGTGTGTGTAACAGCTGTCTGGTGTGTGTGTGTGTGTGTGTGTAACAGCTGTGTGTGTGTGTGTGTGTAACAGCTGTCTGGTGTGTGTGTGTGTGTGTGTAACAGCTGTCTGGTGTGTGTGTGTGTGTGTGTGTGTGTGTGTGTGTGTGTGTGTGTAACAGCTGTCTGGTGTGTGTGTGTGTGTGTGTGTAACAGCTGTCTGGTGTGTGTGTGTGTGTGTGTGTAACAGCTGTCTGGTGTGTGTGTGTGTGTGTGTGTAACAGCTGTCTGGTGTGTGTGTGTGTGTGTGTGTAACAGCTGTCTGGTGTGTGTGTGTGTGTGTGTAACAGCTGTCTGGTGTGTGTGTGTGTGTGTGTGTGTGTGTGTGTAACAGCTGTCTGGTGTGTGTGTGTGTGTGTGTGTGTGTGTGTAACAGCTGTCTGGTGTGTGTGTGTGTGTGTGTGTGTGTGTGTAACAGCTGTCTGGTGTGTGTGTGTGTGTGTGTGTGTGTGTGTGTGTACACCTGTCGGCAGGTCTCACAGGCTCCTCTGTGGCAGCGCATTGAGCAGGTGTGTAAACCACAATCCAGTTTTTTCCCGCAGGTGTCTCCACAGGTGGGCACATCAACCGTACACGGCAACACGCTCTCTAAACAAACACAGCGCTGACTGAAACACTGGAGCCCTGCAGAACTGCTTCATGAACATTAAATAACATCTGCATCAACATGTTCAAGTGCCAAACGGTTTGTATGAGGCACCAATCCTGCACACTTATACGGGAACTAATTCCGATATCAGTTCAATCACATCATAAACTAAACGCAGATGTTTTTTTTTTTTTATAATTTTTAAATCATTTTAAAATGTGATTTTATATGACAGCTTGATTCTATTAACTAAAACTTGTGCATAAAATCAGTACATGATATGAAAAATAATAAAATGGTATCTGAGGATTTCCAGTCAGGATTTGGACCATATCATAGTACTGATACTGCTCTCATTAGAGTTACAAATGACCTGCTCTTATCATCTGATCGTGGTTGTATCTCTCTATTAGTGCTACTGGATCTTAGCGCTGCATCTGACCGCCATCAGTTCGTAGCAGTGAATGAAGAGGTATCAGATCGATCACAAGCGCAGTATGGAGTACCTCAGGGCTCAGTACTAGGGCCGTTACTTTTCACGCTTTACATGTTACCCTTGGGAGATATTATCAGGAAACATGGTGTTAGCTTTCACTGTTATGCTGATGATACTCAACTCTATATTTCTTCGTGGCCCAGTGAAACACACCAATTTGAAACACTCATGGAATGTATAAGCGATATAAAAAAATAGATGACGAGTAATTTCTTACAGCTAAATTCTGAAAAAACAGAGGTTTTTATTAGTGGACCAAAGACCTCCGTAGGGGTGGGCGATATGGAAAAAATATATCACGATTTTTTTTATATCACGATTCACGATTTTATCACGATTCTTTGACATGTTGGTTTTACTATTTTGGTTTTACAAGTTGCCTGAGCATTACAGCCAAACTAGAAAGACAAAGCCTTTCAAGGTAACAAAAAAAAAAAAAAAAAAGGCATGGCAGATATTTAGGCCAAAGTGGGCGAAGATAAAAATCTTTGTCATTATTTTATCTTTCTTATTAAAAAATAAAAACAAAAGATACACATTACAAATACACATAATATACAAATAAAACAAACAGAGCTTTATTTCCAGGTACAATAGGTGTATTTAGCAGAGGATTCAATGACATTGAATGAACAAATATAAAAATAAAACACTAGATAGACTGATTCCTAAAGCAACTGTATTAAAGTTTTTCAGTCAAGAATAGTGAGGGATTTTTCTCTTTGTGTTTTGTTGTTTTGTTAACGTTAAATGAATAGTTCCCCTAAAAATAAATATTGTCATCTGTCTGTCAATTCTGTCATAATGTTTTATTTTTATACCATCATTTACTCAAAAGTTGTTTTAAACCTGAATGAGTTTCTTTCTTCTGCTGAACATAAATGCTATTTTGAAGAAGGTGGAAAACCAATCAGTTGCTGGTCCTCAGTGACTTCCACAGGATTGTTCTTTCTATCAAAGTCAATGTAGACAGCAACTGTTTGGTTACCCTCATTCTTCAAAATATCTTCGTTTGGGTTCAGCCCAAGAAATTAATAGAGGTTTGGGACAACATGTGAGTGAGTAAATAATGACAGAAATTAAATTTTAGGGTGAACTATCCCTTTAATGACAGTCGACAGCATGTTTAGTGTCCTGTCCCTTTAAGAGCTGCACGCATCTAATATACAGACACGCATCTGTTTCTCTCTTAACTATTTACTTTCATTTTAGAGATAACCAACTGAGTCTGTATGTAAACCTTGTGTGTTTTGACAGTATTAGCGCAAAAGATAAGTTAGTTGAGTAATCAGGAGCTGTTAGACAGGCTTTTTAGTGTCCGTGCTTCAGGTGTATGCGCTCAGAAAAAGCGCACGTCAGACCAGCGCGTGAATTAAACATTTAACCAGCAAGGCTTGTGTGCAAATAATGTAGTTTTGCGATCATGAATAAGTGCAGTGTCCTGTCAGAGTAACTCTACTGCTGTATGTGGTGTTGCACAGTATATAGAGACGGAGGCGTCAGAAATGTATTTGATATAATGTGTGCTGTAGCACGATACTACCATATTTCTTCAAAAGCAGATCGTGGAGACATTTTTATCATCCACGATCAAAAATCGTTACATTGCACACCCCTAGACCTCCGCATGTAATAACATAGAACAGTGGTTCCCAAACCTGTCCTGAGGCCCCCCATGTCTCCTTATCTAACACACCTGATTCCACTCACCAGCTCGTTAGTAGAGACTGCAAGAACTACACTGGGTGTGTCTGATTAGGGAGACATACAAAATGTGCAGAGCAGGGGGTCCTCCAGGACAGGTTTGGGAACCACTGACCAAGAACACTGTCTAACACTCGATGGCTGCTCTGTCAATTCTTTGTCATCAGTTAGGTGTGTGTGTTTGTGTGTCTGTGAGTGTGAACGTACTTGTCTTGCCACAAGAACAGGAGCGATTTCCAGAACGAGGACATTCTCCACATACACCTGCGTGACACACACACTCACATGTGTGATTCCCACAGGACAGCGGACGACCACACACCTGCAGAAACACACACACATCAGGCAGTTGTTAATAATAATAATAATTCATTACATTTATATAGCGCTTTTCTGCTTTTCTAAGCACTCAAAGCGCTCTACATTGTGAGGGGTGGTGTCTCCTCGTCCACCACCAGTGTGCAGCATCCACCTGGATGATGCGACGGCAGCCATAGTGCGCCAGAACGCCCACCACACACCAGCTTACTGGTGGAGAGGAGACAGAGTAATGAAGCCAATCAGTGTAAGGGGATGATTAGGAGGCCATGATGGTCAGAGGCCAATGGGCCAGGATGCCGAGGTCACACCTCTACTCTTTTCGAAAGACATCCTGGGATTTTTAATGACCACAGAGAGTCAGGACCTCGGTTTAACGTCTCATCTGAAAGACGGTGCTTTTTGACAGTATAGTGTCCCCGTCACTATACTGGGGCGTTAGGACCCACACAGACCACAGGGTGAGCACCCCCTGCTGGCCTCACTAACACCTCTTCCAACAGCAACCTAGTTTTTCCCAGGAGGTCTCCCATCCAGGTACTGACCAGCTCAACCCTGCTTAGCTTCAGTGGGCAACCGGTCTTGGGCTGCAGGGTGATATGGCTGTGGCTACACACACACATCAGACAGTTGTTACACACACACACACACACCCCCACTGAACACACACACCTGGTCACAGTGCCACTCTGGACTGGCACATGGTCGCTTCGCCCACTGCCGGCCACACACACAAGTCTGTAGACTGACCCTCGGACACGGAGCACAGTCACCTGACCACAAGAGAGAGAGAGAGAGAGAGAGACTCGACTCACCGCAGCTCTTCTGTCTGAATACACTCATCCGTCAGTGTGAGGTGTGTGATACCTGCGTGACAGCTGTTTGCACAGGTGTGTATTCGGCATGGAAGCGTCCGTCTGCAGATTTGTGCGCAGCTCCAGGCTTTAGCGCTGCAGCGGCGCGGAACACGAGACGACTTCCCACACAGACAGGAAACACTCACCATCTTCGGACAGGGGGGACACGGACCTGAGACACACACACACACAGACAGACCACCTTTGGTTTTACATGAAAATGATTCATGAATGAAATATAACTCAAGTTTTCTTTTAGTGTCACTCTGTGCGTGTGTGTCTGTGTGTGAGTGTGTGTGTTCGAGTGTGAGTGCGTGAGTGTTTGAGCGCGTGTATGTGTGTGTGTGTGTATGTGTGAGTGTTTGAGCGTGTGTATGTTTCTCTGTCCGTGTGTGTGTGTGAGTGCGTGAGTGTGTGTGTATGTGTGAGTGTTTGAGTGCGTGTATGTTTCTCTGTGTGTATGTGTGTGTGTGTGTGTGTGTGTGTGAATGTTTGAGCGCGTGTATGTTTCTCTGTCCGTGTGTGTGTGTGTGCGTGTATGTGTGTGTGTGTGTGTGTGCACGTGTGTGTGTGTGTGTGAGTGAATGTTTGAGCGCGTGTGTGTGTGCACGTGAGTGTGTGTGTATGTGTGAGTGTTTGAGCGCGTGTATGTGTGTGTGTGCATGTGAGTGTGTGTGTATGTGTGAGTGTTTGAGTGCGTGTATGTTTCTCTGTGTGTATGTGTGTGTGTGTGTGTGTGTGTGAATGTTTGAGCGCGTGTATGTTTCTCTGTCCGTGTGTGTGTGTGCACGTGAGTGTGTGTGTGTATGTGTGAGTGTTTGAGCGCATGTATGTGTGTGTGTGTGCACGTGAGTGTGTGTGTGTATGTGTGAGTGTTTGAGCGCGTGTATGTGTGTGTGTGCGTGAGTGTTTGAGCGCGTGTATGTGTGTGCACGTGAGTGTGTGTGTGTATGTGTGAGTGTTTGAGCGCGTGTATGTGTGTGCACGTGAGTGTGTGCGTGTATGTGTGAGTGTTTGAGCGCGTGTATGTTTCTCTGTGTGTGTGTGAGTGAGTGTATGTGTGAGCGTTTGTGTGTGTGCACCTGGATGACACAGCAGCAAGCAGTGATGTCCACATGGCGGTCTGAACTCACGCTCACACACCTGGCCACAGGAATGTGGGAGGAGCCAGGGGTCCGGCACAGGCTCCACCTCCTTCCCGCAGTAACAGTGGTATCTGGTGGGAGTCTGGTGAGGACTGTACTCATACCTACACTTGGGACTGATGCAGACAGAGAGCGGTGACGTGATGCTCCAGCGCTGGGAACGCTGTGATTGGTCAGATACTCACCACGGCCACGGGTGATCTTTTTTGCCAAAGTCCTCGTCGGTCACGGAGGACACCAGGAAGATGGAGTCTTTGGCCCATTTCTGAATGCAGGTGATGTGGAAGATACAGTAACAGGCCACACAACTCCACATCTGAGACACGGAAAGAGCAGACAAGCTGAGCATGTGTGTGTGTGTGTGAGTGAGTGTGTCTCTGTGAGTGTGTGTGTGTCAATTTCAATTCAATTCAGAAAGCTTTATTGGCATGACAAAAACATACATTCTGTATTGCCAAAGCATTAAAACAACATAGAAAATTTAGTAAAGCTTATAGAAAATAATAGTAATAATGAAACTAAATAAAAGCATTATTACATAAACACATTGCTAGATATAACAAAAACAAAACGATGCTAACTGTTAATAAAATAAATAATGAATTATAATAATAAATAAAAGATTATACTACAGACATCATGTAACAACTGAACTTAGAAACTGAACATTGTATAGATGATATAGATGTGTGTAGCTGTAATGTGTGTGTGTTTGTGCTGTGAGTGAGTGTGTGTTTATTGGCTGTTTGTTTCTCTCTGGCTGTCTCTCAGGAGATGACAAGATGCTACAAATCTTGCAGCTATATTACAACATTTGGCTTCTTCGCCAAGAATGAAACCGAGTTTTTGGGTTGGATTATATGTGCTAAATTGGGGGAATATTGTATTAATTTTGGGGTAGTATTGGTCTCTGATAGCTTTATATTTTGTGCATTCTGTGAGGAAGTGCAGCTCCGTCTCCGTCACTCCCAGGATGCAGTGCGAGCAGAGTCTGTCCTCACGAGAGAGCCAGGTCTGTCTGCGGCCCGTCTCTACGGCCAGACTGTGTTCACTGAGTCTGTACATCTCTCTCATGGCCTGTGTTCTCCTGACAGACGCGATGCAGATCAGACACGTGACTCCTCCAGACTGACACACTTCATGTAAATAATGACGCGTCTTCTCCAGCAGACGGATGTCAGCGTCACCTGAACACACACACACACACACACACAATTTCTCCTCCTCTCTCACAGCAGATCATCACGAGCGTGAGCGACACAACCCTCTACGGACACCTTGGCAACAGATTCGCCATTGGCTAGAACATTTTAGTATTTTACTCGCCAGACTAATATTAAATATTTGATGCACTACTTAATATAATAATGCATATGCCATTTTAACTGAACTAAGGACTAAGTTCGGTATTCTACTGTCAGAATTTACATTTACACATTTACACATAGTCATTTGGCACACGCTTTTATCCAAAGCGACTTACAATTGGGGAATACAAATAGCGATTTATCTTGAAGAGGCAGTCAGACAGAGGAAGTGCTCGTAACACCAAGTCTCAGTCATTGTTCAAATAAGTACAAGCTAGTAAGGGAGGGAGAGAAAGATAGAGGGTTTTTTTTTTTTTTTTTTTTTTGAGTTTAGGATGAAGTCAAGTACTGACGAAAGAGATGAGTTTTCAGTTGTTGCTTGAAGGTTGCCAGAGATCCGGCGTTCCGGATAGGGGTGGGAAGATTATTCCAGCAGCCAGGAATGGTGAACGAGAATGTTCTGGAGAGTGATTTTGAGCCTCTGTGATGGTACCACAAGGCGTCGCTCACTAGCAGATCTCAAACTTCTGGAGGGGATGTAGGTTCGTAATAGTGAGTGGAAGTAGGAGGGTGCTGAGCCTGTGGTAGTTCTGTACGCAAGCATCAGTGACTTGAACTGGATGCGAGCTGCCACTGGTAGCCAGTGCAAGGAGATGAAGAGAGGTGTAACATGCGCTCTTTTGGGCTCGTTGAAGATCAGTCGTGCCGCTGCATTCTGAATCATTTGTAGAGGTTTGATTGTGTTTGATGGCAGACCAGCCAGAAGAGCATTGCAGTAGTCCAGTCTAGAAACACTACTTGTGTAGTGCAAACCTGCAGGATCGAGCAGTCTTTGCAATGTGCTCTTTGAAGGTCAGCTGGTCATCAAAGATTACACCAAGATTTCTGACCGAAGTTGATGGGGTAATCATTGATGAGCCGAACTGAATCGTGAAGTCATGCCGTAGAGTCGGAGTGGCAGGGAAGACAAGAAGCTCCGTCTTTGCCAGGTTGAGCTGTAGGTGATGTTCTTTGATCCATGCCGAGATGTCCGCCAGGCAACCTGAGATCCGTGCAGCTACCGTTGGGTCATCTGGTTGAAAAGAGAGATAGAGCTGTGTGTCATCGGCGTAGCAGTGATAGGAGGAGCCATGTGCATGTATGATGGGACCCAGCGATGTAGTGTACGTGGAGAAGAGGAGGGGTCCAAGAATGACAACATATCCACGTGTTCTAGTCAAAAATCACTTTTTAAAGGAGTATTTACCAGAAATATTATTTACAAGAATTTTATTTAGGTGAAAAATGTAAATGTGCAGTATTTCTGAAAAAATTAAAACAAAAAGTAAAAAAATATTAAAAAAAATATATAAAATCAATTAATTGGAGATGCTTTTGATTATTAAAATTTAATGGAACAATTAAAATGGAATCCAGAAAATAATGGAAAACAGAATTTGGTACAGATAACACTGTAAAACTCAATTAATTAGACAGGCTTTTTGATTAATACAATTTTATTTAACCATTAAAACAGAGTATAGAAAAATGAAAATGGAAAAAAATGAATTTGGAAATAAAACTGATTTCATAGGGACCTTTAATTAGAATACATTTTTTTTGTGGTAATAAAAATAGATTTAAGTGATCAATAGCTTTTAAAATGACTTGAAATACATATATAATAGCAATGATGCAATAATAAAGTATCAAAAGCAAGAAATCATATGGTACAAAGGCCTGCAGGAGCGCCGACGCCTGATGATTATTACTCATTACTGTTTAATATTGACCAAGCACCATTTCATTCAAATGTCCACTTAATCTTTAATATTTGGCCATTTCTTTAGGACAGAAATGCTACAGCTGCTATAATTATGTAATGTAATTAAATGTATATGTGGACATCAAAACTAGGGGTGTAACGGTTCACAAAATCCACGGTTGGGTTCGGTACGACACAGTGGTGTCACGGTTCGGTATGTTTACGATACGGGGGGCGGGGCATGGGTTTTCTGTTTTAGACCATGAATGCGAGCCAATGGATATCACACAAGCACACGTTTGCAGCAGGTTTAGCACACGCGCAAACTTTGTGCGAGAGTCAGTGTTCATTTTGGCAGGCATTTTTGATTTAGTCTTAGTCTTTATCTTGAGACGAAAAAGCTTAATAGTCTTAGTCACATTTTAGTCATTTGAGTCTTTCATAGTTTTAATCGACGAAAAGTCATTGCATTTTTGTCAACTTTTAGTCATTACTTTTAGTCAAACTGCAGTTACCAACATTTATTTTGGTAGCTATTTTATATGTAGTATTCAAACAAAAATAGTCATCAATACGTCTCTCTTTAGACCAAATCAATTAAGCTTAGTTATGAGAAATTTTAATCAAGGATTGAATTTGGAAAAACTGGAATAAATTTTCATTTTTTGGTAGAGATATAAATTAAACTCATTTTTCAGATACAGTAGGTTTACTTAACAAGTATACGTTTATTTAACATCTTTTGTTGGTTAACATTTATGACAGATAATTAGGAATGCTGTCCATTTAAGATGGAAGGTATGCATGCAATAGCCTACTGACATATATTCAGTTTTCACCCACCTGTTTAAGCTCACTTAAGCCATAACGGACTGTATTTCCGTGAGATACTCTACATGAGAGACATGTGGACTGCTGTGTGTGTATTTGAGTACTGAGAACTGATCGCGCGCTGTATGAGAACTGAAGAAGTGGAGCGTGCACGAGAGAGAGCACTTCTATCAGCGCGTTTCCGCCTGTCGCACCTTCACTGACTTTAAGTTAATCGACAATGAATTGTGACTCCCGGGAAAAACGGGACGTCTGGTCACCCACTCCCTAACCCTTCGGGTGCTGAGGCCATTGTTTCAGATCGCTAGTTCGCATTTTGGTAGCCTATCCGTCCACCACGGCTGCCATGCAAACGCCCCTTTTCCAATGACAGAGACGCACATTTTGAAAGACAAGACAGTTAATTTAGCCTATAGGATGTATTTTGAATGTCCGGTAGTCCTCAAATAACATTTTAGTCCCGTCTCGTCTTGTTAATGAAGACGCGCATACATTTCGTCATAGTTTTTATCATCAGATATTAGTTTTTTAACACTGGCGAGAGTTATGCCGGTGAACGTCTTAATCTCAGTCAGTTCACTACAAGCAGAAAGTGAAAGTAAAAACAGAATGATGGAGTAATGACGGAGCTTTCAGCATCTGAGACGACGAGAGACCAATCTACTTCAACATGCTGATAGCTGTTTTCATTTATTCCCTTAATATTTCTCTTGTGGCCCGCACATACTGAAAGAAAAAGAAGAAACGTATATTTTGTGTTAAACAGGTTGTTTTTGAAAGTCGGTGCTTGAAATAAAATCTTTTTATTTAATTGATTTTTATTGATGACTGCAGTGTTAATATTTTAATTATAGTACTATAACTCATAGTAGGTAGCCTATGGCCTAATATACCTTTTTAAAACATTTTAATTGAGTAGTAAATATAATCTTATGCTCGCAGTGTGTCAGTTTTGTGGTAATTATTGCAGGCCAAATTAATTGTACTTTTAATTTAATAATAAAAGCAACTTCAAAATAATAGTAGGCCTAATAAAAATAAGAATGTAACAGGCCTACATTAATTGGAAATGCCAAATCCTCTTAATATTGCCAATAATTGATGTTTTTGACCATATCTCTGGCTATCGTCGATACAAGATCCTCTCTGTCGCCACACCCAGCAGGGGGCTTATCTCGGGGCAGACCGCACGATGCCTGCTGCGTCGTTTAGGCACTGATATTGCACATACTTTAAGCTTTTATTTTCCAAACGTAATAGAATTAGTCCAACGAATCGTTCGGTTTGTAATGCGTACCGAACTGAAAGCCTCCTACCGATCATTACACCCCTACTCAAAACCTGCAACTCAGAGCGAGGGGTTGAGCTTTTGTGTTGAAATCGTGATGTATTCTCCGGTGCTTGTGTAGATTTAGTGATGATTTACCTTACAAATCTGATTAAATGGCGCACGATGAAGGTTATAATAAAGCCAAACTCAGAACAGCATGCAGAGATGAGTTTGAGACGCTCCTCATGTAAATAATCACAGTTTCTGAGGAGCCGCTGTGAGACGCACGAGCTTAACTACACGCATGGACATAATTAAAGACCATATACTGTGTTAGAACTGCAACACATATATTTAATTCAATCATAGCGTTTGTGAATTCACAATTATGCTTAATTATGATTTTAAAATGGGTTTAATATATCATGCAGCCTTGGAAAATAGTCTAATAATGTGTTTTATGGATTCTCGTCCGTGAAATGAGCCACTTCCGTATTTTGCCGGTTAGTCGACTCGAGCAAATGAAGCCGAAACGCGACAGCCCTACTAAGGACTGGTGGTGATGCTTCAGATATTGTTTGGTATTTCGTGTTTCTAAAAACAATTCTAATAATACTGATATGAATACAATACTACTACGAATTCTACTGCTAAGAACAATATAAAACGCACTAAGGATTAGCGAGCTGCTGGGTTCATGAATATTAATCAGGTTGTGTGCGTTCACTTGAACTGATTTGCTGAAATCAAAACAGGGAGGATAATAGGTGAGCGCCAGCCAATGAGCTTGTTGTTTGCGCATTAGCTCCGCCCACAACCGGAGAACCCAGCAGTTCTTAAAAGCTGAAGAATTCCAAAGGAACGCTGTTGTTTTGACGGGAAAAAACTGAAGCACTGAGTCAGAGTGTTCTGTGAGTGAACATATATCTGTGCTAAACTTATACTGAGCCTCCAACACACACTGGTGAGTAAAACCTGAGCATTTATTACCCAGAGGCTAATACTACACATCATTTAGCCGCCCAGAGCGAAGATTTAGTCATAAGCCAGTGATTTCCTCTCACTGCAGAGGGCTGTGACAGGAGTGTGAGGTCAGTACCTGAGTGAATGCTGTATGGAGACAGAGCCGACTGCAGAATCTTCCCTCCTTCTTCACTAACATCATCCTCATCCTCATCCTCATCCTCAGAGGAAGAGCTGTGGGGCTCAGTGGCCAGTCTCCGGGCGGCCGCCTGGTCAGACCTTCTGATCTCCTCAAACCTGGACTGAGACTCGCTCCCGCCTCTGACCTCTGACCCCACAGCTCCAGGAGGACGGTGACCCCGACCCCGCTGCCTCCACGCCGGATCCATCAAAGCCTGAATCACTGGGAAAGCACTGAAGAAACATGGGAAATCACCCACCAAACATGGTAAAACAGTGTAAACATCCCCAAAGAAACACCATTAGACACTAAAACAGTCAAACTGCCAATAAAACATCAAACGCTGTAAACAAGAGTAAAACCATCAAATCACTGAGTAAAACTGCTGATGAAACATGGTAAATCAGGGTAAAATCTCACTGTAAACAAGAGTAAAACACTAAAGAAACACTGTCAAATCACTAATGAAGCCCAGCAAAAAGGTAAACATGGTGAATGAAGATAAAATCAGTTACAAAACACCGTAAGATCTCTAATGAAACACGGTAAAACATGGTGAAGTCATTGACAAAGCGGTAAAACATGGTGAAAGCGTTACTGAACACATGTCAGCTTTCAATAAAAGCGACCGTTCCAATTATTAAACTTTTAATTAGTAACTGAATGAATCAGTGTATAATCATGAGGTAATATGCGCGAAATGTTAATAAAAATGATTTGATATAAATAATGAGTCTTACTCTAACGATCAGCCCTGGAATCAGCACGCATGCGGCAGACAGCACCACCGAAGAGCATGATGGGAGATGTAGTCGTTAATAGACCACGGTAAGGCGGAATCCTGCTACTCAAAACTACAACTCCCGTCAGCATTCAGATAGCGTAATTCAATGACACGTCCGCCTTTCATGTTACAAATCCATCATTAGTGAAGGAAAAATAAATATACACTACCTGTGAAAATAAGATGTTTAATGTTTTAAAGAATTCTCTTCTGCTTCACCAAGGCTGCATTCATTTGATCCAAACTGTTTTCTATGTGAATATGTGTTAAAGTGTAATGTATTTCTGTGATCTGCAGCTGTATTTTCAGCATCATTACTCCAGTCTTCAGTGTCACATGATCTTCAGAAATCATAATAATATACTGATTTACTGCTCAACAAACATTTCTGATTATTATCAATGTTGAAAACAGTACTTTTTTCAGGATTCTTTGATGAATAGTAAGATCCAAAGATCAGCATTTATCTGAAATAAAAAGCTTTTGTAACATTATACACTATATCATTCAAAAGCGTGGACATTTTTATTTAGCAAGGATGCTTTAAATTGATCAAAAGTGATGATAAAGACATTTATAATGTTACAAAATATTTTTATTTCAGATAAATGAACTTTCTATTCATCAAATAAACCTGAAAAATTATACTCAGCTGTTTTCAATAATAATAATAATAATAATCAGAAATGTTTGTTGAGCAGTAAATCAGTATATTATTATGATTTCTGAAGATCATGTGACTCTGAAGACTGGAGTAATGATGCTGAAAATACAGCTGCAGATCACAGAAATACATTACAGTTAATATATTGTATTTATTAATATATTAAAATAGAATACAATTATTTTAAATGGTAAAAATATTTCAAACTGTTACTGTTTTTGCTGTGCTTTGGATCAAATAAATGCAGGCTTGGTGAGCAGAAGAGACTTCTTTAAAACATTAAAAATCTTACTGTTGAAAACGTTAGACTGCTAGTGTAAATACAGAAGAATAAGAGCATCAGAACACTAACACCATATGAAAGGCTCTGGTCAGACATTCTTTATTGAAGATGTATTTACAGCTCATTTGGTTCTCTGAACTTTAACTGATATTGCTAGATCAGCATCATTATTAGTGTCTCTCTAAGTATAAATGTTGATTACAAGAGTTCTGAGTGAAACTAGATCATACAGACTTTTGCTAACAAAAAGGATTCATTTTCTCTTTATATTCTCTCATAATAGACATGACAGAGTAAATGACACATGATATAATCAGTATGCTGTGAACACCAATCATCTGTACAGTATTTTACATGTGTGTGCTACCAGTCGCAGGTAGACAGAAGACCCAAGCACAGATTTATCAGACGTCTTCTTCACTCACACACTGCTGTGGCAGACTCACAGCCCAGAGCTGGTGTGTATCTACGGCTTTATCCAGTCCAAACCAAAGCTGGACCACAAAATACTTCTGTTCAAAGTTCTAAAACTAATTTGTTTAATCAGGTTTGTCTGCAGCTTTCGTCCTATTCTTTCTTCTCAGCAGTGGCCAGTTCTGTGTCCAGCGTCTCAGAGAGCGCCACTCCGCCGGAGTCTGTCATCTTCTTTTCTAATTTAGTCACACGCTTCTTCAGTTTCCCTTGTGCGGCTTCCTGTTCGGCTAAGAGGCGGGCGAAGCGCGTCTGAAGATCTTCCAGCACGCTGCCGATCTTCACCACCTTTTCCTCCATGTCTTTGGGATCGGGACCCTGCTTGGCCAACTCTAAATCCAGAAGATTGTCCTATGGATAAAAATGACAAAACACTTTTTTTCCACACTTTTATTGCTTCCGTTTAGTATGTGACCCTGGAGCACAAAACCAGTCATAATGGTAAATCTTTTGAAATTGAGATTAAACACATCTGAATAAATAATCTCTCCATTGATGTATGGTTTGTTATGATCGGACAATATTTGTCTGAGATACAACTATTAGAAAATCTGGAATCTGAGGGAGCAAAAAAATCTAAATATTGAGAAAATCTCCTTTAAAGTTGTTCAAATGAAGTTCTTAGCAATGCATATTACTAATCAAAAATGAAGTTTTGTTATATTTATGGTAGGAAATTTACTAAATATCTTCATGGAACATGATCTTAATATACTAATGATTTTTGTCATAAAAGAGAAATGTATAATTTTGATCCATACAGTGTATTGTTGGCTATTGCTACAGATATACCTGTGTTACTCATGACTGCTTTTGTGCTGCAGGGACACACATGTATAAATTGCAGTGTAGAGCGTTTATTATGACGGGGTAGAATCCACAGCTCAGTACTCACTACTCAATACTCATGAGTTTAAATAGGCTACTCTTTACTCTTACTCAAGTAGTTTTTTGGACAAGTACTTTTACTCTACTCACACTACATTTTTTGGAAGGTAATGGTACTTTTACTTGAGTATATATTTTTAGTACTCTTTCCACCACTGCTCATGACTGCTTTTGTGCTGCAGGGTCAGATAAGTGCATGATGCCTGAGTAGAGCATTTGGAAAGGAAAACACAGAAACATCAGCACACTCTGACAGCGCTGCAAATTTGAGCAGAAGCCCGGGTTTGTCACGACACACATCCAGTGCGATGAAGCCACGACTGCTCATTGATCTTATACTACTAGAAAAGGTTTAATAGTTCATATACTCTTTTGAGGAACTGATAGCATGCAGAATATGGCTGTCTTTAGCGCACACATAAAATCAGCTAACAAGGAACAGTCTCAGAACTTTGGCTAATGATCTGGTTTTCTCAAAATTATATACAAACACTCTTCCAGTAACATTAATACAACATTTTTTCAGAAGTATCTGCTCTTTACTAATCTTCTCGAAACTCGAAAATGTTTTTACAATGTTTAATTTCTGAAACATTTTTATTGGATATTAATCTAAAGCCCAAAGTATACTTCAGTTTTTGCGAATATGCAAACGTCTGCATATAGTGCGCAAATAGTTCAAATTTCAACATCAGAACAGAATGAGTGTACAAGCAACACCGGAAGTTTGTGACTGTGTCTTTGTACGTCGCACGTGCACATTGACTTGGTTTTGCACTAATCAGTTGTTCCACAAGGTGGCAGCACTGGACACATATTTATCACTCAACTGAGAAGAATCTTTCTACAGCGCACGTGTCGACCGCCTGCATTCATGCACAATATCAAATGGAGTATATTTTGAAAGGCAAAAATATACATATATATTCAAAAATAACATTCCCATAACGTTTGCATGTTCCTATAACGCAGTGGTCACCAACCTTTTTAGGCCTCGGCATTTATGAAAGACAAGATTGAAGAATTGATAGAAAAAGACTGGCCAGATTGCACTTGCAGTTTGAGGCCTTTTATTTAGTATTTTCATTAGTGATGCACCAACCATAGCCGATTCAGAATCAGATTTTATTTTTAACTAGCAAACTGGCTGATTCTGATACTGATTTAAAAACAATCTATTTGCTTTATAACAAACAAACTGGCCTTAATTAAAAATATCTGAAATTAGAGGCAAGCTCTGCATTTTAATCTCGATACAAACAAAGATGCTACACACATGTTGCATGAGCAGTTGTTTTCTAAATTAGATTGTATAATTTCAGGATTTAAAGCAAAAACAGAATGGTCTGACTTTAGGTTTTATTTATTTATTTCTACATAAAATATATCTTCATGAAACAAAGGCAGCAGGTCTGAATGAGACGCAAATGCAAATGTAAACAAAGCAGAGCTGTGCTTTATACCGAGAAGTATAGAGGAGAAGAAAACGCCATTGCCATCGAAACTTTTCTCAAGACAGTTCTCTTCAGTGATACATTAATATAACCCCACACCCACAAATCAATATTTATATTTTCTTCCTATATCTGGAGCATCGTGAACAGTGAGCTTGTTCTCTGCCTGCTACAGTATTTTCTCCTCTTTGCGCTCATCTTCAGCGTCTCTAGCCTCTGTTAAGCTCCTGTGCATGATGTATTTTTCTTTATCACTGTCTCAATAGCTACCGAAAATAACAGAAAAATACAGTACAAAGAAAGGAGAAATGTAATGCATTTTTGAACTTATTTTACTGTTATTTTCGGGATCTACAGTGATAAAGATCTGCCGGATCGACAGGTTGGCGACCACTGCTTTAACGGCTGTATAACCAAGAAAAAATTATTATAGCATATTAAAAAATTGAATGTTGAATTGAATTGAATTGAAAATTGAATGTTCAGAAAACATATGTTTTCATTATATCATGAATCATTAGAGCGTGAAGAATTGATTTTTTGTTCCCACTCTTCATCATATAGGATTCGATGCATTATTCTCTCGAGGCTCATGTGAAAGGGCCGTTTACTGAACCGCATACCTTCATAAGGATTTGTCGTCCCTTCTCCTCCAGCATGGCCTTGGCGTCCGGATACTCGGTCAGCGCCTCCATCAGGTCGTCTTTGGACAGGCAGAAGAGGTCTGAGTAGCCGATGCTGCGGATGTTGGCAGTTCTTCGGTTGCCTGCCCTGCTGCCCTTGATGTTGAGGATGCTGATCTCTCCGAAGTAGCTTCCGTCGCTCAGCACCACGAACTGCGTGACTCCGTCGTCCGCCACCACGGCCAGCTTTCCTTCTTTAATGATGTACATCTCGCGGCCGATGTCGCCCTTCTTGCAGATGTAGTCTCCGGGGCTGTAGACCTGCGGCTGCAGCTTCAGCACCAGCTCCACCAGAAGCCCGGCCTCGCAGTCCGCGAAGATGCGCACCTTCTTCAGAGTGTCCAGGTGGACGTTTATAGCGATCTCTGCCCGCAGCTTGTCCGGCAGGTACTTCAGCACTTCCCTCTCGTCCACCGCTTTCTTGTTGGTCCACAAGAAATCGAACCATTTAATGACCCGTTTCTCCAGGTCTTTGGTGACCTTTCGGAAGCTCATGTACTGTTTGATGGCGTCGATGCGAGCCTGGAAATCCGCTCGCGCCGCGTTGGCGTTGGTGATCATGGAGCCCACGTTACCGACGATGGTGGCAAAAATCAACACGCCGACCAAGAAGTCTGTTACTACGAAGAAGTACTCTGAGTTTTTGACAGGGGGCGGCGTTTCTCCGATGGTGGTGAGCGTGAGCGTGGACCAGTACATGCTGTATGCGTACTTTCTCACCAAACGGCCGAACTCCGGGTCCGAGGTGTCCGGATACACGAACTTATCCGTCCCGAAGCCGATGGCCTTGGAGAAGGAGTAATACATGCAGGCGTTCCAGTGGATGATGATCACGATGTACATGACGAGGTTGGAGATTCGGAACACGTTGGGAAAGTTAGTCCGTGTTTCGGTGCGCTGGAAAAACTCGAACAAGCGGTTGACCCTCAGTAGCTTGTTCATGCGAATCTCGGGGTAGTTCAGCCCGAAGTACAAGTAGAAGATGTCGGTCGGAACCATAGAGGCCAGGTCCAGCTTGAACTGGACGCTCTGCGTGTAGCGATCGCGAAGCTTCTTCTCGTCTTTCACCAACAGCCCCTGCTCCAGATATCCTGAGCACAAACACACCGAGATTTCAAGTCAGGTCACCTTTATTCATATGGTATTTTTAAAGGGATAGCTCAACCAAAAATTAACATTCTGTCATTAATTTCTCACCCTCATGTCGTTCCAAACCCGTAAAACCTTCGTTCATCTTCAGAACACCAATTAACCTATTTTGATGAGATCCGGGAGCTTTCTGACCCTCCATAGACAGCAAGATCAAGGTCAAGAAACGTTGTAAAGACATCAGTGGTTCAACCATGATTTTACCATAATTTACCGATGTCCTTACTATGTTTCTGTGTCTTGATCGTGGTAGTACTCTTGCTGTCTATGGAGGATCAGAGAGCTCTCAGAATTAATCAGAAATATCTTAATTTGTGTTCTGAAGAGGAACGAAGGTCTTATGGGTTTGGAACGACACGAGGGTGAGTTATTAAGGACAGGATTTTCATTTTTGGCTGAACTATCCCTTTAACAATACAGATTGTATCAAAGCAGCTTTACAGTAGTAAATAGGAACAATAGTGTGTAATAATGCAGAAGGACAATAGTAAACATTCAGTTTTCAGTTAAAGTTAGCTCATCATTGATTCAGTGATGTCATCGTCCAGCTCAGTTCGGTTCTAATAGTATCTGTGCAATCAAGTCGAAGATATCACTGGAAAGGAATTCAACATGCTCAGCGTTCTCCAGGGATGTGATGAAGCTGGAGCTCACCTGTCCTGGTCCTGAACACCATGTCCAGCAGATACACCACATCTGATAAGAAGTCCATGATGAACCAGTACATCAGATAGTCCGACTGCAGCTCCTCAAAGCAAGCTCTGAGAGACCGAGAGAGAGAGATGAGCTGAGATCCACGGACTAAACTGTCAAAGAGCAGAGTGTTGTGTTGTGAGGTGAAAGTAAGAGTTGGCACCTCGCTATGATGAGAATCCAGTTGTACATCACAGGACACGTGATCATGAAGAGCCAGTTGTAGTACATGTTACCCGCCGGATCCACAACCTCTATCTCCTTTGGTCTGGAACACAACATTATAGAGTTATAGAGCACAGATTATCTGCACCAAACAGTTGCCATCTTCCACTGCTGAAACCAACAAATGAGATGCTCTAGTGGCATAGCTTCACCTTTAACAAATATACAAGATCAATAACAAAGAGACAAAGATGATGGAGTCTGACAGTCTAAACAAAGATGAACCTACGGTTCTTTCTTCTCCTTCTCTTTTTCTTTCTCTTTTTCTTTTTCTTTCTCTTTCTCTTTTTCTTTCTCCTTCTCCTTGTCCTTCTCCTTCTCTTTCTCTTCGGCTTCTTTTTTCTTTTCCTTCTTCTCCTTTTTTTCCTTCTTCTCTTTTTTCCTGGAATAACACACATACAGCGGTGGCCAAAATGATTAAAACACTAGTATTTTCAGCAGCTAAAACTGTTTTTAAGTCAGATATTTCTATCTTCTGCTGTAGTGTGTCAGTAGAAAATATCAGTTTACATTTCTAAACAATCATTTAGCCATTAATAGTAATAATCCAGTGAGATGTTTGAGAACACAGTTCTTCTGGATTTAGTCTCAGTTTGTTCTGTTTCTTCATGTGATTCCAGACAGACTGATGATGATCAGATCACATCTCAAACATCTCACTGGATTATTACAATAATGGCTAAATGAATGTTTGGAAATATAAACTGATATTTTCTGACACACTACAGCAGAAGATAGAAATAACTGACTTAACACCAGTTTTAGCTGCTGATATACTAGTGCTCTAATAATGTTTGGCCACCACCGTATCTAAAATAAACCATCAATGAATGAATGAATGAAGCAAATGTTTGAAAAATCATCTCATCTTACTCCTTCTTCTCCTTTTTTTCTTTCTTTTTCTTCTTTTTTTCGTCTCTGTGAATATAAGACACAGAATGATTAAAGTGGTTAAAGCACCTGAAGTGTAAGTGTGTGTAGTGTGTATGAACTCACTCTTCATTGTTATTGCTGTTGTTGGTGTTGAAGTAAGTTCCAGCATCTGGGTGCTTTTCTCTTCAGAAAAAAAAAGTCAAATCAATAACCGATAACTGATCGATCATTAACCAACCACTGATTTCTATCTGAGATAATAATCCATTTATCCGTCACCCATAATGCATCGCTCACATAATGTCCTCCGTGGCCATCACAACCGGCTCCACCCCCTCCAGGAGAAATGTGGGCGGGGCCAGGGGCCTCACTCGAGCAGACATCGCAGCTGATTGGTCAGGCCACCTGCCCGTCACACAGAACTGCAGAAAAATCCACATTTCACTTTTTAATAACTGTGCAGATGCAGTTCACAGCAACTGAGATTGAGATTCTCTTCCATATGCTTCAGTATCAGAAATGCTATTTTAACTGGACCAGTCGAATGAACTGGGATTGGAAAAAGCCAAATAAACACATTTTCAAAATGAATTTTAATGTACTTCAACAATGTCCCAAGTGTTAATAAAGAAAGACAACATGCAGTACTGTATTTCTGCTATGCTGATTTTAACAGTAAGAATCTCTCAGTATGTCATAAACACAAGCAGCACAGTGACAGCAGAAACTATAGCCTCACTTTCCCTTTTATCTTCAACCGAAAGGACAGAGATACAGTGTAAATCTATCTAAATAAAATGAAATAACAATAATACATCGAGCAGCTGAAGCGTCTGTACTCACCTTCTGCTGCCTTCACACACCTGACATCATCATCATCATCATCATCATCACAGGTACGCCAGCGAAAGCATGAGCTCATTCTCTCACACACAAAAGCATGAGAGTATGTTTGTGATAAACAAACTGGAAAGGTGCTAATTTTGTTGAGTATTCCCAACGATCGCGGACCACGAGAGGATTTCAGGTAGGCACAGCAGGATTTGGGATTACACAGATGACCAGGTCACTCGCGCGCGCACGCACACGCACACACACACACACACACACACACACACACTCTCACACACACACACAGGGATCTGAGCAGATCCACTGAGAATCTGACACAGAAAAACCACAGAGTTCCTCATGAAGTCAATATCAAGCAGCTGACTGGGAGATCTTACACACAGCCCTTGATTGAGCAGCAAACACTGAACTCTCTCTCAGTCATGAGTTCTGGATCAGATGAACTTACAGTAAAATCATCAGTGTTCTGTGTGTGTCTTGATCTGGCTCTCATCATATGTCTGATTAATGTGTTTGTGTTCATTATTTTGCGGCGTTCACCTTGAGTGCAGCAGGTTGACAGATTATCTGTTTGATAATGTGCCCAGTCAGCTCTCTTCACTAATTACCCATAAACCCGTTAATCCTGTGGCGTTCAGGTTAACTCGACACTTCATCCGCCTTAAAGACTCCACCAGAGGAAACAGATACAGTCCCTTCACATTACAGTCTTCCTCTTACAGCGAAATCACATTATTTACCTGTGAATGTGGAAATAATAAAAACAGTACTTTGCTGTATTGCTGTAGAACACTTCAGTTATACAATGTAGAGATATACAAATATGATATGGACCTTTAAGACCTTTGTGTCACGGAGGACAAAATCCACTCATTTCTCATTACGTTCACTACTTTTAGCCACAGTTATTTAAATAATAGAACAGATTAAAACTGTTATCAGTAAATACACATCGAATGACTTGGGAGACACACAAACACAGGACGGCACCAGACTTTAATGTAAATAAACGAATCCACGGAACGGCAATGACACTGAGGTCAAAGGTCACTCACACAGAGAGGAAATGGTAAGTTCTCACAGTAACTCCCATCCTGAAAACAACAATCAGCAGCTGGATCTCACTGCAGTATTAATCCAAGGCAAACAACAGAAACACGATAAGCACAGTTCAGTCGCTCATTCGTCTTGTTTATCTGGTAGCGTCTCGTGTGTAATCAGTCAGATTCATCTGCTCTGTTGCCTTGAATAAAGTAAACCTCAGCGTTTCTTTGTCACTTGCTTGTCTTTGATATCTAAAGTATCAACTGTAGTATATAACTGATTGTTGGGAACGCTACTGAACTACAATGACACTAAAGAGAACTGAATGTTATCATCTATGAGGCATAAAAGTAAATGATTATTCATTGCTATTATACATGCTAACGCTCAGTTTGTATATTGTGTTTTAGAAGGACTCTGTAATATTGGTAGTTTCATACTACTAGTATACTCCGAGTGCACATGGAAAGTATTCCTGTGCTAGGACTTCTACTTGGATTTGAACTCGTTTGGGATACTCACTCCATGTCTGAGACGTTTTGAGAGCTTGTTTGGACAAACAGTGGTCACTCCTTGAACTTTCTATCATTCTCAAGCATCATCATCATCATCATCATCATCATCGTGCTTATTGTTATCACCAATATCATCTTCATCAACGATAAGTACAAGAGACATCCACAAAAAGACATTCATGGTTTTTTGGACAATGTGCAAATTTATCTTCCATCCATGAGTAGTATTCACTGTTATATCAAAAGCCAACAATCACTGAGCATTTTCATTTCATACTCATCTGCTGTAATGGTCCATGTTGATTTTTGTATTAATGATTTAGTAACTTGTATTTCTGGGTCTCTTTTTGTCTTTTGGTTTGCACCCATGCTATACTTATTGAAGTTGTATTTAGATTTTAAGGTACATATAAGACTGGTTGGTGGCCCCTCCCTCATTAAAACCTTGTAGCAAAAGAGAGCGGTTACACCGTAAATATCAATTTAATTTGTGATTAGTAATATGCATTGCTAAGAACTTCATTTGAACAACTTTAAAGGAGATTTTCTCAATATTTAGATTTTTTTGCTCCCTCAGATTCCAGATTTTCAAATAGTTGTATCTCAGACAAATATTGTCCTATCCTAACAAACCATACATTATCTGAAAGCTGAATAAATAATATTTCCATTGATGTATACATCTCAAAATTGACCCTTGTGACTGGTTTTGTGGTCCAGGATCACATATTGTCTGTAGAGCTGCTTAATGGCTGCGACTGAAGTTGTAATTATAACCACAGTTATTGTATAAATCAGCACAGAAGAATTTCCATGCATTAGAGAATGGCCTTCCATTTTCTGATCGGCTGGTGTTTGTCCTGTGGTGTGTTTGTGGTCAGAGGCCTTTCTCTCCCGGAGTGGGCGTCTGCATGACTCTCTCTGTCCCTGCAGTTCTCCCCAGCGGTCCCTGAGCATCCGGCTGCACCGCAGCAGGGGTCGTGACCTTCAGGTGTCCCGGGTCAGGATTGGGCTCCATCACACCCATGCTGGGTGAATCCACACTGATGGGAACCATACATATCACCTGAGAAAATGTGAGGTACAGTAACAACAGGCATCTCATCATGGGACAGTCCATAAACTGTGTCTTTTAGGCTACGTTCATACCAGAGTGAACCGATCATGGTTCTGAACTGACTCTCATGCGCAAAAAGACAATACAAACAGGGTTTTCAGACGAAATGCACCCAATTGCTTCTCAAAACTAGTCCAAAACAAGCCCAACCATGTTCAGGGGGAAAATACTGCGAAAATACTTCACAGCAACAGTAAAAAAGTAGCCCGATTCTAACACGGAGGACAGAAGTAAAACACGAAGTAAACACGGAGGACATCAAGTATGCGATTATGCATTTATTTATAGTGTGGTCTGCTCCAGAATCCAGTAAAAATATGCACAGGAACTATGAAAAATAAAGACAAGGATGTGACCGAGTTTTTATATTTTATGATACTAGTCCTCCTTTTTTGTTTGTATATAGAGTTATGAGTTCTGATTCATCACTGTTTCCACTGACTACCTTTCACAACTGTCTTGATAACTTATGTAAAATCTTTGAAGCGACTCCCATGAGAGCAGAATCACGATGAATGCTGATCTAGAGTGATGTAAAAGTCACATGAGTGTGGTCACTTTGACCTGTGTTGGATTTAGTACCGCATATGGAAGTGGCACAAATCGTAATTGAAAAGATCAGTTTCCATGCGGTTTGTGCTGTTCATGACAAAAACAGATCTGAGTCACATGTGAGCAGAAACATCAGATTTGGGACACATTTGCCTGGAGTGTGCGCACAGCCTCCGGATGAACGTCAAGGGAATAACTCACTCAAACATGAAAATTACATTAGTTTCTCTTGAATATGTACAATAATTCTATCAAAACTGATAAATGCAATGATCGCTTTATGCCATGAAAACAAATTGCACTGTCCGCTTTCAAAGTGAGGGGAAAAGCAGCATGAACACTCGGCTAGACTTCTCCTTATGCTCCACAGAAGAAAGTCTTAAAAGGATGTGAGAGTCAATAAATGACCATTTCAATGTTTAGTTCAATGAATCTTCATGTGTGAGTGTGTGTGTCCTGGTATCTCCTACGGTATATAGCAGGACAGTAATAGCAGTATATTTTGACCTTGAGGGGACATTTTTGGTCCCCATGAGAAAAACAGCTTATAAATCAGACAGAAGTGTTTTGAGATTGTAAAAATGCCTGTAGTTTTGTTTTGAGGGGTAGGTTTAGTGCGATTGGAAATACAGTTTGTACAGTAGAAAAACCGAATGAACCTAAAGATGAATTGCGGGGTCAGGGGCGGGGTCCGGCTGGAGAAACACACTTTTTGCATGTAAAGGCTTGGACACACTTTGAGTGCTGATCTGTGCAGAGAAAGGGTTAAAATTACAAATACACACTAAAACACTTTTCATTGATCTAGGGATGGAACGATTACCGGTTTGATGATTAATCATGATAAAATTCCCCACGATTACTATTGCCGTTTCATATTTTGATTATCATTAAAACGGTATTTGATTACCGCGATTTGAACAACTCACGATAAATAAATACTATACGGCATAAAGCAAAGTATACAGTCTCACGTGTGCACAGCATGCAGAGTAGTTTCGTTTTGTGTGAAAACAGAAAACAGCTGTAATTCTGCTGCTCCATCAGCGCCACCTGCTGTCAGAGACGGGATTTACAGAGACTCACATTCAGCTTGTGTGCAGTCTGGACTAAAAACAGACCGAATCTGCATGCCCGATTGTAAACTTTGACCGGTTGATGAAAAACAAGCTTATGTGGATTCTACACATTTAAACAATTCAGTTAAGGTATCGAGAATTATTTATGGAGCAGATAAAATACATATAACCACTTATTAACCAGTTATAATGTTGACTTAACCCTTTTCTTCATTTACAGGCTGAAATGTGAGCTTTACCATTCTATGAAACCTTTTCAAAGTTTTATTTGAAAATTTCAAACATGCTGTTGGATAAACTGTTGTCAGTTTTCTTGTCATTTAAAATCCGGACATTGTTACTGTTTTAGTGTTTATGCAAACAAAAACTTGTTTTATTTGTTTGTTGATTTTAAATCTAAAACTTGGTGAAACGATTTATGTGTCAGTACTTTTTGAACATTTCCAGTGTATTTGAACTATACCATAATAATACTGATAATTTAAGTCACTGTAATCGAGAAATGTTCATACCGTTGCATCTGTACTCTAGACACTCACCTTGCTGTTGTTTGGAGTTTGGTTGCGTTGTGTGTTCTGCTCAGTCACTGGAATCAGAACCGTCTGAGATCCATAGGGCCCCATCACTGACACCGGATACAGCAGCAGACTGAAACCCTCTGGAACCAGCAACTAAACACAAATACACATATACAAATGTACGTGTATTTCTGTAGCAGAAATGATGAGCTCTACGATCTCTCACACACCTGCTCTGCCGGCTGAGGGAGGATTCCCCACACACACATCACCAGGAAAAGCCTTGCCATTTGCTCAGATCTGTGGAAGTACGACATGATCTCTGAAGAATGTCGGAGTCCCTGTGCAGCTGAATTTAAAGAGCAGACGCAGACATGCATCATGTCTGTCTGACAGGGAGAGAGACATTCTGTCACCGCTGACACATGAGAGACAGACAGTTTCAGGTGGATTTTGCATCAATTACATCAATTACAGTTGTTGAGAAGCTTAACCCATATACACTCGTAAAAAGAAAGGTGCTTCACGATGCCATAGAAGAACCTTTTGTTTGTCTAAACGGTTCCATAACATCTGAAGAACCTTCCTGTTTCACAAAAACTTCTTTGTGGCGAAAGGATGACTTGGTGTGTGTCCGTTGAGAATGATGTTTCTGCTCCTTTAATAGTGAAGACTGGTGTTCCTCAAGGATCAATTTTGGGGCCAATTTTATTCTCTATCTATATAAATGAACTTGATAAAGGAGTTGAGCCAGCAAATGTACACTTTTATGTAGATGATACTATCATCGCTCCATCACGAGTGCAATTCATGCCAACAACCCGTAATATAACTGCATATTCAGCAAGAATTCACATGTTAAGCATATTTAGCTAACTAGATAGAAAAGGATCACTCAAATCAGAAAGAACGTGAAGGCTATGATGAGTGCAGTGGACATGAGCGGGAAGTTATATTTCTCAAGGAGTTTATTTGTTCCTTCAGCTGACTCTTTTTTTCTCAGAATTGCGTGATATACACTCGCACTTGCGAGTTAAAAGTCATAATTCTGAGATTTAAACTCACAATTCTGACTTTATAACTCGCAATTCGGAGAAAAAAAGTTCAGAATTGCAAGGAAAAAAGTCAGAATTGCGAAAAGTCGCAATAACCTTTTTTTTTTTTTTTTTTTATTCAGTGGCGTAAACGGGCTTCCATAGAACTGTGATATTTCAAACATACTGAAATACTCTAGACACGGAGTGGTGTTTCTGATATCAGTGAGTGTGGAGTGGAGCGGGAACGGAGTGATTATTAAATGCTCGGAGCACGGAGGGGAAATTGTTGACGCTCCACTCCCCTCACATACTCTGATCGGACATCGCCACACAAATGTGGCTTTTTGTTAATGACTGTCGAAGGATTTTACACAGAGTAACAGCTCACTACCAGTTACAAAATACACTGGAACAGTCAGTCACAGGAAATTCTGGTTGCATTTTTCATCAATTAATATCTTAAATTATCCTTTGACTATGTGCTGGTCCGCCATCTAGTGGTGAATTGTGTTTTTGTCCCCATGCCAAACTTGCCGACCCCTGGTTTACACTATAGCTCCATCCTTAAAAGTGGCAATGGACTCTTTACAGAATGCTTTTAATTCATTTCAGACTTCTCTTGGTAATTTAAAATTAGTGTTAAATGAAAAAAACTAATTACTGTTACAGAAGAGGACGTAGACTGACGGAAGGTTCAGGTTTGTTTATTGATCACCAATAGATAACTGGAGACATGGCAGGTGCGTAGGGAACTGAGCAGATCTTGACCGGAGCGAAGGGGTATTAACTTGCGTCTTGTCTTTTGCAGGAGCAGCAGCAAACACGGAGAGAGACAGCGGGCACACACACCGCCAACCAGGAGCTGATTCTCGGGAACACAGGAGCTGACTTAGAACTGGATCCTAGGAGTACAGAATGCAGGTAAGCAGATAATTAGGTAAGCGATACTATCACAGTTGACACTAAGGCTTGTGGAAGCTTTAGCAGTCCTCCTTCGATGAACGAGACCGGACATCGGGTGCTTGGCGGTGTGTGTCTTTATAGGGAGCGTGACGAGGAGCAGGTGCGTGTAATCAGAATTCAGGTGAGAGTGATCGTTGTGATTGTGTGCTGGTAGAGCCTGGCAGGTCTGTAACAATTACATGATTATTACACGCTCCAGATTATCATTAAATTATTTTATGATTCAAACTTTAAATGGTACACAGATTGAAAGGGTTGTCTTGGTATCTGGCTCGATGATAAGATGACTTACAGCTCTCATATATCGATCGTCTTTTAAAGAAATTGAGACCAATGTTAGGTTTTTATTTTCGTTTAAAAAAATGTTTCTCCTTTGTTGCTCGACAACGTTTAGTAGAAAGTACACTTTTATCAGTAGTGGACTATGGTGATATAATTTATATGTAAATAAAAATTAAAAAGTATAGATTATAAAACGTTCTTCAGATTATAAAAAGTTAAGAGATTCTTAATGAAGAACCTTAACGAAGTTCTTTAAAGAACCTTTGACTGAATCTTTGTGGAACCAAAAAAAATGGTTCTTCTATGGCATTGCTGTGAAGAACCTTTTAAGCACCTTTATTTTTAAGAGTGTAATGTTTAAATATCACACAGGTACCTTTACTAAAATGAACAACACAGTTGAATGTTTTTGTGATTTGAGTGATGAATGTTTACAGTTAGATTAAAAGAGCTGAAACACACAGAGAGAGAGAGAGAGCTGATGGTGGATAATCATTAAAATAACAGCTTGTTTACGTCTGCTGTGTGTGTGTCGTGTCTGAATAGGCCAGTGAAGACATGCACGCACACACACACACACACACACACACACACACACACACAGACAGAGAAGTGTGTGTTCACTGTGTCTGAGGCGCCCTCCTGTGGTCCATTGAGGGAGAGACACAGAAGGAAAGACACAAAAAGACATTAGACTAAATACCACAATATTCACACATAGATACATCATGATGATCATATCTGTATAAGCAGTGTTGGGGGTAATGTATTACTAGTAATGTGAGTTACATAATTAGATTACTTTAAGTAACGCATTACTTTTTATTTTAGGAGGAAATATCTGAGTTATTTTTCAAATAAGTATCTCCAGTTCCTGTGTTTCTGATGTATTGAGAGACAGCTCTGGTGTTGAGAGAAATCAGGAGTAAGTGCAGAGCGTTGTGTGTGAACATGATCTTACTGTAGATCTAGACTAAATATCTACATGATCTTACTGTAGTTCTAGACTAAATATCAACATGATCTTACTGTAGATCTAGACTAAATATCAACATGATCTTACTCTAGTTCTAGACTAAATATCAACATGATCTTACTCTAGTTCTAGACTAAATATCTACATGATCTTATTGTAGATCTAGACTAAATATCTACATGATCTTACTGTAGTTCTAGACTAAATATCTACATGATCTTATTGTAGATCTAGACTAAATATCAACATGATCTTACTCTAGTTCTAGACTAAATATCAACATGATCTTACTCTAGTTCTAGACTAAATATCAACATGATCTTACTCTAGTTCTAGACTAAATATCTACATGATCTTACTGTAGATCTAGACTAAATATCTACATGATCTTACTGTAGTTCTAGACTAAATATCTACATGATCTTACTGTAGTTCTAGACTAAATATCATCATGATCTTACTGTAGTTCTAGACTAAATATCAACATGATCTTACTGTAGATCTAGACTAAATATCAACATGATCTTACTGTAGATCTAGACTAAATATCTACATGATCTTACTGTAGTTCTAGACTAAATATAAGCATGATCTTACTGTAGTTCTAGACTAAATATCAACATGATCTTACTGTAGTTCTAGACTAAATATCTACATGATCTTACTGTAGTTCCAGACTAAATATCAACATGATCTTACTGTAGATCTAGACTAAATATCTACATGATCTTACTGTAGTTCTAGACTAAATATCAACATGATCTTACTGTAGATCTAGACTAAATATCAACATGATCTTACTCTAGTTCTAGACTAAATATCAACATGATCTTACTCTAGTTCTAGACTAAATATCTACATGATCTTACTGTAGATCTAGACTAAATATCTACATGATCTTACTGTAGATCTAGACTAAATATCTACATGATCTTACTGTAGTTCTAGACTAAATATCAACATGATCTTACTCTAGTTCTAGACTAAATATCAACATGATCTTACTCTAGTTCTAGACTAAATATCTACATGATCTTACTGTAGATCTAGACTAAATATCTACATGATCTTACTGTAGATCTAGACTAAATATCTACATGATCTTACTGTAGTTCTAGACTAAATATCAACATGATCTTACTGTAGTTCTAGACTAAATATCAACATGATCTTACTGTAGTTCTAGACTAAATATCTACGTGATCTTACTGTAGTTCTAGACTAAATATCTACATGATCTTACTGTAGTTCTAGACTAAATATCAACATGATCTTACTGTAGTTCTAGACTAAATATCTACATGATCTTACTGTAGTTCTAGACTAAATATCTACATGATCTTACTGTAGTTCTAGACTAAATATCAACATGATCTTACTGTAGATCTAGACTAAATATCTACATGATCTTACTGTAGATCTAGACTAAATATCTACATGATCTTACTGTAGTTCTAGACTAAATATCAACATGATCTTACTGTAGATCTAGACTAAATATCAACATGATCTTACTCTAGTTCTAGACTAAATATCAACATGATCTTACTCTAGTTCTAGACTAAATATCTACATGATCTTATTGTAGATCTAGACTAAATATCTACATGATCTTACTGTAGTTCTAGACTAAATATCTACATGATCTTATTGTAGATCTAGACTAAATATCAACATGATCTTACTCTAGTTCTAGACTAAATATCAACATGATCTTACTCTAGTTCTAGACTAAATATCAACATGATCTTACTCTAGTTCTAGACTAAATATCTACATGATCTTACTGTAGATCTAGACTAAATATCTACATGATCTTACTGTAGTTCTAGACTAAATATCTACATGATCTTACTGTAGTTCTAGACTAAATATCATCATGATCTTACTGTAGTTCTAGACTAAATATCAACATGATCTTACTGTAGATCTAGACTAAATATCAACATGATCTTACTGTAGATCTAGACTAAATATCTACATGATCTTACTGTAGTTCTAGACTAAATATAAGCATGATCTTACTGTAGTTCTAGACTAAATATCAACATGATCTTACTGTAGTTCTAGACTAAATATCTACATGATCTTACTGTAGTTCCAGACTAAATATCAACATGATCTTACTGTAGATCTAGACTAAATATCTACATGATCTTACTGTAGTTCTAGACTAAATATCAACATGATCTTACTGTAGATCTAGACTAAATATCAACATGATCTTACTCTAGTTCTAGACTAAATATCAACATGATCTTACTCTAGTTCTAGACTAAATATCTACATGATCTTACTGTAGATCTAGACTAAATATCTACATGATCTTACTGTAGATCTAGACTAAATATCTACATGATCTTACTGTAGTTCTAGACTAAATATCAACATGATCTTACTCTAGTTCTAGACTAAATATCAACATGATCTTACTCTAGTTCTAGACTAAATATCTACATGATCTTACTGTAGATCTAGACTAAATATCTACATGATCTTACTGTAGATCTAGACTAAATATCTACATGATCTTACTGTAGTTCTAGACTAAATATCAACATGATCTTACTGTAGTTCTAGACTAAATATCAACATGATCTTACTGTAGTTCTAGACTAAATATCTACGTGATCTTACTGTAGTTCTAGACTAAATATCTACATGATCTTACTGTAGTTCTAGACTAAATATCAACATGATCTTACTGTAGTTCTAGACTAAATATCTACATGATCTTACTGTAGTTCTAGACTAAATATCTACATGATCTTACTGTAGTTCTAGACTAAATATCAACATGATCTTACTGTAGATCTAGACTAAATATCTACATGATCTTACTGTAGTTCTAGACTAAATATAAGCATGATCTTACTGTAGTTCTAGACTAAATATCAACATGATCTTACTGTAGTTCTAGACTAAATATCTACATGATCTTACTGTAGTTCCAGACTAAATATCAACATGATCTTACTGTAGATCTAGACTAAATATCTACATGATCTTACTGTAGTTCTAGACTAAATATCAGTTCTAGACTAAATATCTACATGATCTTACTGCAGTTCTAGACTAAATATCTACATGATCTTACTGTAGTTCTAGACTAAATATCTACATGATCTTACTGTAGATCTAGACTAAATATCAACATGATCTTACTGTAGTTCTAGACTAAATATCTACATGATCTTACTGTAGTTCTAGACTAAATATCTACATGTATTTACTCATCTCACCTGCACTAAAACACATTCACATTCAACAACACAAATACGCAAACTCAGAATATGACACAAACCTGCAACAATTAAATATGTGAAATAACATATATCCTTTATGTATTTAACCCCATTTTATTAACCAGTGTCTTTGCTACTGACCTTCGATGATTCAATTCAACCATACTAATAAGTAAAAAAGATAAACACAACATTTTGTTTATTGCTGAAGAGTGTTGACCTTTCTTCTCCTGCATCCTGTTCTTCATTCAACAGCAGCTTTAGCCTGAGGCTTATTTAAGTCAAGCCCAGTCGAGATGAGAAAATGTTATGCAGAAGAAATGTAACACATTATTAAAGTAAAAAGTGATGCAATAAGTTACTTTTTCAGGGAGTTATGAAATATTCTAATGCATTACTTTTAAAAGCAACTTTCCCCAACACAAAAGCAGAACATTGATTCAGATCCTGAGCCTCGTCATCCGTCTGCCAGAGGAATGAACAGCTGGAGGAGATAGAGTCTGAGATACAGAGAGGTTACTGTACATTTCATCCAAAAACATTCACACAGACGCTTTCAGTCACAAATGACAGAGGTGTTCCTCAAACACACGGCATCAATGACATTCAGAGTCATGGAGAACTGGAAAAAAGACACATGGTTCAACACTCTCACATCTTTCACAGGTTTCTACAAATCCTTCAGTCTCTTCCTGTTTTAATGTACGTTTATTATTAAAAAGGCTTCAGCATGACACTCATTAGCA
>NC_136719.1:27376400-27493900 GCF_936440315.1 Barbus barbus | reverse complement strand
CAGAACAGCCATGCAAAGAAACCAGACCAGAACCAAACCAGCTCACACCTGGAGCAGACACACACACGCTCAGACACACACACACACACACACACGCTCAGACACACACACACACACACACACACGCTCGCTCAGACACACACACACACACACACACACACGCTCAGACACACACACACACACACACACAGACACACACGCTCAGACACACACACGCTCAGACACACACACGCTCAGACACACACACGCTCAGACACACACACGCTCAGACACACACACGCACACACAGACGCTCAGACACACACACACACACAGACACACAGACACACACACGCTCAGACACACACACACACACACACACACGGGCGAGAATAGAGTTAAGGCACCACCACTGTTTTATTTACTAGGAAAATAAATAAGTGTGCACTGAGCACTGCTGGACGAAGCGCTGCCGCTCATCCGTTATAAACGTGAGGAATCAGTTCCATGAGCAAACTCTTCGTGACATTCAGCTTCTGTTCTACAGGAAAAAAGATCACACTGTCCCATTCTTGGCTAAACGGTGAGGAGAGTAAGAGAAAGGAAAGTGCGGCGTGAGTCTGAGAGTCTGTGCCGGCCGGCCACGGTCCAAGAGAGACACGAGAGAGAGAGAGAGAGAGGAAAGCCATGGCAGGAGCAGAGGAGGGTTCGGTCAGAGCTCAGCGGCGAGGGCCAGTGAAGCGGCTCATCCCAGCCCTGGAGGAGGCTCGGCCCCCACTGTTTCCCAGGAGGCCCCGGGGCCCGCGCCGGCCTTCCACCGCTCCTCTGGTCTCCCGCGCCGCTCTGGTCTTTTTCTCCTCCACGTTCAGACGCACCTCCCCGCGGAACATGATGGGCTGCAGGGGACAGGAAAGAGGAAACGCTGACTTCCTGTTCACTTATCAGCCCTTGAAAAGGTGAGTTCACTGAAAAATGCAAATTCTGTCATTAATTTGATTTTTGGGTCAACTATCCCTTTAAATGACAAGCAGCAGCATGTTTAGCACCATCACACCAGCAAGAGTGCCATTTCTCACCACTATCTGCAACATTGCTAATGAGATATTGATTTTATACAAAAGCTCAATAAACAATAATTAATAATGTGTTACATTTTAGGCTCAATATCATCAATATTGACTGTTTTTGCTCAATTTAGTTCCAATTAAAGCCACAGCAGAGCTTCCAGGGTTTTGAGCGAATCGAGTGAGTCAATGATTCAGTGACTCGTTCATAAAGAGAGTCACTTGCTTCATTTCTGAATGAATCGGTCATTTCAATGAATTGGTTGAATGAATGATTCAATGACTCACTTATTAAAACTTGCTGCCACACAGTGGCAATTTAGATTTAATCCTTTAATAAATAATTTCATATTAATTAATTGGAATATCATGTAATTAGGTCAGTGAATGAAGTCAGTTTAGAGTTTAGCTCTGAAGCAGACAGCATATATAGCCTAGGCTTCCAGCTCGAATGGAAATCATCGCGAACCCAGCGCATGTTATATTTCGGTGGCACATGAGGTAATGCAGCACTCTTCAGGAGATCTGGCGCCCAACGAGAAACACATGAGAATCAGACTCTTAACTGTCCAAATCCACACGAACCTTGGCTCCCAGAATGCTCTGCACCGGCTCAGAGTCGTCAAACACCACAAAACCAAAGTTGGGCAGCCTCCCTCCGACCCCTTTGGTGTTGATCCTCATCTCCACCACGTTCCCAAACGCTGATGGAAACAGAGCAGCGTGAAGCGGCAGGCAAACACTCGCCAGGGTCAAAGGTCAAAGGGGGTCAAAGGTCTTACTCATGAAGAAGTCTTTCAGCTCGCCCTCGTCAATGTCATGAGGAAGATTTCCAACAAAAAGCTGATGACTGTCTGGATAACGAACGGACCGGCGGCCCTCCGCATCACCGTCACCGTCACCACGGCCTACACAGACAGACACACACACACACACACACGCGCACACACACACACACACACACACACATATTTCAGTGTCACACACTCAGCGAGGGACTCGCATTCAATGATTCAGTTTATTGAAAAATTCTCTCAGAGACACTCATCTGTGTTTAGTAGGGATGTAACAATATAAATATCTGACAATACGATAATGTCGCGATATGAAGTCCATGATACGATATTTTTTGTGTTTAAAAACAAAAAAGACAAATGAAGAATTGGGAAAAAAATTAAAATTTTGAAAAGTTAAATTATTCTATCTAATGCACTTTGAGAGTTTAAAATTAAGAGCTCCAACCCATGTTCTTAAAGAAAACTTAAGACAGTGAATTGACTTGTAGCTGAACTTTAAAGGAGACTCAAGCCTCGTTTTATTTGTGATATACTGTCTCAGTCTAAATTACATTCACACTGCTGTTTTAGGAAGACAAATAAATTAGAATAGAATAACAACAACAGTAATAGCCATATAATTGCACTGTAACAAATTAAAATGAATATTTCATAGGTATATTAGTTTTGCATCACACTACAGTAGGGAAACTACAAAACATCTTAAATTCTACACTTGAAAAAGATATTTTGAGTTTGGACTGCATTTAATCCGCTAGCTGTCAGTAATTCATGCTGCACTTTAAGCTTTTATTTTGGCGGAAACGGCAGTAGAGCTTTTATTTTGAAGTTAAACTCCAGCTTCAGTGAAAACAGGCACAAAAACACATCTCACTACAAATCTAGTGAAACGCTGTAATCATCTACCGTGAAAATGAAGCAGAACCGGTGGCTGTTGTTCCCAAACGTGTGCTAAACTCACAGCAGTGTAATAAAGGAGTTGATTGCATTCATTCAGTGCGAACAGAGCCGTTCTGAGACGCAGAAAACACCGGATCACCAGCTGATCGTCTGAACCAAGTGTGCTTCGCTTTGAAACAGATTTGATGAAGAGATTATACGGTGTTTTCAGATTGACTTCGTTTGACAGACACTGTGCCAAAGCATAATAGCCCAAAATATAACTTTAAAGACCTAAATATAATAAACTAAATATATTTTAAAAACTAAACTTTTTTTGCCCGGAAGAACTAATCTCTTCATATCGTCATGTGACCCACGATGATATCGAGACAGTTTTCCCTGTGACTACAGATTAGTGTTCTGATGGAGGACACACTTTCACTCACTCTGGTTCCGAATGATGATTCTGAGTCAACAACAGCCACATGACACGAAACTCACCCTTAAAACTGACATACTGTTTCCCACCCGGAGTGTCTGAGCCACGGCCATCTGACAAACAACAACAACAACAACAACAGTCACATGACAGAAACCATTCACACAATCAGCCTGTTATTAATCTGTCTGTGTGCGAGCGAGAGAGTGAGTGTGTGTGTGCGTGAGCGAGAGTGAGTGCGCGTGAGAGTGAGTGTGCCTGAGAGTGTGTGTGCGTGTGCGTGAGAGTGAGTGTGCGTGAGAATGTGTGTGCGTGAGCGAGAGAGTGAGTGTGCGTGTGCGTGAGAGTGAGTGTGCGTGAGAATGTGTGTGCGTGAGCGAGAGAGTGAGTGTGTGTGTGCGTGAGAGTGAGCGAGAGTGAGTGTGCGTGAGAGTGAGTGTGAGTGTGTGTGCGTGAGCGAGTGTGCGTGAGAGTGAGTGTGCCTGAGAGTGTGTGTGCGTGTGCGTGAGAGTGTGTGTGCGTGAGAATGTGTGTGCGTGAGCGAGAGAGTGAGTGTGCGTGAGAGTGTGTGTGCGCGAGCGAGAGAGTGAGTGTGTGTGCGTGAGCGAGAGTGAGTGTGTGTGCGTGAGTGTGTGTGCGCGAGCGAGAGAGTGAGTGTGTGCGTGAGAGTGTGTGCGCGTGAGAGAGTGAGTGAGTGTGTGTGTGCGAGTGCGTGAGTGTGTGTGCGAAAGAGTGAGTGTGTGTGTGCGTGCGTGAGTGTGTGTGCATGAGCGAGAGAGTAAGTGTGTGTGTGCGTGAGAGTGTGTGTGCGAGAGAGTGAGTGTGTGTGTGCGTGAGAGTGTGTGTGCGTGAGCGAGAGAGTGAGTGTGTGTGTGCGTGAGAGTGTGTGTGCGTGAGCGTGTGTGTGCGTGAGCGAGCGAGCGTGTGTGTGAGCGAGCGAGCGTGTGTGTGAGCGTGTGTGTGAGCGAGCGAGCGTGTGTGAGTGTGTGAACGTGAGCGAGCAAGCGTGTGTGTGTGTGCGTGAGTGTGTGAACATGAGAGTGTGTGTGCGTGAGCGAGAGAGTAAGTGTGTGTGTGCGTGAGAGTGTGTGTGCGAGAGAGTGAGTGTGTGTGTGCGAGAGAGTGAGTGTGCGAGAGAGTGAGTGTGTGTGTGCGAGAGAGTGAGTGTGTGTGTGCGTGAGAGTGTGTGTGCGTGAGCGAGAGAGTGAGTGTGTGTGTGCGTGAGAGTGTGTGCGTGAGCGTGTGTGTGCGTGAGCGAGCGAGTGTGTGAGCGAGCGAGCGTGTGTGTGTGTGCGTGAGTGTGTGAACGTGAGCGAGCGAGCGTGTGTGTGTGTGTGCGTGAGTGTGTGAACATGAGAGTGTGTGTGCGTGAGCGAGAGAGTGAGTGTGTGTGTGTGTGTGTGAGAGAGTGTGTGAACGTGAGAGTGTGTGTGCGTGAGCGAGCGAGCGAGCGAGCGTGTGTGTGAGCGAGCGAGCAAGAGAGAGTGAGTGTGTGTGTGCGTGAGCACGCGAGAGAGTGTGTGTGTGTGTGACCTGCTCGTGGTCCTCGTGGAGGGTAGCCTGGTCTCTCGCGCCGCTGATCTCTGGGTAATGACTGACCATCCTGTTTGACAGACAGACAGAGTTAGCACCACAGCGTTTGTCTTCTGTAGAGCTGCTTTACAACTGAAACTTAGTCTGTTTCATATCTGATGAATTTTAAGTCACTATTTAGGACTTAAGAATTTAAGTTTTTTAAATTGGAATAAAATAAACTAAAATAATTTCAAACCACATGAGCCAATATTTTATTCACAATAGAACTTAACATAACATGTTTAAACTGAGAAATTTTACACTTTTATCCACTAAATGAGCTCATTTCAAATTTCAAACATTTCCGGAATTTGGGTTGTAGGACATCCAGTTAAACTACTTGAAAAATGACAAATATTTAATAAGTTGAAAGTCTTTTTTTTGTTTAAGTAACAAATGCTTTTTATAGTTTTGGTTTAAGTAAACTGTAATAACTCTGCTACTGACTAAGTAAGATGACTTTTAAGCAATGGTTCATGCAGAAATTATCGATCTGTCATCACTTCCAAACTTGTGTGACTGACTTCTGTGAAACACAACAGAAGATATTCTGAAGAAAATCAGGACTCCATTGAGTTCCACTGTATGGACAGAAAACACTCAAACTTCCTGAAAGTCTCACACGTCTGAGATGAGTAAGTGATGACAGACTGTCATACCTGTGATGTCACTGTCTGTGCTGTACCTGAACGCTGGCTGCTTTCACCAGGAGAGGAGAGACTCCAGCGCCAGCCGGAGGAAGATTCTTACTGGTCACCAGAGCCCAGGAGAACGCCTGCAGACCATCACATCATCACACACTACATATCAGTCAACACACGGACACACACACTCTCTCTATCAGTCTCTCACACGCACACACTCTCTCACACACGCACTTTCTTTCTCGCACACTCTCACTCTCGCTCGCGCGCACACACACGCACGCACACACACACTCTCTCACACACGCACACTTTCTTTCTCGCACACTCGCGCGCACACACGCGCACACACACACACACTCACACTCTCTCTCTCTCTCTCTCTCTCTCTCTCATGCCCAAACTCTGGAACAATCTACCTAACACTGTTCGGGAAGCAGACACACTCTGTCAGTTTAAATCTAGATTAAAGACCCATCTCTTTAACCTGGCTTACACATAATACACTATCACATTTCTATAATTCAGATCCGTTAAAGGATCGTTAGGCTGCATTAATTAGGTCAACCGGAACCGGGAACACTTCCCAAAACACCTGATGTACTTGTTACATTGTTAGAAGAATGGCATCTACGCTAATATTAGTCTGTTTCTTTCTTATTCCGAGGTCACCGTAGCCACCAGATCCAGACTGTATCCAGATCAGATGGTGGATCAGCACCTAGAGATGACCTCTACAGCAGGACACCTAGATGACCCCAGAGACTGACCCCCAGTGAAGACCCTGTCTCCAAGACGGCCATCGGGACAAGACCACAGGAACCAGATGATCCTTTGCACAATCTGCTGGTTCATCTGGCCAGAGGAGAACTGACCCCCGACTGAGCCTGGTTTCTCCCAAGGTTTTTTCTCCATTCTGTCACCGATGGAGTTTTGGTTCCTCTGGCTTGCTTAGTTGGGGACACTTCATTTCCAGTGATATTGTTGACCTGATTGCACAGACACTATTTAAACTCACTCTCTGGCTCGTGCACACACAGTCTCTCGCGCACACTTTCACACTCTCTCACACACACACGCGCGCGCACAAACACACACTCTCACTCGCGCACACACACCTTGGCCAGTTCTGGGGTTTGAGGGGGCGGAGTCAGAGCGATGCCAGGGGCGGAGCCTCTCTCCTCCTCCGGCAGTTTCTCCTCCTCTGGCTCTGCCTCAGCAACCTGCAGCTCTGCTTCCAGGTTGAGCTCCGCCTCCGTCTCCTGATTGGCCTCAGGTTGGGGCTCTGGCTCCACCTCAGGCACCGCCTCCTCCTGCTGCTCTTCGACTCCATTGCTGAGAACACAAACCAGAGCAGCTGATCACGGTCAGTAAAGCATGTGCAGCATGTAAAGCACATATGCTGATCTGATGCAGGTACCTGACTAGCGGCGCCGGCGGCTCGTAGTAGGTGCTGTTGCTGGGTTGATCCGGAGCTGGGTCAGGGGAAGCGTGAGTCTCCACCTGGTCTTCTTCAACCTCCTCTTCCTCAGACTCTGATCACAGACACACACTTACACTAGTGCCGCAGAGTGTTTACATCTCATTTAAGACCTTTTTTAAGAGCTGCACAAATAAAACTAACACCACAAAGCTCAAAATAAATCAGGAATCTCAAAGCCTTCATTAAACAGACTGCGTCCACATTCGACTACAAAACAGAGTAAAACACCATTTATTCAATATTGACATGTACTGAAACGAAATATCAATAATAACCAAACAGAAATGTATAATGAGGGGCTTTTAATCATAAAGGAGACCAAAATGTATAAGACTCTTATTTTGAAATGTCTCAGGTTTGTTACTTCCAGCTGCTCATTTAGACAGATAATATATGACATAAAATATGCATCTTACATCCATCTACAACAAATTATAATCTAAAAACCATAACCAAAACACCGTTAGTTCATCAGCGGTGCTTCATGTGATATTCACTGATTGTGAGCGGCTCTGAAACGCAATCCTGTTGAACACTGACATGTGCAGCGCTCATTTATTTACTTCAATCAGAGCTTTTAATAATCAGATATCTGTATCACAGAGACTCAGTTTCCCATCCACAAATGTAAGAGCTCATAACTGTAAAGATGGAATGCCTCGGCTCAGACCGCCACAGCTGTAATCATGTACATGCATTAGACCTAAATAACACTTCTGCGTGTAAACATGGCTTACGTGTCACAGGCGGAAACATGTGTTCTGTAGATTTACCTCCCAGCTCAGCCTCAGAGTCTCCAAACACCTCTTCATAGCGGAAGATGTCATTGTGCACATAGAACTTATTGATAGCAGAGCCCTGGCGAAAACACACACACACACACACACACACACACACGGTGTCAGAGAAGTGTTCATTGGGAATGACAGCACGTCTGTCGTCACTAGGGTTGGGTGTCATTTGAATTTGATCATTTCTGATTCTGTTTATCGATTCAGATTATTATCGATTCTATTATCGAAATTCTTTTTTTCAAACATTTAGATGTCAAACATATTTATTCTGTCTTTTTACAAAGCGTTCTGTTGCAGCCGAATAACATGAGCAAAGAGCAGCAGCCTACAGAACACTACAAGAGGAACTTTAGCTTATGGTTTTAACAAAAATACCAGAGCAAAGACAACTAGACTAATATTAATGTAGGATCTGGTCGAAACCAGAACACACACACACAATTTCAGACAACACATTTTTTTAGCGGGGATCAAAGCTTCCCTCACAGCGATCGCTTGCCCTAAATCTTCTAGTCTCAAGAGACCTCTAAAAACCCAGAATATATTTGAGAAGAACATCTGGATGTCTTTAGAGAAGAGAACCTTAAGTGCTTGGCTGGATTTATCATAAATAAAGTCGAACAGGGCAAAGACCTCGGCGTCTGGAAAAAGTTCCAACACAAACCCCCCCGATACTCCCTGACCATTAACGCGGTAATTTAATGATGGTATCGTTGAAGATGATGTTTTTACAATCGACGTCCAACTAAGAAAATCTCCAGATCTTCCCAAAAAGTGACATTATGACCTCGTGTTATCAGCACATTCCAGGAACGAGCCTTTGTTCCCCCTAACAGGCACAGAGAGGCAATGCTTTGCTCAAGTATTTTAAAAGGGACAGATTATACTAGTTTCTGCTATTAAAGCAATATATTCCAAAGCAATATATACAATATATTCACAATATATATTAAGGTTGTTTTCATGACATGTAAAGGCTTGCTGTGTTATTGGAACTTATGATATTGTTGTAATCTTTTGATGCATAATATTCCTGATCACTATTTGTTCAGTTTCACATAATTGGTGATTAGTTAGAATTAAGGATTGTTTCTTCTGAGCTTAATCGCGTAATGGATACAATTGATATATGTTCATTGGCTATGCAAATATCTAAAGTTTGATGTTGAACGAGAGCCGATTTCATCAGCAGTAATATGGTGTGGATGAAAATTGTCTTCTCATTAAGGTATGATTACAATACGAATAGAAATCTGCTATCAATAAGGTCTTCATGTGATAAAATAACTGAACGGATAATGTATGCACAAAAATAGGGGTGGTGATGGCACAGTGGATAAGACACATGCCTTTGGTGTGAGAGACCCGGGTTCGAATCCACTGTGAGACACCAATGTGTCCCTGAGCAAGACACTTAACCCCTAGTTGCTCCAGAGGCGTGCGACCTCTGACATATATAGCAATTGTAAGTCGCTTTGGATAAAAGCGTCAGCTAAATGAAATTAATAAATGTAAAAAAGGGCTGTGCAGGGCGGGGCTCCGCCCCACAGGAAGAATACGATTGGGTCAGTCGCCCGTGGGCAGATCCCATATCGGCCCATTAAAGACAGACACCCAAGTGTTTTCTAAGAAGTCAAAAGTTGGGAGGGAAACTCAACTCGCTCTTCTCTCGGTTTGCTCACGCGCTGCTAAGCGCTTTATGCCACTAACATCACGGCCGAGCATTGCAACAGCGATCAAGTTAAACTTCGAGAGAACTTTAACATCAGAACCGAAGAACTGAATCCAACTTCCTGGGAGCGTCATCAAGTCAGAACGAAGCCGACCAACCACTGAAGAGTATCCTCATGACGACGACCTCCCAAGCCGCCTATCTATTCTTGAACCGGGAAAGAAACTGAACTCAACCGAAAGCAAGGAAAGCAAACAATATTTTCTAAATCTGCTGAAAACTGGTTGTATTTATCGTTTAAGAGTAAAGATAGTGAAATTCCTGCTTGTGAATCCCTCAGGTCGAAGTAAAGCATTCGTGAGAACGAACAGTAGAACCTAGAACTCTTTTCAGATCAAAACCATTCATTGCAATGTGTGTGTGTGTGTTTACGTATTCTGTTTTGTGTCGTTTAGCTTAGTATTGTGTTAGAGTAGTGAAATAAACTTTGATTCTATTAAGAAATCTCATGTCTGTGCTATGTGATTTTTGAAGTCTGAAATGACTTGCCAAAGATCGCGTTTACCTACGCTCATGAATTTAATAACTAACTATTTGGTTTGTTTTATCGTTGGCCGCAAATAAGATAAACAAAATTGTTAAGAGATAACGTGCTGATTTTAATGCTTGCTGGACAGGTCGTTATTAAGGTATCGTTAACAAGGTATAAGTTGGACATTCTGATTAATCTCAATTAATCATATAAATATTGAATCGTAACAGTGATTCCCTAAAAGCTAAAATTAGAATAATGGTTCTAAAGTTTACTACATTAATTTCAAACATTAAACTGTTAAAGATTTAGGCCCTTCAAGGTATCTTGGAGAGGTGAGGTGTCCAATCACAACATCTAGCTACTGGGGTGCCTCAGGGCTCAGTTCTTGGACCACTTCTCTTCTCTGTCTACATGGCATCACTAGGCTCTGTCATTCAGAAACATGGCTTTTCATATCACTGCTATACTGATGACACTCAACTCTCATTCCATCCTGATGATCCGACGATAGCTGCTCGTATCTCAGCGTGTCTAACAGACATTTCTTGCTGGATGAAGGGTCATCACCTTCAACTCAACCTAACCAAGACAGAACTGCTTGTGGTTCCATCAAACCCATCACTTCATCACAATTTCACCATATATATATATATATATATATATATATATATATATATATAGTGGCGGGAGGAGCAAACGACAGACACAGTGGGTGTGGCGTCAGGCTTCGGAGAGGTTTTTATTAAACAAAATAAAAGTGTCCAAATAAACAGGGGGTCTGGTGTCCTCGTCGTGCTGCGGGTTTCGTGAAGGAGAGCAGTGTTCAGAAAGGAAGGGTCCAGGGAAGGGGCGGAGTCCGGTGGCCGCACGCGCTCCCCTCTCAGATCCGGGAGCGAGTGGCGGCGGCTTCTTTCCAGCGGCTTCGTCCTACTCCTTGGACCCCGGCACTTCTGGGGGATTAAACGGCCCGGCATCCTGGCCCGTCAGCCGTCACGGGTGCGGCAGTCTCCCTTCTCGACGCTCCCTTCCTGGACCCACGAGGACACCAGCGTGCATGCACGGGGAAGAGACCGGTCTCCCGAGGAGAGGCGCGCTCGGCATTTAAACAGCGGCGGTGATGAGGCTCTATTCACATCAGGTGCGCCTCATCACACGCCGCCAGCCCTGGCTGTTTCAGCGCCCCTCCTCTCTCACACACCCACTCCCGTCGGGAGCCTGGCGAAGGGCGGCGAATACGGGACGGGGTGGTGATGATAATCAGGGGGGAGGCAGCCGACTCACAATATATATTTAAATAAACACTTTGCTAAGTGTACTGCATTAGGCTAACTGAAACTTGTCACAGCACTTGCATATTATTGCTCTTTTGTTGGTTTTGATTGCTTCTATCGTCCTCATTTGCAAGCATAGTTCTCTTTTCATGAATAAAATATAGATTAATCCTCATTAAAAGTTACAAAAGACATTCAATCAAGATCAGTGAATGATTTTCTTTTATTCTTTGATTAACACAAATGACAGGCAGCACATGTTTATTAGGCTGCTGTCTCTTTAACACTGAATGCACACGGATCTAAAAATACTGTTACATGTACGTTTCCTTTCTCATGTTTACGTTCACTTAAGACAAACATGCCTTTGTTTACAAGGATATACTGAGGTAATTTTGTGCATACTGCTCACAAGATGTGAAAGTCTGTTCTGGCCCGGAACTACCTCTTCTACAGTGAAATGCACAGAACGGTTTGAGAACGGACACAGGTCGGAAACCCACACCGGGACCAGTATTCTCTGTGTTCACGCTTCAGAAGCGTGAAAAACTGTGCGCAAGTTCTTTCCTTCCTGCGCTTAAATGGTTTAAAAATCACATTAAAATGTGAACGCAGGAATTGTTAAACGGAATCTAAATGCATGAGTCTTATTGAATACTCGCTTCTTGGAAATTTGGCACCGGCAAATACACAAAAAAAAAAAAAAAAAAAAAATATATATATATATATATATATTTATTTATTATGTTTGTAAAATGGCACAGCTTTTTAAAATATCTGAAAAAGTACACTTCACATCAGTTCGCATCCATTGAGATGAACTGAAAAATATCACAGATTGTTTGATGGAGAGCAAAACTCTAAAGTACCGAGTCAGAGTGTTCTGTGAGTGAACATATATCTGTGCTAAACTTATACTGAGCCTCCAACACACACTGGTGAGTAAAACCTGAGCATTTATTACCCAGAGGCTAATACTAGACATCATTTAGCCGCCCAGAGTGAAGATTTAGTCATAAGCCAGGGATTTACTCGCACTGTAGATAATACTCGTCTCATGCACACACACACACACACACACACACACACACTCACCTCCGGAGCGAGCACAAAGGTCTGCATGAACCTCCTCATGGGCCGGCCGCTGTTGGACAGCTCGCCCATCACCTGCACCACCACCCCGTCCCCCAGCGTCGCATGAGCGTCCACGTGCCGGATCTTAGTGTGACACTCACTGAACTGCAGAGACATCACCTTCTTATGGATCTCCTGCGCGCGCGCACACACACACACACTCCTGTCAGTCACTGCTGCTGTGTTCAGTGTTCAGACTGTACGAACATGATCTCAGCTATAAGCCACGTCATAATGCAACGTCAGACTAGACATGTGCGTGCGATATATCACCATAACGAACATGCATGATATTGTTATCGCGGACACCTCAAAATACTGTAAATAATGAATTATAAATTATTCCGAATGCATTAAGAATACTTTTCCCATCAACTGGTTAAACACACAACACTGCTGCATCACAGACACATGTGCACTCATGTAAACAAGCGCTGGATGAGAAGCACACACTTTCTGACAGCAGATGGGGCTGAACAGCAGAAATGCAGCGGTTACCCCAGAAACCCTGTAAACACAGCAGCTGCCACTTTATTTCTAAAAAGGATTTAAAGCAATGTAATCAGCGTTGTTTAAGTTCAGGATAAAGCGTGCCCTTTCTAATGAACATAAACAAGGCTGATTACATCGATTACGTTCTGGGCTGCTCTCCTAAATGGCGGAAGACAGTAACTCGGGGAGAAGAATTGTTGAATAAATTGTTATAGTTGTTTTCTTTGCGCACAAATGTATTCTTGTAGCTTCATAAAATTATGACTGAACTCCTGATGACACATGGACTAATTTACCAATGTCCTTACTATGTTTCTGAACCTGGGAACATTTCAGTTGTGTTGCTGTCTACGGAGGATCAGAGAGCTCTCGGATTTCATCAGAAATATCTTAATTTGTGTTCTGAAGATGAACGAAGGTCTTACGGGTTTGGAACGACATGAGGGTGAGTAATTAATGACAGAATTTTCATTTTTGGGTGAATAAATATTTAATAGGCTATTTTCAAAGTTTGTTTTCCATTTTCATCTGCACTAAATCTGCCCTAGATATTGTTTTGATTCTTTGTTTGGTCACACCTTACATTAAGGCACCATTAGTTAAACTGCCAATGAAAAATTCTACTAAACATTCATTAATCGTAATTTCAGTATTTAATAACATGCTGTTAAAATCAAAAGTTGCAAATGTTATTTAATGAACATGAGCTAACATGAACAGTTTTATTTTTCATCAAAGATTAATAACTTCTGTAGCAAATGTAGCTATTGCTCGTGAATGTTGATGCATTAACTAAGGCAAACTAATGAGATCTTATTGTAAAGTGTAACCTATTGGTCTTTATAATTCTTTTGCACTTTAATCTGTGTGATTTTTTTTTACTTTATACATTCTTTGTGACCAACAAGAAAAGACCAACAAGTGGGCGGGCAATATGCTAATGTGATAATAGAGGTTCAACACTGAAGACGGCTGGAGCACTCACCGCCTGACCGAACACAGCCTCCTCCGGCTTCCCGCTGCAGTCCAGACCGCTGTGGACATACGAGGAGCTCCGGCCGTAGAACCTGCACGACACACACACACACACACACACACACAAACACACAGACACACACACACACACAGACAGACACACACACAGACAGACAGACAGACAGACAGACAGACAGACACACACACACACACACACACAGACAGACAGACAGACAGACAGACACACACACACACACACAGACACACACACACACACACACAGACAGACAGACAGACACACACACACACAGACAGACAGACACACACACACACAGACACACACACAGACAGACAGACACACACACACACACACACACACAGACAGACACACACACACAGACACACACACACACACACAGACACACACACACACACACACACACACACACACACACAGACACACACACACACACACACACACACACACACACACACACACACACACACAGACAGACACACACAGACACACACACACACACACACACACACAGTGAGCGGAGAGCATCGCTGACACCTGCTGTTCTGACCGCTCTGAACTCACCTGTGCAGGTAATCCGGTGCTTTATTCAGGAGCGTGTAGTACTGCCGCACAAACTCGCGTCCTACGAGCAGGGGGCTCGGCTTCTCCATCACCATCTCTCTCTCTCTCTCTCTCTCACACACACACACACACTCACTCACTCACTGACACACACACACACTCACTCACTCACTCACTGACACACGAGATGCAGAAACAGATCGTGAGAACTTCAATCAATCTCACATGTATATTTAGACACTGAAAAACACAGAATATGAATGAACAGACAGATAGATAGATATAGAGTGAGGAGAAGCTAGATGTACGTGCACGTGCGCGCAGCAGAGGCACATAGCGCTGGCGCGTGCTTTAGCTTGGGACTAGCGGCGGCTAACTCACCGTCTGTGACAGGAACAGTTAAACACACACTCCACTGCAGCGATCGGCCCGCTCCTCTTTATCCGGTAAAACACGACCCACGGTACCGAGCCAAAATACACACAAACAGACGCATACCTGACGTGCGCGCGTCCGCCGCCCTCACCTCGCGCGCGCTTGTGACGCAGTGGAGCGCGACTTCCACGAACCGAGAAATAAGTATTTTCAGTTTTAATTTCTATTAATACGTGATTAAGAAATTAAATAAAATTTCAGGTAAACTGTGATCTTTGCTGCTGTGTGTACAAACAACCTCCCAAAGCGATTATATCTGAAAATAAATAACATTTCACACAATATCAGAGTGTTTCCTGGAGACATTACTTTAAAAAGCTGCTTTTAAACTCTTATGGCTATTTTATTGATTTAGTTGGACTTGAATGTGCTTGTATATAAATTCGATCTGCTTGAGAACTCCTGTTCAATTCATTTGTCAACAAATGAATGAAAGTCAGAATAAACTAGGCATCTTTACACAGCTGAGTTAAGGCTGCTCTGTGCCTGCTCAAAACTCATGACATGGATTTTTTTTTTTTTATATGGTCCTTGAGCTTTACATACATTGTTAAATGCACAAAATTCACTTTTACATGTCATTTGAACTGAAATGTGTGTCGGCAGTGTGTGTACACGACCACCCTATAATGACAAAAATCCACCAAGTGCTTTTATTTTTTAATCCCCTCAAATCATAAGCACTGTCTCAGATCGATCTGTTCTGAGATTCCTATCAGAATGATGTAGTTCTGCACAGGCCCCGCCCACGATTGTTGATTGACAAGGCCGTCTTAACTTAGACCCGCCCTGAGTGAGCTGAGAGCTGTCCACCATTGGGTCGAGTCCAGTGCAGGGAAGACAAGATGTCTCAGATTAAGTGATTGAAGTGTTTAGTTGTTGGATGTAATAATGAATATAGCAGTCATCATTAACTCCCGACATCTGAGCCGCTGAAGACACAGAGTTACTTTTGCTTTGAAGTGAATGCGCCGATCCCGATCCGCGTGAATGCATCTATGTTCGCATGAATCATTCGTGATCCAGCTTTATCTACAGAAGTGAGTATAAGGATTTTTATGAATCTTTGAAAATCGCCTTTCCTAATAACGAGCTAGTTAGCAAGTTCTGTGGCTAGTTTACCATCTCTCAGAGAACAACTTGTCACCTCAGAGGAGAGAGGGGCGGGGTCAGCAGACCTCATTAGCATTTAAAGAGACATGCACCGAAACGGCTCGCTGTGACCAGATATGATTTATAAAGGTGTTGTTTTTCATTACCATTGAGAAATTTAAACCAAAGTATGTTAAACCTACCCCTTACAGGAAACTTTGTGCATTTTTATTTTCTCAAAATAACTCACTCTGTATGATTTATAAGCATTTTGATATATCCTCATAAATCACCTTCTCCTTGTAATACCTATGTCATACCCATGTCATTATACAAATTTGTGTCCTCATACGTCACAAAAACGCACGCACACACACACACACACACACACACACACACACACACACACACACACACACAGTGACCGTGCCTCCCATGGTGAGCATCTTTATTCATGTACTCAGGTGCTTGTGAACTTACAGACTGACATGAAGTTGCATGTTTACAGTGTACATATATAAAGCATCTCATTATCTCACTTATGACTGTAATATATCAGTTCATCAAACACACACACATCAGCTCATGCTGAAGATCAACAGACATCCTCAACAGTCCTCCCGTTCTCTGAGCTTGTGTGTGTTTGTGTTCATGTGTCTGTCTCCTCTTCAGTGATCTGTCTGATGTTCTGCAGTAGCTCAGAAAAAGGCGGTCGTCCGTGAGGTCTCTGAAAACAAGAAACACACACATAATAATTCTGAGTGCTGTGATGACATCAGTGATGGACACTAGGCACCATGCATTTACTTTGTAAATGGTTGCAGAGAAAAACTGGGTATTGTACACTAAACGAAACACCAAACATGTTTGTTCTCCTCCAACTGGATGAAATCAGAGTATGCAATACAAGGTATTTAGTATTGCATGGTGGGAAAGTACCTTCTCCTACAGAAAAACATTCAAAACTGCTAGATCTGATTACTTTCCGTCTCTTTTAGAAGAAAACATACATAACCCCAGGTATTTATTCAATAAAGTGGCAAAATTAACAAAACATAAAAGCATCAGCAGGCTTTGACATTTCCCAGCAGCACAGCAGTAATGATTTTATGAACTATTTTACTTCCAAGATCGAAACTATCAGAGATCAAATTGTAACCATGCAGCTCTCAGCCACAGTACCTCATCAGATAGTGCACTATAGATCCCCTGAGGAACAATTCCACTCATTCTCTACTATAGGAGAGGAAGAATTGTATAAACTTGTTAAATCATCTAAATCAACATCATGTATGTTAGACCCTATTCCATCACGTTTCCAAAACACGTTGTGTCCCAAAATCCTTCAACCTGTTATTAAGCCTCTTATTAAAAAAACACAACTTGACCCCAAAGAAGCAGTTAATTACAGACCAATCTCGAATCTCCCTTTTCTGTCAAAGATATTAGAAAAGATAGTATCGTCACAATTACATTCCTTCTTAAAGAAAAATGATATATGTGAGGATTTCCAGTCAGGTTTTAGACCATATCATAGTACTGAGACTGCTCTCATTAGAGTTACAAACAACCTGCTTTTATCATCTGATCGTGGTTGTATCTCTCTATTAGTGCTACTGGACCATTGACACTATTGACCACAACATTCTTTTAAATAGACTAGAAAACTTTGTTGACATTAGAGGAAGTGCATTAGCATGGTTCAAATCGTTCTTATCTGACCGCCATCAATTCGTAGCAGTGAATGAAGAGGTATCATACCAATCACAAGTACAGTATGGAGTACCTCAAGGCTCAGTACTAGGACCGCTACTTTTCACGCTTTACATGTTACCCTTGGGAGATATCATCGTTAGAAGAATGGCATCTATGCTAATATTAGTCTGTTTCTTTCTTATTCCGAGGTCACCGTAGCCACCCAGATCCAGACTGTATCCAGATCAGATGGTGGATCAGCACCTAGAGATGACCTCTACAGCAGGACACCTAGATGACCCCAGAGACTGACCCCCAGTGAAGACCCTGTCTCCAAGACGGCCATCGGGACAAGACCACAGGAACCAGATGAGTCCTTTGCACAATCTGCTGGTTCATCTGGCCAGAGGAGAACTGACCCCCGACTGAGCCTGGTTTCTCCCAAGGTTTTTTCTCCATTCTGTCACCGATGGAGTTTTTGTTCCTCTGGCTTGCTTAGTTGGGGACACTTCATTTCCAGTGATATCGTCGACTTGATTGTTCAGATACTATTTAAACTGAACTGAGCTGGACGATGACATCACTGAATTCAATAATGAACTGCCTTTAAATGAAAATCGAGTCTTTACTGTTGTCCTTTTGCATTATTTCACACTATTTTCCTATTTAATACTGTAAAGCTGTTTTTATACACTGTATTGTTATAAGTGCTATATAAATAAAGGTGACTTGACTTGAAGATCAGAGAAATCTGTCAACTCAAATTTGCAGACCGAGTGACTATCAGAAACTATCATTGATTTGTCCAGACTGTAAATCATGGGTAATCTGTGTAGATGTGTGGTGAATGGATTGTGAAGTGTGTGTGTGTCTCACCTCATGCCAGCAGCGGTACATGATGTTGTAGATGTGCGCAGACGCCTGGTGAGGCCTGTAGAGACGGCCTCCCTGCGTCACCTCCTCCACCACCTCCAGATTGGAGCGGTTCTCAAACGGCGTCTTTCCCTCCGAGAAAACCTCCCACATCAGCACGCCTGTTCATACAAACAAACATGCATCAGCACACACCCATAACACACACACACGAGCCCTGACCTCTGACCTGCAGTCCTCACCAAATGACCACACGTCTGACTTGTTGCTAAACTTGTTGAAGTGAAGAACTTCAGGTGGAGACCATTTGATGGGGAACCTGGAGCCCATGGAGCTGGTGTACTGATTGTCCAGAACGTACCTGCGGGAACAGACATAACATAACAAACCATCAGCCTGCAGCTCATTCACGTCGCAGTGGAAACACATCTAACCAAAACATGATGCTTTTGGATGAACAAAAACCCAATATCTTTGGTAAGAGGAACATCAGGACACTGTTTCTTTAAAACAAACACCTACACTGATTCACGGCTGGCTCTTCTTCTTAAAGGGATCATGACATTATAAACCAAATATGCCTTTATCGTTTGACACAGAAGAGGGCTTTGTACACTTAAACCATCCTGCAAGTTTCATAATTTAAAATGTCCTCATCATCAATAAAACAGCGTTTATGTAATAACCCTCAGAAAACGGCTCATTCAGATCTGAGGTGCAAGATGATGCCACAGGGGCACAAACATTTGCATAAACATGCCTCCAGAGCAAGACATTGACGAATAGTCTTGTTCTCAGCATAGGCCCCGCCCACTGGCGAACACTCGATCACGCTGAATGCGAGCGTCATGTCAAAAGTTAATCGAAATCACAATCACTGCACTATCTTGTCTGCAGGGGATATAGTTACAGAGATGAGTCTGTCGTCAGGACACATGCAGTGAAAGAACGTTCGCTTTGACGCGTTTGCTTTAAACAGCTCGTTCACGTCTTTGTACAGCTATCAAAAGGTGTTCAGCGTAAGGAACAAGTGGATAGTTTTTTTTTTTAATGGTGTCCCGGATCGTGTCTGAGGATTTTGTTTTGTAAACGAGGCACAGTGTCATGGAGAGTCACAAAGAAACATTCATTAAAAGATGAAGTGGTACTAAATCTGCATCACAACGTGAGTAAAAGATTTCATAACGCTTTGTCTGGAAATGACTGTTTTATTTTGATCATGTTGTCAAAACACTCATGCAATAGTGAGGGGGCGTTGATATTGTTTCCAATGCAGTGACGTTATCCAATCACAACAGCGGCTGATTACTGAGAAGCCTTAAAGCACACGCCCCTTAAAACAGGTCATTTTAGACAGAGAGTCAGAATGAGGGATGAAAATAATCATTTTCCCTCATATTTATAAATGTTCTGAAACAAGTTGAAACATTTAAAAAACATTAGATGGGCGTCCAACTGATATGTTTAAAAAAATGTTCCATGAATGTTTGTTCATAACTTTAAGAGAACATTCTGAGAACATTTCCTGTTAGCTGGGCAGAGATCAGAAGAACTGAAGGGAGGTAAGGGTTAAGGTTAGGGTAGGTTAGGTTAGGCGCTGGTCAGGAGTCTGACCTGGTCATGCCAAAGTCGCACACCTTCACCACATTCCTCTCGTTCACCAGGCAGTTCCGCGCAGCCTACGGACACACACACACACACACACACACACAGTATCAGTCCCTGATATACTGCAGTCATCTGTGACTGTGTTTCATTTCTGGATTGATCTGACTGCTGAGATGTTGCCTGTAATCACAGATCTCTGTCACTGTTGTACATCAGCACCAACCGGAAAAACAACATTTATGCTTCTGCCGCTGTCTGATCGACTGATGTACATGTGAATTGTGCGATCAGTTTGTGTGTTGTTGTTTCTCAACATACTCTTCATACTGATCCGTGAAGCAGCATTCTCTATTCCAGGAAGTGCTATAAAAATAAAGGTGACTATCTATTCAGATCAATATCCTTAAAACCATCAAGCCTCAAACTTTTAAAATATGGGCAGGCTTTGTCAAGGCAACATTAGTTTGTTTTGAAAAACCTTTTTTTATTATCATTTACTTTTTAAAATTATTATTATTATATATATTTATTTTTATTCAACGTATAATTTGTTTGATAATTTTAATGTAGGTGTTAATGATTCTTCACAACTAAATTTTCATCAACATCAGAAAAGAGCTGTGAAGAGCTTCAGATGTGTCTCAAACAGGTCCTGTGTGTGTTTGGCGTGTCTCACCAGGTCTCTGTGGATGAAGCTGCTCTGCTCCAGGTACTCCATGCCCTCGCAGACGTCCTGACACATGGAGAGCAGCTGCACGCGGCCCAGAGTTCTGCTGTGCTGCCGCAAGAAGTGCAGCAAGCAGCCGTTCTCCATGAACTCCGTCACGATGCAGATGGGACGCTGTGTGACACACACTCCGTACAGCTGGACCAGCTTCGGGTGACAGAGACGCCTGCACACACACACACACACACACACATATACACACACACACACACAGACACACACATATACACACACACACACACACAGACACACACACACACACACAGACACACACATGGCAGTTTGAGTTCTATAAATTTAACTCAATCGAATCAGTTCTCAACACAAATTCAGAGCAGCAGAATGAAGGTGTTCAGCGGCTCACACTCTTAAAAATAAAGGTTCCAAAAGGGTGTTTTTGCAGTGATGCCATAGAAGAACCATTTTTGGTTCTCAAAAGAACCTTTCACTGAACCTTTCACTCAACAGCACTGAACAATTTGAAGAACATTTAAAAAATCGAAAGAACCTTTTTCGAATACAAATTGCATTTTAAAGGTTCCATGGATGTTCAAGGTTCTTAATAGAACCATTGATGCCAATAAAGAACCTTTATTTTTAAGAGTGCAGGTCACTGATGAGAGTTACAGTTTTTTTTACAGTCGCTATGACAATTTTTTCAATTCTCCTAACAATATTTCTAAACTCTTAACGCAACAACACACAATTCGCAAAACAGTTAATTTCATGCTCAAAATCACACATTGTAAACTAAACACCAACACTAACTTTCAAAATACAATAATACACTAACACAATACACTATGTTTACCAAAACACTGCAAACATGTTTCAAAATCAAATAATTATTCCAAAACAATAACATATGTTCTCTTCCAACAGGGACATTTAGTCAATCATAGCACAATATCATAAAAACATTAACATCAGACGGAATTACAGAAATTGCATTATTTTATGTGTGTCAGATCTGCCCTTATACAATACAACATTTTATTGATCATAAATTGCTCTACGTTTTTGTTTCATTAGGTTTGGTAAATGCATGCATTTTGTTTCTTTTGCTACAAAAATTCAATACAAAAAATGAATGACCATCTAAGAGTAGCTCTATAGAATGAACAGTTTGTGAAAAAAGAAGACAGAGACAGAATTACTGAAGTAAAGGATTTATTTGCAACAGGACTTTACTGCAAGAAAACAAAAATATGCAATACAGTTGCCAGAAGAATAAATTAGAAATAAAAAAAGTAATCTTCTAATCTGCCCGGTCTTCTGCATTTGGCTACATGTTCTCATCCACATCACACCTGATATCTCCTTCTCTGGCAAGGTATCTTCTGGTATGCTTCATCCACCCCTGGCAGTGTTCAGCTGTGATGTCTTGGCATGCAGCATCCATTGCATCCAGGAGGGACATTTGGTCAAAAACCTTCCATCTCCAAGTTGAGGAAAGTGGAGTAAGGGGCAAGGAAAATGGACATCATTCTCGGATGGGTGTCAAACCAGTCTGTGACTGCATGAGAATGGTGGAATGCCACATTGTTGCATGTGATCACATATATTGACAAGTGGTCTCCCACCTGTCCCCTTTCTCCCTTGCACAAGTCTTTCATGCAGATCTTCTAAAATGTCACATTTATGCAGGAATGCACTTTTCCACACAAGATCAGCCCAAAGAGGTCCTCATTTACTGTATACTGTATGCTCATGTGATTGAAAGAACCTCAACACCTGAGTCACCGTTATTTATATAGCACTTTTGATTTGAGTGGGTTTCCTAGATGGGAATCAGCTGGAATTTATATATTTGCAAAAAATTATATCTTTGCAAGCAGCTGTTTCTCTTTAATGAATAAAAAACGGGATATATTTTGTTTGCAAAATACAAAACACACTGGGTGACTGAAAACACTTAGACACACAGCTGAAAACACTTACTTACAAAACTGATCACCAATCAGCCAACCACAAATACGCCTCAGTTGAGCCACTTTGGGAACTTTGCAAGCATGGAGGCAGGGAGAGGAAGAGGGAAGAGGAAGAGAGAGAGAGCGAGAGAAGGACATGGTCGAAGAGGCTATGCACGGAACAATATTTCAGATGATATTAGAGCAACGTTGGTGGATCATGTGATAAATCATGGCCTGACAACGAGGGAAGCTGGGCAGAGAGTCCATCCACATCTAAATACAGTTGCATCCATCATAAGGACATTCAGACTGGAAAACAGGTGTCTTCAACTCTCCACTCCAGACTGTATCTACAGTATTTACAGTACTGTACCATATCACATTACTGTATCACATGTACTGTATTGCAAGTTGGCTAGTGCTGCTTTTGTAACAAAAAATGGTAATTTTGTAGAACATACAGCACAGTATATTACATAGCAGTGTACCATTGAGATGTTACAGTACTGTAAAAAAGAACCAAACCAACAACAATTTGTGGTTGTATTTTTCTACAGAATGACTAGAAGACTTCTGGGGTGGTTGGCAGCACCTGTTCACCCAACAGCAGGAACTTGCCATTGTGGAAATGGTCCGAGCAAACAATGCAATCTGTCTCCTCCAGCTACGGAAACAAATACTTGCAGATAGGCAAGTATTCATCAACATCAATCAAGTAGGCATTACTTGGTAAAGTAGGCAGTGTCTTGGTAAAGCACAAAAATCAGATTGAAGCAATTGTACAAGGTCCCATTTGAGAGGAACTGTATCAGGGTCGAAGGACTTCAACAAGAATATGTACAGGTAAGTGTTGCAGTCCTTTACATTTACAATACAGTATTTATGTAATCAGTACAGTAATAGCTGGATATGTACCATTGTATCAGTACCACATAGATACATGCAGAGAGGGACACAGGTACCTGTGTGTTGGGGAGGGGGTGTGTGGGGGGTCTGTATGTGTAGTACTGTAGTTGTGTGTTTTGAGTGTTTTTTTGTTGTTGCAGAAAATCTTGGATATGGATGGAGCTGCACAGCCTCATGAATTTATTTACATCGATGAGGCTGGTTTCAACCTCTGCAAAACTAGACGACGGGGTCGTAATTTAATTGGCCAAAGGGCAATTGTGCACGTCCCGGGGCAGCGTGGGGGAAACATCACAATGTGTGCTGCCATAAGCCTTCGAGGGCCACTACACCATCATGCCAAACTAGGTCCCTACAATACTCAACATATACTAACATTTCTCAATGCACTTCATGATGTTGTACAGGACGGATCAGAGCAGCCCAGGTTTGTTGTTGTCTGGGATAATGTTAGTTTCCACCGGGCTACTCTGGTCCAGGACTGGTTCACCAAACATGATCAATTTGAAGTTGTATACTTGCCCCCTTACTCGCCATTTCTAAACCCTAATCGAAGAATTGTTTTCCGCTTGGAGATGGCGCGTATATGACCGCCAACCACATGCCCGCATGCCTCTTCTACAGGCAATGGAAGAGGCATGCAGAGACATTGAGGTAACGTCAATCCATGGATGGATTCGGCACATAAGGCGGTATTTGTAGCTTAATAACGCCTTATGTGCCGTTGCTTAGCAGGAGAAAATATGGCTTGTGACGTTGATGAGATCCTGTGGCCAGACCCAAACAGGTAACTGTAATCCCACTAACGCACAATTGGCCTGTTTGTCTGTATTTACTGTAGTGTATTTTGTGTTTTATTTTTGTATTATTTTTGTGTTACTGCATTTACTGTAAAGTATAGTACTGTGATGTGCAGTATTGAGTTGATGTCATTTGTAACCTTTCAGTACTTTCATTTTTGGTTGTTGTGAAGTGTTGCATTGAGCTTCACAGAATGCTAACTGATGAACTGAATAAAAACAGTGAAAATGAAAGACTGCAGTGTGTTATATAAAGTACACTAGTGTGTTGCTGCTAATCTGAATATGTATTCATATGATGCAAGCGTGACATTTTGACAAAGGATTAGGTTTTGATGGCAGAGTTTCAGTTTGACATAGATGTGAATGCTTTATTTCCCAGTGTTGTGTCTTGTGTGTAAAGTTTTGACACAATGACCCGAAGTTTTGCAAAAAGTGTTCAAGCAATAGGCAAACTGTAAGACATGTTTTGGTAACCTTTTAATGTTTTTAGAATATTAAAACAATAAGTACCATATTTGGGGTAAAAAAAAGTTAGTATACTGTTGTAAGATATTTTTGCAACCTTTAATGTCATAATTAAGACATGTTTAAGAAATATTTCGAAACAATGTTTTTCTAACCTAATTTTGTGACCCAGGACAAAGATAAAGAAGAAGACAAAGATCATAGGAGCGTGAGACTTCGTCTGATCTCTGTTTAACGTCATTGACAGATTACGGAGATCTCACTCATATTTTCTCTCTCCTGTGATGTGTTTCCATCACACACACCTCCAGATTCTTCCAGAAGCGTTTGAGCGACTCACAGAGCAGGTTGAACGAGAAACAGACGCTGAATGAAGGATTGATAAGAATCTAACACTCATGGCACAGAAAGTCTCTCTCTCTCTCACACACACACACACACACACATAGACGTCTACCCACCCACCACACTTTCCAGCTTCTCAGCAACTTTCCACTTGTTCAGTGTGTGTGAGAGTGTGTGTGTTTGAGTGAGTGAGAGTGTGTGTGTGAGTGTGTGTGAGTGTGAGAGTGTGTGTGTTTGAGTGAGTGTGTGTGTGTGTGTGTGAGTGTGAGTGAGTGTGTTTGAGTGCGTGTGTTTGAGTGCGTGTGTTTGAGTGCGTGTTTGTGTGAGTGTGAGAGTGTGTGTGTTTGAGTGAGTGTGTGTGAGTGTGTGTTTGAGTGAGTGTGTGTGTGTGAGTGTGTGTGTGAGTGTTTGAGTGTGTGTGTTTGAGTGAGTGTGTGAGTGTGTGTGTGTGTGAGTGTTTGTGTGTGAGCGAGTGTGTTTGCATGTCTTACGTCATGATCTTGGCTTCCTCTATGAAATCATCTTCACTCATGGCTCCTTCATTGATGGTTTTAATGGCCACTTTATGCTGCGCTCTCCATTTTCCCAGCTGCACCACTCCAAACTGACCGCTGCCCAGCTCCTTCATGAAGGTCAGCTCAGACGGATTGATCTCCCATTTATCTGCACACAAACATCAGCATGCGATGTAGTCATCAGCTCTAGTTTATTACTGGGCATTAATGAGTTTCCCTGCAGCTCAGAGAGCAGATCATCAGAAACACTAAGGTCAAGGGTTCGATTCCTTAGGAGCGCGAGAACTGATCAAATGTAAATACTCTGAATGCAATGTAATTTGCTTTGGCTAAAAGCGTCTGCCAAATGCTTTCATGTAAATGTCATTGGGTTAGATCCGCCCACTTAGACAGGAAATAAGATGCAAAAAGTTATTTTTAGTCAATGGGATCAACTGAATTCAAAGCAAAGCTGCTGTTTCTGACCGTATTGACAGATATTTGTTCTTGTTTGAATCAAGATTTCTAACTCTAATGAATCTGAACCCTATCTTGCTATATTTTCATTTATGATTTATTTACTTTACCCTCCTCTGCACACTGATAGATGTATTTGTTTAGTTTGATTAATAACAGAACAAGATCATTTCATTGTACACTGCAAAAAAAAAAAAAGGTTGAGGCAACTTCAAATTAAGGCAACCAGCTTCAGCAGATTTTTGAGTTCTCTCAACTTATTTTTGTAGGAGATTCTCAACTTTTTGTATAAACTTAAAACAACTAAATCTGCTAAAGCTGGTTGCCTTAAAATTTGAAGTTGCCTCAACCTTTTTTTTTTTTTTTTTAACAAGTCTTCCAAAATATTTTGTTTAGAAAAGTAAACAAGGCATTGTCCAGTTAAATTTGCTTCTATTTCCAGAACAGAAATCTGAATCCAGGTTCATAATTCTTGTCTGATTCTGTCGTCATAGTAGAGTTAAAGGTTTTTCCAGGGGATTCGTGATTTCACTTTTTATCACTCCATAAATCATAAAATACTGTCTGCAGATAGAAAGCAAACACATTTCTCATGTTTTTAGGAGTGAAACGTATAAATCAGTGTGAATGAAATATGAACAAACCTCCAGAATATAAAGAGGAATAAAACTGTGCAGTTTAGTGTTTGTAAGAGAAAAAACTCTTAAAAGATACGGATTGAGATTGAAATCTATAGAAGTGCAATAAAATAAACAATTAAATGTGTGTTTGAGATGTTTTCTTTCCACTAGTCTGAAAAAAAAGTGACATGATATGGAAACAAAATAGTGCAAAATCAGAAAAATTGAGCAGTGCATGACAACACACTTAGTGTCTTGAGCTTACAGGGTCTTTTATATGTTTTATTACTAGTTTTAATTGGTTCTGATTCTGAAAGTGCAGAGGTTGATGATCAGTCAGAGATGCAAGGTGTGTGTGTCTCTGACCTGAGCTGAATCCCGCTGTGGCCGGCAGACATTTGCCCTTGGGGCCGATGGGATATCGCAGTCTGGAAACCAGCCCTGATCAAACACAGACAGATCATCAGCAGCTCGTCGCAGCAGAAGCACAGAGCAGAAGTGAACAGAATTACCTGCTGCGTTGTGTCTGTGGTAGTTGATGAGTTCAGGAATAGAGGCGAACACGTGATTCTCTGCCAAGAAGAACTGAGCCGTGTCTGTCTGCTTGATCTGGTAGTGCCTCACCTCCCCTTTACCTGAACTGATCAATCAATCAATCAATCAATCAATCAATCCATCAGTCAGCGGATCAGGCGATCAGACAGTGAACTGATGGAGAATCTTTACCTGTGTGTGTAAACGGAGACGGTGTAGCTGCTGGGCTGACTGGAGCTCCTGACCACAAACCCTCCATCCTTCTCCTGAAACACACACGAGGAAGATGATGCAGATGATGATGATGGATCAATTACTGATGATTGATGCAGGGGCTTCTTTACCTCTTGTCTGAGTAAATGTTCTGCTTCAGCTCTGTTGATGTTCTTGCAGTACCAGCTGATGAAGATTATCATCATCATCATCACAAAACACACACACACACACACACACACACACACAAACACACACATATGAACAATGTCAGTGACCAGTAAACTCTGAATGAACTGATGCTAATCTGGAGATTATTAAGGAGTGATTGTGGAGTGATTCTGATTGGTTAAAGAGATGTTGAGTGATTGGAGCGACTCTGATTGGTTAAAGAGATCTGGGCTGTGCAAAACGTTTATTAAACGGAAACGGTGGTGCGTTGAACACCCTGTTCTGATGAAGCAAGTGTTGCAACTATGGAAGCTGAGAAGGCTATTCTTTGTGTTCTTTTTGAAGAATTTTCAAATTTCAAAGAATTTTCGGTATAAATACATGTTTAATTCTGCAAAATACACTCGATGTCACAGTCACTGCCCTTGCCGTCCAGAACAAAATCACTATTCACTATCGAGTGAAGGAATTTGTGGAAACTGTGGTTCCTAATTATAGTGATCCAACATTTGCCTCGCATTTCAGGATGAAAAGACAAACATTTCAGATGAAGGATAATCCACTTCTTCCCTCCGAGACTGTTATGATCTATATGACCTTATTATTTTTATTGTGAGTATTAGGCTTATCATTATTGCTGATCACTGTTGTTGTGTTGTGCTATGATATTGTAATATTTACCTTTATATAATCAAAGGAGCATAGAAAGGTTTATGAAAGTTTCACTCCACAATACAATATCAAAATATATAAATATGTTCTCGGTAAACATCTCCGAGAACCTGACTTGGACTACACACATCCAAACACAGGTTAAGAAAGCCAGGCAAAGACTGTACCATCTGCGACAGCTGAGGAAATTCAGGCTCTCACCAGCAATCCTGAAAACTTTCTATTCAGGGACCATAGAAAGTGCATTGACTCGTGCCCATGTTTGGTTTTCCTGTTCCTGTCCTCGTTTGTCATCATTAGTTCATTTGTCCCCCGCCCTGTGTTTAATTACTCCTCACCTGTCTCTGTTCTTCCTCGTTTGATTTCCCTGTGTTCATAAGCCCTGTGTTTCCCTGCCTCTGTGTCCGGTCTGATCGTCTTCATCTGTGTCTCCTGTGATCCCTGAGTTTATAAATAAAGTTCCTAGCTCTCTCTGCTCCTGGAGAGAGTGTGACAGAAGACCGGACCCACACCGAAGTAAGCGGTGCTTCTCCTCCCTCGTTTTGTTTTCCCTGGTTTTTCCCCCTCCATGGCGATGGAGTTCGCCGCCCGCCTCCGCACCCTTATCAAGCGCGATCTGGACTTGGACCCATTGTGCCAGCTGTCTCTTTAATACCGCGTGGTTTATACATATGTTGCTGCTGATTGGGCTGACATTTTTGACACACCCACCAAACAAGAGAAAACGTATCTCAAACCCCGTTGCACACCGTTTCCAGGAAACATGTCGTTCAACCCGGAAACTGTACCAAAACGTTGGGCACCGGTGTGAGCCTGAATGTGCACCTGGAATGATTTTGATTGTAGTGACTCTGATTAGTTAAAGAGATGTGGAGTGACTCTGATTCGTTAAAGAGATCTGGAGTGACTCTGATTGGATAAAGAGATGTGGAATGACTCTGATTGGTTAAAGAGATGTGGAGTGACTGATTGGATAAGGAGATGTGGAGTGACTGATTGGATAAGGAGATGTGGAGTGACTGATTGGATAAGGAGATGTGGAGTGACTGATTGGATAAGGAGATGTGGAGTGACTGATTGGATAAGGAGATGTGGAGTGACTGATTGGATAAGGAGATGTGGAGTGACTGATTGGATAAGGAGATGTGGAGTGACTGATTGGATAAGGAGATGTGGAGTGACTGATTGGATAAGGAGATGTGGAGTGACTGATTGGATAAGGAGATCTGGACTGACTCTGATTGGATAAGGAGATCTGGAGTGACGCTGATTGGTTAAATAGATGTGGAGTGACCCTGATTGGTTGATACTCACTCATTGGCCTCTATAGTTCCATTTTCTGTAACATAGTTACTGGGAATGAAGCCCTTGTTCCTGAGAGAGAGAATCAGCAGAGATCAGCACATCTGAACTCAAGAAACACACACACACACACACATATATACACACACATATACACACACACACACATACCCATGCTTGTCTTTGGCTCTCCACCACAGCTGGTGTTGTTTGTGGAGGATGATGTACGTCTCTCCATGATGAAGCGTCAGGTCCGAACTCTCTCTGGCCGTGAAGTCGTACATGGCCACCACCTTCATCACACCAATATCATCATCCTCAGGAGGAGACGGAGGGAGCTTCTTCTGAGACAGCTGAGTCTGGGACACGAGGAGAGACCCATTACAGGAGCACAGAATGAACGAACGAATCACTGAACGAAGGAATGGATGACTGCATACCGTATAGACAGAGTCCAGATGTCTGTTGGGGTTCACATCCACATGAGTGCTGCTTCTGAGAGACACAGAGATCAGGGTCGTCACTGTCTCACACACTACTGTTTGTTTATGAGTTTTGAGAAGGATGATGCTTTAGATGATGTCACCACCAGCAGCTCTTAATGCAACAGTTATAAGGTTACTAATCATCCCACACATGTGACCTGACATCATTTTATTTCAGACAGGCAGGAAAATAAAGCGTGTGGAAGACATATGAAGGAACAGCAGGATGAATGTCAGCTGAACATCATCAGCCGTTCCCAGCGATCGTTTCATTCTAATGGTGTTTTGACCTTTGACCTCTGGTTCCAGGTCTGTGGTGGAAACATGTGTTTTATACCTGGTCTGTAGAGCACAGCAGCAGCAGCAGAAGATGGAGTGAATGGACTGATCTGGAGGAAAGAAACACAGACGATGAGCTGCAGAAACACAGATGGAGGACGACAGTCTGCTCACAAAACCACCAACACTTCAAAACCAGACCAGACAAACCACCAAAACACCTGCTTCAGAGGATCCTCTTAAGCCTTGCTTATCTTTACTGCAGCTTTATTTTGTAGTTTAACATCATAATTTTCATGTAATTAATTCCTACTGGATTCAGAAGCATTAACAGAACATTAGTGTAGGGTTCACCTTCAAACAATAACATTCACTCAGAAATTGCTAGTAAGTTTCACAAATAATCTGGCAAGAAGGCCTACACATTGAACTAAAAGTGAAATTCTGAAGCAGAAAGACTCATTTGTGTCCCTGGAGCACAAAAGCAGTCTTAAGTCGCTGGGGTATATTTGTAACAATAGCCAACATTCTTTTATGCCAAAAAATCATTAGGATATTAAGATCATGTTCCATAAACATATTTTGTAAATGTCCTACCGTAAATATATCAAAACTTCATTTTGATTAGTAATATGCATTGCTAAGAACTTCATTTGAACAACTTTAAAGATGATTTTCTCAATATTTAGATTTTTTTGCTCCCTCAGATTCCAGATTTTCAAATAGTTGTATCTCAGACAAATATTGTCCTATCAATGGAAAGATTATTTATTTTTTTAAGATTATGATGGATTTATTACTTTCAGATGATTTATAAATCTCAATTTTAAAAATTTGACCCTTATGACTGGTTTTGTGGTCCAGGGTCACATATAGTCAAAGCAGCAACATCACAAATGTCACATAAAACATGCAAATTCATCACAGAAACACAAGATCTTGAACATCTTGTCAGTTCTGTGTGTAAGAGCAGAAGTTTCTCAAGAACAAGGGTGTGAAGTGGCTGCAACACAATGACCATCTGCACAAACCGCATGCTTCCTGTCAACAGAGAGGTGAAGAGCAACCGGTGAGAGATTAATCAGCGTACACACGCAAACACACACACACTCGCTTCTGTGAGGATCGCCGGACACCATCGTCTGACAAACCTGCTCCAAATGACTGGCTACACTCTTAGAGAATAGCTTTTACTGCCACGGTACCCTTTCAAAAACCAATATCTAACTTTAGGTACAAACATGTAGCTTTAAGGTACTAAAATACACACAACAGCTTTTGTACCTGCTTTCTGAGAGTGTAGGAAAGTTTGGAAAACATGCCAAAAACATTGTTTTTCATGCACTGCTCAGTTTTTGAGATTTGGGGTTTGTGAAAGTTGTTTTTCAGACAAGTGGATAGAAAACATGCCATATACACATTTAAGTGTTTTATTTATTGTACTTTATCTATTTGTGTCTGTAGATTTAAATTCCAATCAGTATCTTTAAAGAGGTTTTTCTTTAACAAACACCACATTTTACGGTTTTATTCCTCTCTATATTCTGAAGGCTTGTTCATATTATCACACTGATTTATGATTTATGATGAAATGACACTGATTTCACTCTTTATAACATGGTGAAAATGTGTTTGTTTTCTATCTGTTGACAGTATTTTATGATATATGGAGTGATAAAAAGAGAAATCCAAAATCTCCTCTGGAAAAACCTTCAACTCTAATATGATGACAGAATAAAACACAAATTATGAACCTGGATTCAGATTTCTGTTCTGGAAATATATGCAAATTTCACTACACAATGCCTCGTTTCATTTTTAAGCATAACAGTTTGGAAAACTTGTAATAAAAATCTATTAAAATAATGTTCTGTTATTAATCAAACTAAACTAACACAGCTGTACGTGTATCAGTGGGCAGAGGAAAATAGAGAATATATGAATAAAGCTAGGGTTCAGGTTTGTTAGAGTCAGAAGTCTTGATTAAAACAAGAACACATATCTGTCAGTGGGGTCAGAAAAAGCAGCTTTGCTTTGATTTCTGGAAATTTATGATAGTCAGTGCATATTTAATTAGACATATCATTTGCACATTAATTTCACATTTCAGAAACTTGTAAAAATTGTTCACTGAGATTGTTTTCCTATTTAGCTCCCAAACTCTGGAACAATCTACCTAACACTGTTCGGGAAGCAGACACACTGTCAGTTTAAATCTAGATTAAAGACCCATCTCTTTAACCTGGCTTACACATAATACACTATCACATTTCTATAATTCAGATCCGTTAAAGGATTGTTAGGCTGCATTAATTAGGTCAACCGGAACCGGGAACACTTCCCAAAACACCTGATGTACTTGTTACATTGTTAGAAGAATGGCATCTATGCTAATATTAGTCTGTTTCTTTCTTATTCCGAGGTCACCGTAGCCACCCAGATCCAGACTGTATCCAGATCAGATGGTGGATCAGCACCTAGAGATGACCTCTACAGCAGGACACCTAGATGACCCCAGAGACTGACCCCCAGTGAAGACCCTGTCTCCAAGACGGCCATCGGGACAAGACCACAGGAACCAGATGAGTCCTTTGCACAATCTGATTCTGCTTTAGTCTAGATTTAAACTGCTGATTTTGTCTGGCCAGAGGAGAATGACACTATTTCAACAAACTATTTCCCGTCTAAATACTGTAAAGCTGATATAAAGCCACCCAGCTCTATATCAAGCCGATGTAAAGCTGCTTTGACACAATTTGCATTGTTAAAAGCGCTATACAAATAATATTGACTTGACTTGACAGTTCATCTCTGGTCTGGAGTTGATAAGGAGTGAAGGTTTAGGTGAATCTGGGTCGCACACCAACGTTTCATCACTCTCACTGCTTTCAGGAAATTTCACTTTCCATCATTCAACACAAAGAACTCAAAAGTAACTGCAACGGGGCCAAAACTAAAACTGACAAGCAGTCGAGTGCTATAATAACCCTAATTAATAAATCAGTCAAACATGAACAGATCAATAGCTCATGTACATTGAGTTATAAATAATACTTTCGCATTAGTCAAGGTGTGTTAAAGGGGTGTTTCACCCACAATAAACACGCCATCATCATTCAAACACTGACAGATAACACTATCACAGGTAATAAAGTCAGCTTTAAATGATGAGAGGATGAGCATTTGAGGTGAACAATCATCATTGGTTTTTAATTAAACATTATATTATTTATAATGATGCCACACTGATGTGTGTCCATTAACAGAGCTGCTGGATGAATGGAGATGTGTTGATATATCAGTCCTCCTGTTAAAGCAGTGCTAATATTGTCCCTGACACACACACACACACACACACACACACACGTGTAAAGCTGCCATATGGATAAACATGACACAAACACACAGGTGTTAAACTGAGAGCATCAGTCATTCCTCTGCTCAATAATCTCATTATTATGATGTGAAATATTCTCATACTCACTGGAGTGAATCATTATACTGCAGTCAATCTGTCAGTCCGTCCTGATACAGCAGATCATGTGTGTGTGTGTGTGTGTGTGAACATGAGACAAGAGGAAAGGGTGACGTACTTCACACATACACAGTCCTTCCGCTACAGGATGTCACATCATGAAGGATAGTCAAGAATGATTTTCTTTCTTTCTCTCTCTCTCTCTCTCTCTCTCTCTCTCTAATAAGTGCTTTATTGTGTGTTGCTTTATGGTGTGTTCACCCTATGTGTTGTGTACTCTTAAGGTGTAAATTTATAACTTTTTTTTTTTTTGTGCGAACCTGACAACACATCCCTAATGAAAAAGTAACCGTGGTTTTACTACAAAAAAAAAAAAAAAAAACCTGGTTACTATAGTTAAACCATGGTAACCACAAATTACTGAATCAACTGATTCGTGATCTGTACTCCGAAGCCCCAAACTGAATCAAAGGATTTGTGATTTGCGCTCTGAAGTTACTTACTGAATGACATGATTCGCAACCGGAGCAGACGGAGCAGAAGAACACCAGACCGGAGAAGACAGAGCAGAAGACCACCAGACCGGAGCAGACGGAGCAGAAGAACACCAGACCGGAGAAGACAGAGCAGAAGACCACCAGACCGGAGCAGACGGACCAGAAGAACACCAGACCGGAACAGACTGAGCAGAAGACCACCAGGGTGGAGCTGACAGAGCAGAAGACCACCACGGCAGAGCTGACGGAGCAGAAGACCACCAGACCGGAGCAGAAGACAACCAGACCGGAGCACACGGAGCAGAAGAACACCAGACCTGAGCAGACGGAGCAGAAGAACACCAGACCGGAGCAGACGGACCAGAAGAACACCAGACCGGAACAGACTGAGCAGAAGACCACCAGGGTGGAGCTGACAGAGCAGAAGACCACAAGACTGGAGCAGACAGAGCAGAAGACCACCAGACCGGAGCAGACGGTGCAGAAGACCACCAGGGTGGAGCTGACAGAGCAGAAGACCACCACGGCAGAGCTGACGGAGCAGAAGACCACCAGACCGGAGCAGAAGACCACCAGACCGGAGCAGATGGAGCAGAAGACCACCAGGGCGGAGCAGGAGACAACCAGACCGGAGCACACGGAGCAGAAGAACACCAGACCGGAGCACACGGAGCAGAAGAACACCAGACCTGAGCAGACGGAGCAGAAGACCACCAGGGCGGAGCTGACAGAGCAGAAGACCACCACGGTGCAGCTGACGGAGCAGAAGACCACCAGACCTGAGCAGACGGAGCAGAAGACCACCAGGGCGGAGCTGACGGAGCAGAAGACCACCAGACTGGAGCAGTCGGAGCAGAAGACCACCACAAAAAGTTAATCAATATTTTCCCTGGTGACAACTGAACGGGCAGACAGTTCAAAATCAGGCTCATAGACTGAATCTGGACAGGCTGCCAATTCACACTAAGGCTCATTAGTAGAGACTAAAAATTTGCGAATATAGTTCTCTAGGGATCGTGAGCCTTGTTTAAAGGCTAACAAAATTCTTGCCGTGTCCATACCTGGCCAATGTTCCTCAGAAAAACTGCTGGACCCTTGTGTGGCCGAGTATTCTGTAACGGGGAGACAAAGGCGTGCGGATCCATATGCAAGCTTTTATTAATAAACATGGTCAAAACACAGGCAGGGTCGAACACCAGCAAACAGGTATGGCATGGGCAAGACACAAGAGCAGTCCAGTGAACAGACAGGGTTGATCGGTTGGCGAACGTGATCCAGAGAGCAAAACAAAGAGAGATAATCCAGGTACACGATTATACTCCAGGCTGGTGCAAACAAAGTCCAAACGAAAAGAAGAGAGAGAGATCAAGGCAGGCTATAAACTACAGTCTAGGCAGAAATCAAACAAGAAATGAGAAACACAGGCTAGGATCAAGACACGAATGACTCAGGCAATAAACAGGATAAAACTAGATTTAAACTCAGAAAACTTGGAAAGGCTCCGTGTAGCAGTCCCTTGGATCCGAGAGCCTCGACTGATGCGTGAGGTTTTCTTAACTTCACCACAACGACAATGCGACGTATGCTAGGGAGGTTAAAAAGCAGAGCGTGGCGGAGCGTGCTCCCCCTCGTAGAGACTGGGGACAGGCTCGCCGCGCTCAGCAACCTCCTAAGCCAGACCTCAGGACTATTATTAACAAGAAGCGAAAGTCCTGATGGTCTGGCGCCCAATCTGGTGGGGGTAGTCCCCCGCGGGATGAGGCGCGTTCAAGATCTCTTCGCCCCTTCCCGCTACCCTCACAAAACCACTCCATCCCCGCCACCTCTCGTGCTTCGGGGGGCAGCGGTTTCCAGCGAAATGTTAGATGTTCCGTTGTTTCCGGCTGTCATTCCGGACGCGGAACATCTAACATCCCCTCAAAAGGAAGTATTAAAATACTTTAATACTTATTAAAATACTTTAATACACAACTATCTCCCGCTCGTAGCGAGACCATTCGGCAGACCATGAGCAAAGTCAGGCTAGGCCAAGATCGCACTGTTCGTCAGTACCAAAAGATGTTAGGTTACATGGCTTCAGCATCCACGGTGATTCCTCTGGGGCTGTTGCACATGAGACCGCTTCAGTTGTGGCTGAAAGCCAGAGGATTTCATCCAAGAGCCAATCCTCAAAGGCAAATAAAAGTGATGCACCGTGGGCTTCGTACACTACACTCTAGGGGCGCCATGTCGTTGCAGACTGCTAAAGACGGACGCCTCCCTGATGGGCTGGGGAGCGGTCTTAGATGGCTGTCCAGCTCAAGGGGAATGGGAGGGCCATCAGCTCGATTGGCACATCAATTGCCTCGAGCTGATGGCCGTATTTCTGGCTCTGAAATATTTTCTCCATCAATTGAGGGGCTGTCATGTCCTAGTGCGGGTGGACAACACAGCAGCAGTCTCTTATATAAATCACCAGGGAGGTCTGCGCTCACGCAATCTGAATAGAATAGCGAGGCAGATTTTTCTCTGGGCCCAGGACAAGTTCCTGTCACTCAGGGCAGTATACATTCCAGGGAATTTGAATGTGGGAGCAGATTTACTGTCCAGGCAGACACTACCGACGGGAGAATGGAAACTCCACCCGGAAGTAGTGAAACAGATTTGGACCAAATTTTACAAAGCGGAGGTGGACCTCTTCGCCTCACTACAGACAGCGCAATGTCCCCTCTACTTCTCTCTGAGTCACCCAGCTCCACTGGGTCTGGATGCGATGGCGCACACATGGCCCAAGATGCGCCTGTATGCGTTTCCTCCAGTTTCTCTGCTCCCAGGAGTTCTAGCCAGAGTTCGCCAACAAGGGTCTTGCCTCTTGCTGATAGCGCCACGTTGGCCGAACAGAGTGTGCTTCTCGGAGATAATATCTCTCCTCGACGGCTCGCCGTGGGCGATTCCGGAGAGGAGGGACCTTCTGTCTCAGGCGGAGGGCACGATATTCCATCCCAGGCCCGACCCGTGGAATCTTCACGTTTGGCCCCTGATGGGAACCAACTGAGGTACACTGGGCTTTCGCCTGCCATTATTGAGACCATTCTGAGTGCTAGAGCTTTCTCCACTAGACAAAGTTATGCCAATAAATGGGGTGTTTTTGAAAGGTGGTGTGTTTTACACAATGTAGATCCAGTCAACTGCCAGATTGCTTCAGTTCTGGACTTCATGCAGGAGAAATTATCAACAGGCACATGCCCTGCTACTCTTAAGGTTTATGTGGCCGCTCTTTCGGCTTGCCACGCCTTGGTAGACGGGGCGCCACTCGGGAGACATCCTCTGCTCTCTCGCTTACTTCGGGGGGCCAGGCGAACTGAGGCCTGCAGTAAAAAAGATCCCTTCATGGGACTTAGCTACAGTTCTCGAGGGTCTGGTTGAAACCCCCTTTGAACCTATAGAATCAGCGTCTGATAAACTTCTGACTCTAAAAATGGTTTTTCTCATGGCAATAACTTCCTTGAAGAGAATTGGGGATATGCAGGCTCTGTCTATCTCTCCATCCTGCTTAGACTTTGCCCCACGAATGGTGAAATTGATTTTGCATCCACATCCTGATTACCTGCCTAAGGTTCCATTTTCGGCTGTACATCCGGTCATTCTAGAGGCCTTCTGCCCTCCACCGTTCACAACGCCGGAGCAGGAGAAATCTCATAGACTGTGTCCAGTCCGTGCTCTTCAGGCTTACATCCACCGCACTAGCCAGTGGTGTAAGTCAGAGCAACTGTTTGTCTGTTATGGTGGTAGTAACAGAGGAGCAGCTGCCACCAAGCAGACCATGTCTCATTGGGTCAGGGATGCTATTGCTCTTGCTTATGAGGCGCGCGGTCAAGCTTCGCCTATAGGTCTTAGGGCTCACTCCACCAGGGGGGTCGCCTCCTCTAGTGCTTTGGCAAGGGGTGCCCCCTTACAACAGGTTTGTGATGCGGCAGGTTGGTCCTCTCCTCACACATTCATAAGATTTTATAGTTTGGATGTTCATGCCACTCCGGGCTCTCATGTCCTTGAGTCAACGTCACAAGCTAATGTCTGAGGCCTTCTTGCGTTCTTGTGGGCACACCTGCACAACCGTGGGGTCCAGACATTTCCAAGCACGGCGGCGTGGGTATTCTCGTTCCCAATGCGCTGAGCAGCGCAGCATCGATTGTAGCTTTCGAAAGGGAACGTTTCCGGTTACTTAACTGTAACCTTGTTCCCTGAGAAAGCGGAACGAGATGCTGCGCTGCTTTGCCGTGCTGAAGATGTCCCAGGACTGCTCTTCAGACAAAATATCCTGATGATGCACCTGTGGCTCATCTATTTATAGCCTCGTGTTGCGGGTGCGCGCCGATGACGTCATCGACCGAGGCTATATTACCTCCGGGTCAATTCTATCGACGTGTTACACACAATATTCACAGCTGGTCACGACTAAAGACGTTTCCCAATGCGCTGAGCAGCGCAGCATCTCGTTCCGCTTTCTCAGGGAACAAGGTTACAGTTAAGTAACCGGAAACGTTTCTGCACAGTCATTACTTCTTGTAACAAAAACCTTAACTGCTTTAACCTCTGGATCACCAACCAGTAAGTCAATTGTTGGAATGGTTTCTTCATAGATTTCTTCTTTCCACAAGAATTCAGGGCCTGACAACCAATTTGTTGACAAGATATCAGATGCACAAAGTCCCCTAGAGGCATAATCAGCTGGGTTTTCTGACGTATCAACATAATGCCACTGGTTTAGATTGGTGTTCTCTCTTATCAGCTGGACTCGGTTTGCCACAAACACATGGAACCTTCGCGCTTCATTATTGATATATGAAAGAACAACTTGAGAATCAGTCCAAAAGAACTCTTCATCAATCTCAATATGGAGCTCTGATTTCAGAAGAACACTCAGTCTAACAGCAGTCACAGCAGCTGAAAGTTCCAAACGAGGAATACTTGTGACCTTTGATGGAGCAACTCTAGCCTTAGCCATGATGAGACTGCAATGGACTCCATTTTCATCGTTCTTATATCTCAAATAAGAACATGCACCATATCCTATACTACTGGCGTCTGAGAAATGATGCAATTCTATTCTCACAGTCTTGCCAAAATCCCGTGGATAATAACACCTTGGAACTGAGACTTCTCTCAATCTTTGAAGGCCCACCTTCCATTCCTCCCACAATGGGTGCAGATCTTCTGGAAGTAAGTCATCCTATCCAATACTTCTGCGGCACAACTCCTGCAAAATACACTTCCCGCTCAAAACGAATGGAGCCACAAATCCCAAGGGATCATACAAAGAAGCTATGACTGACAAGATGCCATGGCGTGTGTCAGGCTTGTCTTTCAAATTTATGTTGAAACTGAAACAATCACTGTTGATTTGCCAACAGATGCCCAAAGCATGTTCCACTAGAGCTAAATCTGAATTAAAATCCAGATGTTCTACACTTGTTGCCCTTTCGGACGGATTTACACAACAAAGAACTTCACTCTCATTCGAATTGAACTTATGAAGTCGTAAACCTCCTCTTTTACATAATTCTTGTGCTTCAACTACCAAATCAGATGCTTCTTTGATTGTAGGAACACTCACAAGCCCATCGTCGACATAAAAGCTGTTTTCCACAAATGAAGCTGCAATAACATAACTCGCTTTATATAACTGTGCCAAATATTTTAAACCAAAATTAGCACAGCCTGGGGAAGAGGCAGCACCAAAAAGATGAACTGTCATCTGATACTCTTTGGGCTCTTGATCAAGATCTCCATGCTCCCACCATAAGAACTTCAAATACTTGCGATGTTCAGGCACAACAAAAAACTGATGGAACATCCTTTCAATATCGCATATGATGGCCACTGATTCCTTTCGGAAACGACAAAGAACTCCCACCAAGGAATTAATCAAATCGGGTCCTTTCAATAAGGTGTCATTCAAGGAGATGCCATGAAATTTAGCCGAACAATCAAAGACAACTCTTAGCTTGTCAGGTTTCTTTGGATGGTAAACTCCGTGATAAGGAATATACCATACAATATCTCCCACAGATGCTTCTGTTGCCAACTCTGCATCACCATTTCTGATCACCTCCTCCATGAAGGTCTTATAATGATCATAAAACTGTGGGTTTACTCTTAACTTTCTCTGTAGATGCTGTAAGCGAATGATGGCCAACTTCTTATTGTTTGGTAAGATGGGAGGACAACAGCTTTTAAATGGAAGCGGCATTTCAAGATGACCATTCTCCTTCTGATGAATACCCTCTCTAAGAAGCTGTATAAAGCGCACATCCTCTTGAGAGATATATTTACCTTCAGAATTCCTTTCACTGAAGTCTGACTCCAAAACTCTCAAAATATCTGTAGCTGAGGGAACTGGCGTTTCTCTTACCAAAACTCTGTGCACGAATCTTTGACCTCCTTGCCTATCCAAATGAGGATTAACTGCCCCCATTATACTCCATCCCAACTCAGTCGTCTGTGCAAAAAGCTCATTTTCGCCTCCTATGACAACTTCAAGAGGAGCCAAAGCCGAAGGACAATCATATCCAATTAATAGTCCCACGTCGCAATCTTGTAGTGATGGCAATTTATTCGCAAGAGATTGAAGATGAGACCATTGCAGGGCTGTGGCTCTAGTTGGTATACAAGACGTATCAACAGGAATAAAATCACGTGTATATGTTTGCTGCAATAATATATATTTTCCAGAATGAAAACCTCGAATTCGTAGTCCTTGCACACCTTGACTAGCTATTACAGTATCTGTAGCAGTCGATGTACTTAGCTTCAGTTGCAATGGTCGAGCATTTACATTCAACTCTCGAACAAGATCTTCCAAAACAAAGCTTGAATCGCTTTGCGTATCAAGAAGAGCATATGTAAGAATTTCTTTCTGAGGTTCATTTACAGATGACAAGAAAACAGGGACAATGCTATAAGTGGCAGAAGCATTACAAACTAGCGCACAAGACAAAACTCTGTGGACATCCTGACCAGTTTCTCCTTCTAAGGGAGTAGAAACTTCATTTACTACTTCCCTAACCCTCCTCTCTCCCTCTCTCCATGCAAACAGGTTGGATGGCGTCGACCACATATTCCACAGATATGCCGCATTCTACAATCTTTAGTAATGTGTCCTTTCCGTAAACAACCAAAACACAAATAATTCTGATATATAAATGTTCTTTGATCTCCCATTGACTTTGCAGCAAAGGTCGGGCATTTCGCAATGCCATGAAGGTCCTCTTTACAAACAAGGCATGGCAGCTTTGGCTTAAAAACAGATGGCCTTTCTGAAGTCTTCGATTTATGATCTTTCATTTGGGCACTCGTACTAAAGGTCTTTGCCCTTTTAGGCAGCTTGTCATCTACTGGTCTAAAGCTCAGCGAAAGGGAAGATGTGATGGGATTACAGGCGATACGAGCTTCGTTCTGCACAAACTCAGCGAAGCATTTAAAAGTTGGATATTCTCCAGATGCATCAAGTTCTTCTACAACAATTCTACTCCATTTGCGTACCGCCCAATCTGGTAATTTCTTCAACAGCTTATGATTCTCCTCACTATCATTTAAAATGGTCAATCCTTTAACATGAGGCATAGCCTCTGCACAGCTATTTAAAGAATCCGCAAAATCTCTCAGTGGCAAAAAATCATTTGGACCAATCTTAGGCCACTTCATAAGCTTGTCTCGATAGGCTTTCTGCACAGCAAATGGATTTCCATACCTATCCTTTAAAACTGACCAGGCACCCTCATATGCATCCTCAGAACTCCGATAAAAGAATCCCTCCACGGCTTTGCGTGCTTCTCCTGTAAGATAGCTTTTCAGATACAACATCTTTTCACTGACAGGGATAGGTTTCCTGTCAATCAAAATTGTGAATGACATCTTAAAATCTACGAACTTCAAGGGATCACCAGCAAAAATAGTTGGTTCAGGAACAGGCAAACGATTCAGACTTAATGAACTTGCAATTGCTTCAGCTAAGTCAGCTGTTAAGTTCTGAGATGTAGCATGCGATTGAGATAATGCCACTGTTGTATGTCCATTTAAATTTGCATCCAAAGTTGTTCTAGCAGTGAAAATAGCTGTATTAGGTTCTCTCGTTACATTATCTTCAATTTGATTATATGTTCGAACCCGAGCTGCAGCAACCTTAACATCCATATCCACTTGCATCATTTTTAACTTCGTTCTCTCCTCTTCTAGCTTCAGGTCATTTTCAGCTTGCTTTCGTTTAATTTCTGCCACCATCTGTGACTCATGAAGTTTCTGTTCACTTTCAAGCTTACTAAACTTAGCTGCCTGAGCTTGTATCTCTTGCATGGACTTTGCTTGTTCCAATTTAGCTGCAAGATCTACTTCTGCATCCACTCTGTTACTAAAAACTTTAGAACTAATGACTGACAAATTGTCTAATTTCTCGGACATGACGCTTTCTGTGTTTGTATTGCCAAAAATAGATTTATATTCATCTTTATTTAAAATCATTCGCACTCTTTCCTTCTCAACTTCTTTAAAACCCCCCTCATCTAGGCCAACTTCAAATCTTTTAGAAACAAGATCACATATTTCTGTAGTTAGTGTATTACAAGCATCCATCTTTTGCACATCATCTAGGGTATTAAGAGAATTACGCTGAAGAACTTCGTAAGTTTGATTTACACAATCATATCTGCCTTGAACGGTTTCATTTATATTATCAAGGTCATCTTTCACACAAAATCCCTTAAGTCTTATCCTAGCTTCTCTCGCTACCTTCTTCCAGGATTCTTAGGCCCTAAAAAATGCCTTTAAATGTTTTTTCGCATCCTGTTCACGCATCTGTTTACCTTTCTCTGTAAGCTGTCATTCACGAGAGCTAGAGCAAACTTTCTGCTTAACAATGAGTTTCTCATCTACATTTCCTATCAAAGGTTCTTCTACAGGACTTAAGGTTTCCCCACAAGCAGGATTTCCCCTTTCCTCTAACAATGACATTATTTATTTTCAAACAAAATTAACAACATCAATCATGAAATACAAAATTTATGCTTAATACCTTTTGAATGACCCATTCAAATTAACTTCAACAAGGTGAAGTTGTGAACAATTTCAAATCTAAAGATGAAAATCATTTAACGTTTCATGAATAATTGTAACTTAACAACACTTCATTCTAAAACATTTGAGCATATAATTCATATATTCATGTGAAAATCACAATTAAATCCGACATACGACAATTATTCGTTAAAAGGTCTCTCACCGCATCTGCAGTCGTTGCTTGCTTAAAGTATCAATTTTACGATCTTACTTGAATACGTAAAACAACAATCTCCGACAGTTCGAAGACAGGTTTGTAGTGTAGCAGACGACCCAAATGTAGCGTCGCGTTTTCACTGTAGCAGTCCCTTGGATCCGAGAGCCTCGACTGATGCGTGAGGTTTTCTTAACTTCACCACAACGACAATGCGACGTATTCAATCAGCATCTTTATTCTGTACATCTTGTAGCGACTCACAACTCCCCACAGCATCGTGAAAACTGTTGTAACACATACAAATTACAAATTCATAATTCAAACATAGACGCATAAACTTGTTGAATTGCATAAACATCACAAGTAAGCATCACAATATATTACATTACACAAACATTCAAATATTTCTTTAATTACAATCAACATACCTCGCTGCGCTCACCAAGGAATGCAAATCAAATAGAATAATCCTTTCGTCATCATCAGACGTGAGTCGAATTAACTTCAAAGTGACTCAAAATATAAAATCCATATTAAAACAATATAGGCTCCAACAATCCACGTCTCACATTCGCGTCCACCCGCCACCTTATTAAGCTCATTAGTCCACCTGATCACTACAGTGTCCAGAACAATTTCAGCACAAATATTCATGACTTCCGATTTCAATAGGTAAACACGTGCAGAGTACAAAACATTAAAGATACAGAAAATGTCAATCACGAATCAAATCACATACATCTTCATTATTTCATAACAATTCATCCATACTTTCTATACAAGAAACATAATTACAATATTTCAAATGGTCCCTTACACTCTGTAATGTAGCTATCACTAGGAGAGCGATAAACGCTAAACAATACTCGGAGATCTGAGCAGGATCTGTGTGGGTGTTATATAGTGTGTGTGATTGGTTTCAGATGAATGTGTGATTAGTGAAATGGCAGATGGGAAATGTAGTCCAAGGTAACGTGAAACTATGGGATGATATTAGACTCAAAATGATTAATAGATGCACGCACAATTATCCATGTACTGCATACATTTTATGCATGTATCTTACTAACCACAAACAAATGTCTTTCAATTTGAGTCTGTGGAATTCAGGATTAAATGATTGTGCAGCGATTGTGCAGCCGGAACATGTGATGACACACATGTTCCGGCTGACGGGTGAGCAGGGTACGCTGGCGCGCTCTGGCTGCCGCTCCTCTCTCCGTTATGTTGCGGTGTGCTTTCTTCATGTTTGACGGGAGATTGCTTTTCTTGGTGTTGGCCTGGTTGCTTTCTATCGGCTCTGTGGACTCACAGATAGGCTTATTGGGAGCTGGTGCAGACGAGGCTTTATTGAACATGGCCTTACAGTACACCTCTCGCCAGCTCTTATCCCTGAAGCGGAATTACTATCTGTCGGGGGACACCTACGACTACTGTGACAGGGCTGGATTACTGCGGCCCAAGCGGTATATTCATCGGGGCACAGGACGAAGCTACGTCTCTTCCTCGTCGTCCTCCATCCCAGTTTTGAACTGCCGGCGAAGGATTACAAGACTGTCTTCCTCTGGGGTTGATCCTACTAACTTTTCTGCTCTGCCGTATGAGCGGCATTTCTGTGATGTGGTGTCTGCAAGCCCTTTAAAAGCTGCGCTACTTAACGCGCGCTCTGTGAACAACAAAGCTTTATTGCTGGCGGATTTTATCATGGAAACATGGCATAAACAGGACGATGGTTTTCTTTTTAATCAGCTGACTCCAGCGGGCTTTGGACTCATTGACGTTCCACGAACTACAGGTAGAGGTGGTGGTATTATAGTTGTTTACAAACTACAATACAAGATTCACCCTGTGTCCGTTCCTCCTTTTAAAACATTTGAATGTCTTGTTTTAAATGTGTCTGATACTCACTCTGCTCTCCATTCTGCTATGGTCACTATCTATCGACCTCCTAAACTGAATAAGGACTTTCTGTCTGAGTTCGCTGATCTTCTTTCTATACTGTCTGTCAGATTTAAGAGAATTTTGATTCTGGGTGATTTTAACATACATGTAGATCAGAAAGCCTGTCTCTTGGCCAAGGATTTTCTATCACTCTTGGACTGTTTTAATCTTTCTCAGTTTGTAAATATCCCCACTCACTGTAAAGGACACACGTTAGATTTAATTATTGCAAATGACTCATCTCTTTCTAATCTCTCTGTCGTGGATGCTGGACTTTCTGATCATCTAGCTATCTTCTTTAATATCGAGACAGTTCATTCCAGTAGAGAGATTTCACGAACTATTTCATTCCGTAAATGGCAATCAATTGATCATGCTACCTTTGCAAACTCGATTGTCTCTTCTTTAGTTGACATGTCTTCTGCTCCTCTTGAGGAAAACATTTCAGTATTTAATAATGTCCTTTCAGCCAACTTGGACATCTTTGCATCCATAAAAACACGAAATGTTTCATTTGCACAGTCAGCCCCCTGGTATAATGGTGATTTGCGTATACAGAAGGCTGTGTGCCGGAAATTAGAGCGAAAATGGCGTCACTCTGGTTTAAATTTGTTGGTTTGGTATAATAAAGGTTATTATACCGCGGCAGCGGTCGCGGCAGTCGTCGTGTGAAGCCCTCTTAGTGTGAAGACCAAAGAGTGTAAAGACCATCGACTCTACCGTGCGACTCCACCGGGCAGGGACACCGGCAAGGGATAGTAGTAGCTTTTTATTTAATTTTTTCATTGATATGTTTATTATTGAAATGTTGTTGTTATATGCATGTGTTAATTTTATTTAATTTCTTTATTTTCTTAAATATGTGGGTAGATAGTATTTATAGAGTTGTAACTTTTTAGTTTTAGTTACTTTTTCTTATTTGTAAGTCGCTTTGGACAAAAGCGTCTGCTAAATGACAAAAGTAAAAAAGTAAAGTAAAGTAAATGTGTTCCACCAGGCCTGGAAAGATTGCTTGTCAAACTACAGAGTTGTCATTGAAACTGCAAGATCTGCTTATTTCTCAAACATTATTGATAATAATCAAAGCAATCCCAGGAAGCTCTTTCATACAATTAACAGTCTGCTTAAAGCAGATAGTGTCAGTTCTCTGACTTCATCTGACTGGCTGTGTAATGAGTTTCTCAAATCTTTCAGTGAAAAAATTTACAATATTCGCACAAATATCCATACCTTGCAGTCTGCCGATCTTACAGTTAATACTCCTAGGTTCTCTGGCATTCCTTTATCCAAATTTACTTTATTACAACCTGAGATGCTCTGCAACCAGGTTTCTAGTATGAAAGCTACCACTTGCATACTTGATCCCATGCCTGGTAGCCTGTTTAAATCCTGCTTTGGTCCTTTATGTCCTTCAGTTCTTGCTATAATAAATGACTCTTTATCATTTGGGGAGGTGCCAGCAGCACTTAAAACTGCTGCGGTTACTCCCGTTTTAAAAAAGCAAAATTCTGATGTGAAAAATCTGTCAAATTATCGCCCAATCTCAAATCTCTCATTTCTGTCTAAAATCCTGGAGGGTGTGGTTGCAGCCCAATTAAACAAACACTTAATTGAAAATAAACTATTTGAGCCTCATCAATCAGGATTTCGAAAATTACACAGTACTGAGACTGCGTTGGTGAAAGTCGCTAATGACTTACTAATTGCCTCCGACTCCGGCTCCACGTCCATTCTCATTCTCTTGGATCTCAGTTCAGCCTTCGACACTATTGACCATGCACTGTTACTCAATCGCCTCGAACATGTATTTGGCTTGTCAGAGACTGTTCTTGACTGGTTCAAGTCCTATTTCACTGACCGCAGTCACTTTGTTTATATGGGTGGTTATAGGTCTAAAGTTGGCTCTGTTTGTACGGGTGTTCCACAAGGGTCAGTCTTGGGTCCCCTACTCTTTAGTATGTACATCTATCCACTTGGTCAATTACTACAATCTCTTAACCTTAACTATCACTTTTATGCTGATGATACACAGATTTATATACACACTAGACCGGGTCAGCAAGTGAATGTTGGGCATCTTTCTAACTGTATTGCTGCGATAAAGACTTGGATGTCCAATAATTTTCTGTCTCTAAACGGCTCAAAAACAGAAGTTATGCTCCTTGGATCTCCACATCAACTGCGAAAGGTTGGGTCTCTTACTCTGTCTGTTGATGGTGTTGCACTGGAGTTTAAGACCAAATTAAAAAATCTGGGTGTCATATTTGACCCCACACTGTCATTTGAGCCTTTTGTCCAGAATACAGTTAAGACATCATTTTATCACCTCAGAAATATAGCCCGGCTTCGTCCTATGTTGTCCTTTTCGGTAGCTGAGAAGCTGATAAACTCTTTTGTCTTCTCGCGCATCGACTACTGCAATGGTCTTCTAGCCGGGGTATCTAAATCGTCTTTGGATAAATTGCAGTATCTTCAAAATTCAGCTGCTAGAGTACTGTCTGGGGTCAGGGCCAGGGACCATATAACCCCGGTCTTGGAGTCCCTGCATTGGCTACCTGTTAGGTACCGTATTGATTTTAAAATCCTTATGCTGGCCTATAAATCTCTGCACAATCTGGCACCTCAGTATTTGACTGATTTATTAATCCCTTACACACCACGTCGTAATCTGCGCTCCTCTCAGAGTGGTCTTTTGGTCGTTCTAAAGACACGGCTTCATACGTGGGGTGACCGAGCATTTTCTGTCTATGCTCCTAAGCTCTGGAATTCTCTCCCGGTTGACATCAGGGAAGCAAATACATTAGTGTCTTTTAAATCTCTTCTTAAAACATTTTATTTTAGGATTGCTTTTACATGATCTTAATTTTATGTGTTTATTCTTTTTTTGTATTTACATTTTGTTATTCCTTTGTTGTTATGCTTGTCTGTAAAGCGCTTTGAGAAAGCTACTTTTAAAGGCGCTATACAAAATAAATATATTATTATTATTATTATTATTTTAACAAATACAGACATGTTTGAGCATAAAAACATTGTGATCTGCATTAATATATCATAAATTGCTCATGCAAAAAGGAATCCGTGCATATGTGAATCAGGTGACACAGGTGCATTTATTGACATCTTGTTTGCATTAATCTTGTTCGGTTCATTTGGATTTTGAGACTTCATTTTCGCAGTTTGCAGCATTTCACGACGCACACAAACACAGCTACCAATGAACAAAGCCCAGTGCAATTCATTAAGGTGTACACGATTTGAAAAATTCGCAAATGTGCATCACTACACTGAAACAAATGCTTTTCAGCCAGTGTCTGCAGAGTTAAGAATTACATCAATGTGCAGCATTTTGTACAAATAGAGACTTATTTTTTAATACAAATGTTATAGTTTGTATTAAACTATCATAATTTGTGCATGCAGCGATTAAAATGTGCATTTGTGGATCAGGCGACCCACCTGCATTCATTCACATCTCTTCTGAGTCGATTCTATTTGATTCATTTAATTTTGAGCTTTCGTTCCGCCCGTTTAGCCTTGCCCAATCCACACACACACAGCTCGCGATCCACACGCAGCTGAGCCCAAGAACATCAGCGAGCACTAGATTATGATCCTGGGCATGTCGTGACCTGACAAACTGAGTGACTGATTGCCATGGAAACGTAAACGTCATGTATAAATGATCTTGTCTCTTTGAATTTTAAATCATTCTGCATTTATATACATTGCTCCATTAAAACCTCAACATGTCGAGCACACAACTGTCCGATGAAAAAGTGCGGGGGACGACTTTATAAAAAGTGGGGGGGACACGTCCCCCGCGTAATCTACGCCCCTGATAAAATGTATGCAGAACATGGAGAATTGTGCGTGCATCTATTAATCATTTTGAGTCTAATATCATCCCATAGCTCTAAAGCCTCGAACTGAATCAAATGATTTGCAATTTGCGATCCGCGGTCTGAAGCCCTGATCTGAATCAAGGGCTGTTTCTCAATATGCGTTCTTCAGCGATCTTGCGTCCTTGTGTTCTCGTTCTACGTCATCATTAACCGCCGAAGTTCAGTTCCAATTCTCAAGAACGTAAGGATGCATGAAAGTGCCCGGATATGTTCTTGAAATTGAGGATGCATCGAGTGCAGACTTAAGAGAATCGAGCCGTTAGAAATCCCAGAAGACGGTGTGGGCGGCCGGTGTACGGAAGCCTGTAAGCTTTAAACTTGACGAAAATACAAATACTTGACGGCTCTTGAAGTTGAAAGTAAACATTTATCATTTTGTTTTGGTTAATTTTAATAAAGTTATAATACCCGGAGAAAGTCTGTATTTTTATTGGCATATTAAAATGAATCTTAACAATAAAACATATGCTGTAAAATAAAACACAATACAATTAAGTAATATATATATAATAGTATGAAATGTTTTAATAAATTATGACATTTTGTAATATTGATTGTTCATTGGCCGCTGCTTATGCTGAGACTATGTTAAGTTAAGCAGGAACGCAGTACATCTCAGTTCTCATAAGTGTGCGTTCTGTGTTCTCGCGTCCTTCCCAGTTCATGCTTCCAAGGAAGCTTGGCAAGACCGGCCTCCACGAGAACACAAGTCCGTTCTTTGCGTTCTTGCAATTGAGAAACAGCCAAGGACTTTTCATTTTGATAGCACCGATTTGTTCATTGACATAAACACTTTTGAGAGATGAACTACAGATTTTGAGTAAGTTACAGGTTGTTGCTGGTATTCCATTGTGTGGTGCTGTTTGCACAAATTGTTTTGAGAAATGCACATACTTCTTTGCCAGTATTACACTAAAGATGATTCGAGAAATGCACCAAAGTGACTGAGAAAAACTGTAAGGTTTTTAACAATGGATGCAAACAATGTATTTCCTTTCTTACTTACTTTGCAATACTGTATTCACCACCACAAGTGCTTACAGTAAAAAAATTGTTTGTTTTCAATCTTGCGTTCATGTTTACTATGAATTGTGCATGGAATTTTTCATCTCTTTACATTCAATCTTGTGCAGAAATGTACACAGGAGCTCATGAAAGAAAAGCTTTAGGTTTTGAATAACTGTGTGTATATGATTCAAGAATTAAGATTTTTTATTCGTCACATACACAATTATACAGAGTATAACCAGCAGTGAAATGTAAGTCAGGTCCGCTCCAAGGACAGTGCAATTATATAGAATACAAATATTAAGAAAAAGTAGAATAAAATAAAATAAAAGATTAAAAAAAATATAAATGTGCAGGTCAGTATGTTGTTGACTTAAATAGTAATAAGAGGAATGTGCAAAAAAGTTGTCCAGGGTATTTAAATAGCAGCAATATGAGGTAGAGAAAAATTATGAATAGCTTATTGATATGGTGATATTTACATGGAGTCAAGTGATGTTATGACACAGAGTTAGAGTTTAGGAGCCTGATGGCCTGGGGGAAGAAGCTCCTCCTAAGTCTCTCAGTTTTTGCCATCAGGCTACGGAAGCGCTTACCAGATGGAAGCAAAGTGAATAGATGGTTACCAGGGTGATTAGAGTCCTTGATGATTTTAACAGCTCTAACAGCCCGAGGCGGTGGATCCCACTCACAGATCTCCCGAAGCGGCAGTGTCCGCTCACAGTTCCCCTGAGGCAGCGGTATCCGCTCACAAGGCTCCCGAGACGGGGATGCCCGCTCACATTCCTCCCGAGGCAGCGGTGTTCGCTCACGAGCCTCCCTGGATGAATCCACCATATCCGCCCTGGCCTCTATTGTATATTTTTGTTTACTCACTATAACATTATCTTATTCAAAATGATAAAACATGCTTAAAAATGTAATTCATGCACTGTTCTATGCAAACATGTACTAGTCTATGCAAAAGTGTGATATCCTACTGTACTGGATGTCTGAATACTGATAAATGGTCTTAGAGTGCCATCTATTGGTCATACTGAGTATAGATGTTTTATAGGCCGTATACACCGGTCAAGGAGTACAGTAAACTTAGGATAACCTGGGGAACTTTGGGTGATTTCCAGAATATGAGGAATATGACAGATACATGTAACCAACTGTGATGTATGTCGTCTGGGATCACTGCCAACCAATGGGAGTAGAAGAAGAACTTTTACTTTTTAAAAATGACGAATACAGACGAATGCCACCATTAAAAAATAGACAAGGTGAACAAGTAATTAAATGTGGTAAATCAAACAGACATAGACAATGAGAATAACAGGAACTACCAAATATGGGCAATAAGAAACATATATATACTCTGTACCGACACTCACAGAATCAGAATCAGTCAATGGGACAGCTGCTTCTCGACTTTATTGTCTTGTTATAATAAAGTCTTTTCTTTCACATTTGAAACTCTGCTGTTTTTGAGCCTTTCTAATTGCACGACTGAGATCCAGACCATCGACGAGAGCACGTTTTCCACAACATAAAAGTGGCACCCCAGATGGGACTGGACTGAGGCACCGGTGTCCTGAAGGGCCGTTGCAGGCGAGGGACCTGGGTTAACACGCAAACAATCCGAAATTACGAGGCCTCAAGGTAAGCAAGTTTTGCTTATATATTTGGATATAAGGAGATTGTTTGCTGGTTGACTAAGGGTTGAGCCTGTGGCGGTGATTTAGGACAGGGCCTCACCAGCCAACGGACTTAAAATTATTTAAATGTAAAAATGCATATGGATTGATGAGTTTCAAGTGTTAAAGAATATGCCCATTAGTTAAAAGAGCACAGATAGTGCCAATATAAAGTAGTAGTGAAGAAGCCTAGTGAAGAAGGGCTAGAAGTGTAAAAGCATCTAGTTAAGAGGGATGCTGAATGCCGGCACACGCCTAAGTTGAGAGGCGTGGGGATCTGTGGCTACCGGCCCCGGGATAGGGGGTGACTGCTCGGACAGGTCCGTTTCTAATCGAAACAGTTAGTTTTTGTTCGTTATATGTTATATGTTATATGTAAGTGTTGGTACACTTGAGCAATATATGTTTGTCTAAAAGTAAAAGTGCACGGTTATTTGATAAAACTGCAGAGAAAAATCACGTTAAGATTTGAAAAAGATCACATTGTATTGAATGGAATATTTTAACGGATTATTGAAAATTGAAAGAACTAGAAACACCCCAAAAAATTGGTTGTGTCGTTTGTTTGGGCATTCTCCACAGTGTCGACGCTGTGATCCAAATTGTGAAACTAAATTGTTGATAAAAAGAAAAGAATTGAAAAAGGCAATCTGAGCGCCTGTCTTCCCATTGTTGCGCCAGGGAGAGAAGAAGGGACCCGCGAGGGTGGGAGCTGAGGCTTTCTGTGTGTGTGGACTGATAAAGAGTGTGTGTGTGTGTGAAGTGCTCGAGCAGTGTGTGTGTGTGTGTGCGAAAAGGAAGGAGAGGGAGAGAGAGATTCTGTTATTCTGAGTTTGCCCATACGGAGACATGAAGCGGACAGAAAAAATAAAACACATCGATTTGAATGACCCTGACACTGAACAAGAAAATCAGTTTCAGGCAGTATTGGTACAGACACAAGGTATTCGCAATCATTTTTGGTTGGAATCCAGCTTTATTGACCTCTATGGGCATGAACAGAAATTGACAGAATACAAGAAAAATATCTTTTTCAGAAAATTGATTAAGATTACAAATTTGGGAGAAAAATCAGCTGAATGGCCAGGAATAAAGTGGGAAGATGTGGTAATGAAACATATAACGATTCGGCGATTGAAATACAATTTGTTTAGACTTTGGGATGCAGCTCTTCCTTGGATGGGAGCTGAGTCAAATGCAATTGACATCCCAGTTGAACCAGTTGTAGCACCGTATATTAAAAATAGTTGGGCACCCTGGCCAGTGCTCGAAAAAGGAGCTACAATTCTAGATAACATCCATCTCAGAGTGGAAGCTGAGACGAGAGAAGTGATTTGGACGTCCAGAGTGTTGTTTGAGTCACCAGAGATAGGAAGTGCGCAGCCTCTCTTTGTGACTGGCAGAACTCTGAGGCGCCTACTAGTGACGATTGAGCAGAAGTTGCAGCCTCAGTGCATACGTCACGTGTGGGTGGAGATTCACGGAGATCAGGAAAGATCGGATTCATCTCAGTGCAAATTGCTAAAAACAATACTCCATTAAGTTAGAAAAAAAGACAAGAAAAAGAAAGGATGGCAGAGGGGGAAATAAAGGGAAAAAAGAAAAGGGGAAAAAGAGGTAGAAAAATTTTAACAATGCCGGAAAGAAGCTTATTGATTGACTATATGGAACCTCTGTATCCGATGTGGTGCACAAGAAATGAATTGAATATCAATATAATTAGGATAAAAGAATTTTGTATAGAATTAATGCCATCTCTTAATTACTCAATTTGGACAGGAGGATTGACAGCAACAGGTCGCAAATTTCATGAGAGGAGACTGTGGAGTTTTGAAGCTTTCAGCTTGGGGGAACACATCATTTGGACAAAAGCTAATCTTCGGATAAAAGAAACAAAGGGCTTTGGGTTACCTTTTAAGTTATTAACCAGAAAACACATTGTGATTATTCTAAAATATTTGAGGTACACTAACCAGATTTCTTAAAAAAGGTGATAAAGTCCTCAGCCCAGTACAAGTCCAGGTGTAATCAGGGGTCGGATACTTTTAGTGATCCTCGTCTGATGAGCTTGGTGAAGAATTAGCTATTAAGTTTTAAACCACTGGGATTATAGAGGTAAAATCACCTAATAAACAGAGAAATAATTAGATAAAAACTATTTGCTAAATAAATTGATAGGGAAAAATTTTATAATGTCTAGTCCAGTAGAATTATTGGCCTCTGAAAATCCAGCATGTAAAGAAAATATAGGGGAGCTCTCAAAAAAGTGGGCAAAGAGAACAAAGAAATTGGCCACCAAGTGGCCGGTAGAGGGAACATTTAATGTGGCTATGTGTAGAGAGATGGAAGTGCTGATTAAAAATCACAAGACCAATGACAAATCTAGAAAACGAAATGACAAGAGGGAACAAGAATTAGGGGTGTTGAATTTATTCAAGCAATATGGGATTAAATTATGGAAATTGGAAAGGGGAAACAAAACGGGTGAAGTAAAAGAAGAAAGACCACCTCCATATGCTCCTTGCTGTGACCAGGTCGTCAATCAGATGCCAATCATACAGGGAAAAATAGATATAAAAGGACCCATAGAATTTGAGGGGTATGTACATGAAACAAGCTCAGATGAAGAGAGAGAAGAGCAGAGCTGCCTAGAATCATTGTCATTAGAAAGCAGGGAGAAAGAATATGCTTGCAGGGTCGTGAAGGAGGGGCTGGAGCCACAGGAGGAAAGGCTGGAGCTGCAGGAGGAGGGGCAGTGGACATCTACACCAGCACCACAGCCGAGACGAGAGAGAGAGAGAGCAGCAATCTACAAAGAAGAGCCAAGAATTGAAGGAAGGGGGGCTGGAGCCCACAAGAAGAAAAATAAATCAGGAGCACCTCCCACACGTCATGAGCTTGAATCGATGTTAAAGGAGATGGAAGAGCGTTATAAACGCGAAACAGCAGCAGGTGGCGGCAGTGAGAGAAGTGAGGAGAGTGAGTCAGAAAGATCATCTGAGGAAGGCGCGCCCTCTGCTGACTCAATACAGAGAATGAAGAACTGGCTGAGATGGAGGAAAGATGCAACAGGACAAGAGAGAAAATCAAGCAAGCTATTAACATGACAAGAGAAGAATATGAGCAGGTAGAGAGATCATTACAACAAGAAGCAAATGAATTATTGCATCTTCAGTCAAAGCAGCCTCATTCAAGTCTGCGTTACCCAGTTCAGCGAAAACAGTACAAACAAGTTGAAGGGATACTGACCTTACAGGACATAGAGCCACTGAAAGATCAGCATCAAGTGCAAAGGCAAAGAAATGAAGACAGATCAGCACGGACGATGAGATCTCCAACAAGAACAACAGAAGAAGCCAAGAATGGTGAATCAAGACATCAGTGCCCAATTCTCATCAAGCAAGGGCATGCCCAATATATACCGTGGGCTAGTCAAGATTTGGACTCTCTAGTGTCCCGTCTCCCAGATATTCATGAAGGAGCTGGAAAATGGATCAAAACAGTGGAAGAAGAAACAACTGGAAAGCTGTTGGCACTAGGTGACATCAAAGCATTGCTTGTAAAGTGCCTAGGAGCCTCCAAGATGAATGACATCCTAAAGCAGTCTGGCCTTCTGCATGCAGTGGACAGACCTGAAGCAGATGGAACCTCCTTTGACAAACATCGACGTGATATTTGGAGGGTGCTGAGAGCTGAGTACCCAATGCAAACTGACCCAAGCTGCCTGAAGGGAGAGCCAATGGGAGAAATAGAAAATCCTACCACCTACATACAGAAACAACTGAGACGATGGAAAGAAGAACTGGAAAGAGATCCTGAACAAGACAGAGTACTGACAGCACTCTTCAGGACTGCAATTGTGGAAGCCATGCCTGCATCAGTAAAACTGAAGCTGGAAGATGTGGTAGGTCTGAATTCAAAGTCACACAAAGAATTCAGAGACCATGTGGTTCATGCTGTGGAACAATACAGAAAGCAAGAACTGAAGATGAGAAATCAAGAAAAAGAACTACAAAGAAAGCTGACCCAAATGCAACTTGAAGAGCTCCTGAACAAAAAGAAAAGGATCCTTGCAGTGCAAAAGGAAGACTCCTCAGCTGTTATGGCACCTGTCAACACTTCAGTGCCAGCTAATCCACCAGCACCAATGAATGTGGCTTCACCAGCAAATCAGATTGTGACAGCACAGGCGCCACCTGCTGGACCAGGGAATGCACCACAAGGACAGCAACCAGTGGTCATATATCTCAAGCCAGAGCAAGTAAACAACAGGAATTGGAACAGACCGCAACAAGGAGGTCGTGGTAGAGGCAGATTCAACAACAATCAACAGAGACCAGGAATATGCTGGGGATGCAATCAGCCTGGACATCTTAAAAGAGACTGTCCCTCCAATCCTTGGATGCAAGACCAACTGATGACAACAGGGGTTGGTTATGAACAACAACCAATGCAGACCCGAGTTCAAGGACCTGTCAACCCGTGGCGTGGTCCTAATCAAGGTTACTAGGGCTGCCCAGAGAATCCTGAGGGGAGGAACCAACTTCCAATGATATCTTCGGATGCCGATCAAGAACCAATGCTGCGAGTTAATATTGAAGGAAAACCAATAACTCTTATGCTTGATACAGGGGCATCGTACTCGTGCTTGAATCCAAGATATGCCTCGCACCTCCCCATGTCTGGAAAATATATAAAGACAGTAGGATTCTCGGGAGTAACCCAGCTACTTCCTATGACGACCCCTGTAAGCATAAGCTTAGAAGACACAGAAATAAGATTACCAATTTTAGTTTCAGAACATACACCTGTCAACCTGTTAGGTAGGGATGCTATATGTAAATTGAAAATGCAAATATGGTGTACTCCAGATGGAATTTATATAAATGATAGAGCAGTGAGACAAATGAATTTGACAGACGTACAACAAACACAAGAGCCATGTGCTAATATATATTGGTTAGGGGATTTGTATGAAGATGTAGAAAAAACACTTAGCAAATGGGGAAGATACATAAGAGAACAACTTTGTGAACCAAGTCTACCAAAAACTGAATTTCATTGTACTATGAAGTATGATGAAAGCAAAGAGCCAGAATTTGAAAAAAGGTGGCTAAAAGACACAAAAGAACTAACTATCCCCATGATGTCACAATATATAGTGATAGGACCAAAAGGTGCAGCTCTGCAGGTAGATAGAGAAGAATTCATTGATGAGTGGTTTGATGTGCCTAACTCAGTTCCCCATGTTACTCTGTATGTAAATAAAGACTGTGTTTCCAAAGACTTAGGCCCCATGATGAAAAAAGCAGAAAAAAGTAAGTGGGAAGTTACAGAAAATCCTCTAATATTTCAATCAACAGATGACCAGTATCTTAAGATTTTATGTGCAACTCCAATGATGGGAGTTCCTAGAATGATTGTAAATACAAAAAACAAACCAAAAGTTGAGGAACATCAAACAAAACAGACTGAATTAATAAGAGAAATGGAGAGGCAAGTGCCATCAGAATTATGGTCACAACATGATACTGATGTAGGGCTAGTAAAGTCAGCCAACCCAATTAGAATAATACTTAGACCTGGAGCTACAGTACCTAGGAAAAAACAATACCCTTTGAAACCAGAAGCTGTAGAAGGAATAAAAAAGACAATTGAGGGGTTAATGACAGCAGGAGTGCTAATTGAAATCAATAGTCCTAGCAACACTCCAATATTGCCAGTAGCTAAAGCAGATAAATCCAAATGGCGTCTGGTGCATGACCTGAGAGCAGTAAATGAGATTGTGGAGGACTGGCCTGCGGAGGTTCCAAATCCGCATACGCTGCTAACCAATGTTCCATCTACTGCTAATTATTACACTGTGATTGATCTGTGTTCTGCCTTTTTCAGTGTTCCCCTGTCAGAGGAAAGCAGACCATTGTTTGCGTTCACCTATCAAGGTAAAAAATTAAGTTATACTCGAATGCCCCAGGGCTTCAAGCACTCGCCCCACATTTTTAATCAGGTGTTAAAAACCGATCTAGAGGACCTCAGGTTAGATAGTACCCTAATACAGTATGTAGATGATTTGCTTCTTGCTTCTGCAACTCTGGAACAATGTCATCAGGACTCAATTAAAGTGCTTACTAAATTGGCAGAGGGGGGACATAAGGTTTCCAAAGACAAGCTCCAATATTGCCTGCCACAGGTTGAGTACTTAGGACGAACAATATCACATGGGATGAAAGCAATATCACCCAGTCAATTAGAGGGCATTAGCAAAGTACCACAACCTCAAACAGTAGGGCAGATGATGACTTTTCTAGGAATGACAGGTTTTAGTTCAGATTGGATTGAAGACTATGCCATTAAAACAGCCCCGTTAAGAGCCTTAATGAAACAAGTGGGTCATCAAAATCTTAGGGCACCACTGACATGGACAACAGATGCATTAATAGCATTTGAATCATTAAAAAGAGAATTGCAGTCTGCACCTGCATTAGCAACACCAGCATATGACCAAGTATTTCATTTGTATGTTGCAAATAGAAAAGATGGCTATGCATCTGCAGTACTTATGCAAGAGACTTGTAGTGGAAGGAAAAAACAACCAATTGCCTACTACAGCACAAAATTAGACAGTGTGGCTGAAGGATACCCGCCATGCTATCAACAAGGATTAGCAGCAGTGTACTTTGCATATGAAAAAGCCTCTACAATAACTATGGGTTATCCAGTCATAATATATGCACATCATAAGATAGTGGAGTTGTGGGAACAGGGTAAATTCGTTCTTACCCCTTCTAGGTGTCTGGCATATTCAACATTATTGACCTTTCCAGATATAACGATAAAGAGATGCACAACAGTCAATCCAGCCAATCACATGCCTTTGCAAGATGAGGGAATACCTCACGAATGTGTAGCTGACTCCTTAGCATTCACCAGATTAAGACCAGATTTAGAATCAACACCCATCTCTGAGGCACAGGTTGATTACTTTGTAGATGGATCATGCTTCAGAGACCATTTGGGTAATCACGCAGGATTTGCAATTGTTAGATGTGACAGTGATGACTTTATTCCAGTGGTGGTGCAGCATTGTGAACAACCATGCTCAGCACAACTGGCAGAGTTGAAAGCTCTTACTGAAGCCTGTAAATTAGCTAAAGGCATATCAGCAAATATTTATACTGATTCTGCGTATGCTCATGGTGTATGTCACCTTTTTGGAGCAGTTTGGAAGCAAAGGGGATTTAAGAAAAGTGATGGTACACCAGTACAACATGGTGATCAGATAATTGATCTAATAACAGCTATGATGCATCCAAAGAGATTGGCCATCGTTAAATGCCAAGCACACAAGAAGGGTAATGACTTTGTGATTAGGGGCAATAATGAAGCAGATAAATATGCTAGACAAGCATCTGGCTGCACTACAGCAATAATGGCTCCGTCCATTCTAATTCAACCTCAGCCTCAATTAGCAGATGTAGCACGGATGCAGCAACAAGCTACCCCATATGAACTCAGTGTATGGCAACAGAGAGGAGCGACAAGAGACGCAAATGGGCTTTGGCGGTCACATGAAGGACAAATGATAGCTCCCACACCATTGCTTACAATCCTGATCTCTGACGCGCATGGTTTCGACCATTGCGCGAGGGGGGAAGTGATTAGAAAGGTAAAACGCCAAGGATTTTGGTCACCTTATTTACAAGCAATGGTGGACGAGTATCTGTCTGAGTGTGACGTCTGTGCCCAAAATAATGTAAGAAAGGGAACAACCGCACCCGTAGGTCACATTCCTGTCCCAGAAGGGCCATTCAAACATTTGGTAATGGACTATGCAGATATGATAAGAACTGTCAGAGGTAAAAGATATTTACTGGTTATAATTGACAGATTTAGTAGATGGGTGGAAGCTGTTCCATCAGCAGACCAAGGGGCTCAAACAGTGATTAAATTTTTGACCAGAGAAGTAATTCCCAGATTTGGAATACCATCCCAAATTAGTTCAGACAATGGGTCAGCATTCATTCAAAGAACAGTAAAGGCAGTAATACAACAGTTAAGGGTAAAGCAACGTCTAGGTTGCGTCTATAGACCTCAGTCCCAAGGGATCGTGGAGAGAGTTAACGGGACTCTCAAGGCGAAATTGAACAAAATTTGCGCCGATACAAAATTAAATTGGGTAGATGCACTGCCCCTGGCGTTGATGAGTTATCGTATGCAAACAAATAGGATAACAAACTTGACCCCACATGAAATGCTGACAGGTAGACCAATGCCAGTCCCATATTTGAGAGGTCCATATGAAGGACCGCCCCTTGAACAGTTGCAAATGGAGTTAAAAGCATATATGAAACAGCTGACGAAAATTCATGAAGCCATCCATACACAAGAACAGAATAGAGGTCCAAGAGAGGAAGAGGAAACACCTAGTGTTATACAACCTGGAGATCAGGTATATTTGAGGGTCTTTAGAAGGAAATGGAATGAGCCAAGAAGGGAAGGGCCATACACTGTAGAAAGAGCCACCCCAACAGCAGTACAGGTGCAAGGTAGCACAACTTGGTACCATTTAAATCATTGTACCAGAGTACCCAGATTGAGACCCAGAAGACGAGAAGAACAGATAGTAGAGCTCCCTTCAAGGGAGCACAGTCCAGAGAGAGGTGGGGAAGAAAATGAGCAAGTAGGGCCCCCTCCAAGAGAGCAGAGTCCTGAAAGTAACGGGGAGGGGGAAGAAAGTAATGCTGATGAACCTCATTTCAGGGAAACAGAGCGCGCAGAAGCCGCAGCACTGACTGAAGATGGGGTGCAGCCTCCGGAAGTGGAACATGAAAGTCAGGGTGAAACTGATCGTGATCTTGGTGATGATATATCTGCTGCAGAGATTGCCCAAGACGCGGGGCAATCCACAAGACCATTCGAACCACAGCCATCAACTAGTGTTCAACCCAGATATCAACCTGATGAATTCCTCACGCTTGATCCAAACACCATTGCTGAATTATTCTCTTAAAATGACTGATCAGAAACCAGGTATTTATGCAAACGAACATGTTAGAAAGGGGTCAGTAAGTAGGGCTAACGATAATGAAAACAATGCTAAAACATCAGATTTAAAGAAAGAAGGACTGCTAGGTGCAGCCCATGACAATGAGTGGTTCAAATGGGCAGAATACACTGCAAAAGTAGCAGGAATGGATAGTTGTGTGTTTTGTTCTCCATCCCCTCTCGAAAAATTAACAGTAGTGCCCAGTCCCTATGATTTCATCCAATGTGGTAAACATTATGCTCAATATTGTAAAGACACTAAAGCTAAAGGGATACGTTTTCTAAATGCCACATATTGTCCAGCAGAATGCTTACTTATGCTAGGAAACAAGGGCTACTATAGAGATTTTGGCAAAATAAGAATAGGAAAAGAGTGTAATCAGATGAATATTAGAGTTGCTCGAAATAAAAGAGAGATCCCATCAGCCTATGATATTGACTACACATTAGATTATGAATGCTTCAACAGAACCAACGGAAAACAAGATGTGGGTGAATTTGGGGGCAACTGTGCGGTAATTTGGCATATGGATGTATTCATGTTTCGAAATCCACATGTAGCTAAGTTTGATAGTATAATGTATGCTACCGCAACTATAAAAACAAATATGACAATTGTGAGATTAATAGACAAATGTGCAGAAGCTACAATTCACTTTCCTTTTATTTATTATCTAATGGATCAAACAGAAGCAGTGGCAGATTATTATTGGATGTGTGGAGGAAAAAGATTGCGAACCACACTCCCAAAAGATTGGAAAGGTATTTGTACCAGAGTAAGATTGATGCAAGGAATAACAATAATAGAGGGAAACATAGATAGTGTAAAGAACCCCAAATCACAAGTAAGCAGAGCAAAGAGAGCGTATGCTCCAGACCCGAAGGTGTACTTAGATGCAATTGGCCAACCTAGAGGAATACCAGATAAATTTAAAGCAAGAAATGAGGTAAAGTCTGGCTTTGAGTCTCTACTTGTATGGATAGCCACCAACAAAAACACTGAATGGATTAATTACATTTACTATAATCAGCAGAGGTTCATTAATTACACCAATGATGCCTTAAGTGCTCTTGGAGAACAATTAGATGCAACAAGCAAAATGACATGGCAAAATAGACAAGCTTTGAATTGGCTGTTGGCGGAGAAAGGAGGAGTTTGTGTAATGTTTGGTTCTGACTGTTGTACCTATATCCCAAATAATACAGCGCCAGATGGATCGTTCACCCAAGCGATGGATAAACTGAAAAATCTGAGGGAAGAAGTGACCTTGAATGCTGGAACAGATCTGCAGATTGGAGACTGGTTAAATTCAATTTTTGGGTCTTGGAAAGGGTGGTTGATTAAGGTGGGAATTGTAATAGCTATTGCTATTGTTGTGTTTTTTGCACTGTTTTGTTGTGTTATACCTTTCATCAGATCCATGCTAGCCAGTGCTGCAGCCAAACAGATGCTAAGCATATCAGTAAGACCAACCGGAGTTGACATTGGATATGCTCACGGATACACTGTGGGCCCTGGACTGGACGAACTAGACGACTTTGACCTGGAAGAGACTATTCTGTGAAACCTTTCCTGAAAGAACGACGGAGTGGTAGGGAAGGGGTGCCTTTTAATTTTTTATACTTCTTTATTTTCACTTTTGTAGATATATTAGAGGTGTTGGATAGTGTAGGGAGAGAGATAGGGGTACTATGTATTTTCCTTTGGCATATGCCCCTTCCTGAAGTCATTTACTCCTTATATCATTTATATTTACTCCTTATATCATTTATATTGAAATTATTTACTAATCATGTATAATGTGAATACTGAAAGAAAAAGGGAACGATAAGGGTATGAAGCAGGTCATTGTCCATGTTATGAGGCATTGCAACCAGAAAAAGGGAATGAAACAGAAGGATTAATTGAAATCTGAAAGGTGATTGAGGGTCTGACCCAAGTCAGGAGTGCAATAACAGTGTTTATTCATTTAGCCCGGCCTTCAGAGATCAATATGTATTTTTTCTATACTTATTTTTTATGCTATTACACTAACATTCCATTAGTTACTATAACAATGATTGCTGTATACACTGGAACATGCTGTCAGAAAGGAAGAAGGAAGGATCGACGAGCACCTCAGTGCTTAGCAACACGAGTAGATTCAACTGGGGTTTAAAAACCCACCATCTACTCCAACACCAGATAGGGCTAGAGGAAGCTCCTCTGGCAACGAAGGATAACAACACCAGATAGCGCTCTAGGCTACCGGAAATGCCTAGAGTTCCTCTGGCTGCGTGGGACAAACCAGTGTTTTAAATCTATTTTCTAGATGTATTGATTAATCACTCATATATTCTACATAACCATGACAACCATGGGCAAGGCTTGAACATTTTGTGCACATGCTTACACACACATTAATGATTGAATTATTAATCCCGAAAAGTATGGTTGGATAGGAAGACAGATTCTTTTACTCTTCTCTAGTCAAAGGTGAGGAGAGATGTTTGGGTCTGGCTTCCTCTGGAGTGCGGTATCATGAAGAAATAATCTGACAAGAGGTTATGAGAGGCCGCACGCTGGCTGAAAGAGGGTATAAACTGAGGGGTGGACTCATGGAACTGCACTCTAGGTAATGAACATGATTGTGAGACTTAGTAAAGTCTCAAAGAGAGGAATATATTGTATATTTTTGTTTACTCACTATAACATTATCTTATTCAAAATGATAAAACATGCTTAAAAATGTAATTCATGCACTGTTCTATGCAAACATGTACTAGTCTATGCAAAAGTGTGATATCCTACTGTACTGGATGTCTGAATACTGATAAATGGTCTTAGAGTGCCATCTATTGGTCATACTGAGTATAGATGTTTTATAGGCCGTATACACCGGTCAAGGAGTACAGTAAACTTAGGATAACCTGGGGAACTTTGGGTGATTTCCAGAATATGAGGAATATGACAGATACATGTAACCAACTGTGATGTATGTCGTCTGGGATCACTGCCAACCAATGGGAGTAGAAGAAGAACTTTTACTTTTTAAAAATGACGAATACAGACGAATGCCACCATTAAAAAATAGACAAGGTGAACAAGTAATTAAATGTGGTAAATCAAACAGACATAGACAATGAGAATAACAGGAACTACCAAATATGGGCAATAAGAAACATATATATACTCTGTACCGACACTCACAGAATCAGAATCAGTCAATGGGACAGCTGCTTCTCGACTTTATTGTCTTGTTATAATAAAGTCTTTTCTTTCACATTTGAAACTCTGCTGTTTTTGAGCCTTTCTAATTGCACGACTGAGATCCAGACCATCGACGAGAGCACGTTTTCCACAACACCTCCTGCTCTGCTGGCACCATCCTGGCACCCGTGTCTACCTCCATCTCCAGGCCTTCTTCCGCTTCACGGGCCTGGCCCGCTATCCCTCCCCCTGTTCCACCTCCCTCCGGACTTTTGGGGTTTTGGTGGAACGTCTGGAAGCCATTCCTTAGAGGAGGGGTCCTGTCACGAGTCCGGGCTGCAGTTCTCCCTTTCTCCACTAGAGGTCACCTTCTCTCATCCTCCCGGACTCCACTCCCCTTAACTGCACACACCTGCTGCATCATTCACCTGACACTCAGTATTACACCCTCAGCTGTTCCCCATTGCCACAGACTATATAGTCTCCCCTCTCTCACCACTCTGCCTGGTTGCATTAAATGCAGTATGCTAGTGTTTGCTCTGGTCTGGGATACATGCACTGTGTTGCCGTCTTGTATCCCAGTCCGTTACTACTTTATTTTGTTGTGCCGTGTTGGCCTTTTTGTTTCTATTAAAAGAGAGCCTTACCTGCATTTGGACCCAGACTCTGTCATTTCCACGGCACCCTCGCAGCGTTCCGTGACATACTCTTTATGTTTGGAAATTAGACTCTACAGCTGTTGAACACTTTGAACGTCTGTTTATTCGAGCCCCTCTTACTACAATTCTTGGAGAATCCCCCCTCCCATATGGATGTGGAGATGTTATTAAATGAGTTTAACTCTTCTTGCTCTTCTATTTTAAACTCTGTTGCTCCTTTAACAGTTAAATCTGCTAAATCGAAAACTGAGCCCTGGCTTGATGAGGCCACTCGGGCTCTCAGACATGTGTGGCCCATTTAATCCACTTCTGCCAGGGCCACTTCAGGGCCATCATTCTTTGCAGTACTTGGGCCGAGGGAAAAGTGATTGTGTGGCCTGGAGCTGGGCCAGAAAAGATTTGCTATGTGGGATGTTGTTTGTATTCTCCTAGTTACATTGCAGGGCTGCCTACACAAAACCTGTATGGGCCCAAAGGTGCAAAAGTTGCTCTGGGCCGGCCCACACTGGGCCATTATGGGATTAATGTGGACAGTCCGCTAGTGTGGGCTGCTCACAGAGAGCCTGCGATGAGTCCAAAGCTCTGGGCCCCGCCTGGGCAAGTCCGCATTGGGCATGCTTAGGTTTGATGCAGGCTGGCCCTAGCCCACTGTGCCCACAAAAAGCCAGCATGGGCCCCACAAGAACATGTTTGCAGGGAACATCTCCACAGACCTCTTCCTTTTTGGCTGGTGATGCTGTTCAGGACCACCATGTCAACAATGCTCCTGTTTCATTCAAAATAATCTTGATTGTCCACCTGAATTATCTCAAACTTAAATTCTGAAAAACATTTGGACATTTACTGTAAATACCAGAAGTTGTCCCAGGAGGATTAAACATGTGTACCATCAACAATCATAGTACAGCACTTCTCTGAAGGAGAGGCCATGATTCTGATTTCATTTGAAATTCATCTGTACCTTCTACTTCTCCTTCCACCCTGCTGTCCACTTCCTCTCTGTCCATGTCTTCTTACAGTTTCTGCTCTTGCTCTTTCCACTCCACCAGTGCCCTCCTCTCTCATCTCTTACTCTTCTCCCTCTCCTTCTCCTCTCCTCTTTTCTCACATCTTCCTCTCTGCTCATCTCTTTCTACTTGTTCCACTCTTCTTCTTTTCTCTCATTACACCCCTTTCTCCACCCACTCCACTGCCTTATAGACTTACACCCCCCACCGTTTTTATTTTATTTTATTTATATTTTATTTATTTTACATATTCGTTCTTGCTCTTTGTATACTTTCCCTTTTGTTATTACTTAATCTATAGCAATTGTGATAAATTTGTAAACGATTAGGAAAACTGTTTTTGTTGATATACAGAGAGTCGATATACATGTTTAGTGTATGATGTATGATTATGAGTGTATGATGTATGATTATGAGTTTATGATTATGAGTTTATGATGTATGATTATGAGTTTATGATGATGTATGATTATGAGTGTATGATGTATGATTATGAGTGTATGATTATGAGTGTATGCTGTATGATTATGAGTGTATGATGTATGATTATGAGTGTATGATTATGAGTGTATGATGTATGATTATGAGTGTATGATTATGAGTGTATGATGTATGATTATGAGTGTATGATGTATGATTATGAGTGTATGATTATGAGTGTATGATGTATGATTATGAGTGTATGATTATGAGTGTATGCTGTATGATTATGAGTGTATGATGTATGATTATGAGTGTATGATTATGAGTGTATGATGTATGATTATGAGTGTATGATGTATGATTATGAGTGTATGATTATGAGTGTATGCTGTATGATTATGAGTGTATGATTATGAGTGTATGCTGTATGATTATGAGTGTATGATTATGAGTGTATGCTGTATGATTATGAGTGTATGATGTATGATTATGAGTGTATGATTATGAGTGTATGATGTATGATTATGAGTGTATGATTATGAGTGTATGATGTATGATTATGAGTGTATGATGATGTATGATTATGAGTGTATGATTATGAGTGTATGATGTATGATTATGAGTGTATGATGTATGATTATGAGTGTATGATTATGAGTGTATGATGTATGATTATGAGTGTATGATGTATGATTATGAGTGTATGATGTATGATTATGAGTGTATGATTATGAGTGTATGATTATGAGTGTATGATGATGTATGATTATGAGTGTATGATGTATGATTATGAGTGTATGATGTATGATTATGAGTGTATGCTGTATGATTATGAGTGTATGATTATGAGTGTATGCTGTATGATTATGAGTGTATGCTGTATGATTATGAGTGTATGATGTATGATTATGAGTGTATGATTATGAGTGTATGATGTATGATTATGAGTGTATGATTATGAGTGTATGATGTATGATTATGAGTGTATGATGTATGATTATGAGTGTATGATTATGAGTGTATGATGTATGATTATGAGTGTATGATTATGAGTGTATGATGTATGATTATGAGTGTATGCTGTATGATTATGAGTGTATGATGTATGATTATGAGTGTATGATTATGAGTGTATGATGTATGATTATGAGTGTATGATTATGAGTGTATGATGTATGATTATGAGTGTATGATGTATGATTATGAGTGTATGATTATGAGTGTATGATGTATGATTATGAGTGTATGATTATGAGTGTATGATGTATGATTATGAGTGTATGATTATGAGTGTATGATGTATGATTAGGAGTGTATGATGTATGATTATGAGTGTATGATTATGAGTGTATGATGTATGATTATGAGTGTATGATTATGAGTGTATGATGATGTATGATTATGAGTGTATGATTATGAGTGTATGATGTATGATTATGAGTGTATGATGATGTATGATTATGAGTGTATGATGTATGATTATGAGTGTATGATGATGAGTGTATGATGTATGATTATGAGTGTATGATTATGAGTGTATGATTATGAGTGTATGATGTATGATTATGAGTGTATGATGTATGATTATGAGTGTATGATTATGAGTGTATGATGTATGATTATGAGTGTATGATGTATGATTATGAGTGTATGATGTATGATTATGAGTGTATGATGTATGATTATGAGTGTATGATTATGAGTGTATGATGTATGATTATGAGTGTATGATTATGAGTGTATGATGTATGATTATGAGTGTATGATGTATGATTATGAGTGTATGATTATGAGTGTATGATGTATGATTATGAGTGTATGCTGTATGATTATGAGTGTATGATGTATGATTATGAGTGTATGATTATGAGTGTATGATGTATGATTATGAGTGTATGATTATGAGTGTATGATGTATGATTATGAGTGTATGATGTATGATTATGAGTGTATGATTATGAGTGTATGATGTATGATTATGAGTGTATGATTATGAGTGTATGATGTATGATTATGAGTGTATGATTATGAGTGTATGATGTATGATTATGAGTGTATGATGTATGATTATGAGTGTATGATTATGAGTGTATGATGTATGATTATGAGTGTATGATTATGAGTGTATGATGATGTATGATTATGAGTGTATGATTATGAGTGTATGATGTATGATTATGAGTGTATGATGATGTATGATTATGAGTGTATGATGTATGATTATGAGTGTATGATGATGAGTGTATGATGTATGATTATGAGTGTATGATTATGAGTGTATGATTATGAGTGTATGATGTATGATTATGAGTGTATGATGTATGATTATGAGTGTATGATTATGAGTGTATGATGTATGATTATGAGTGTATGATGTATGATTATGAGTGTATGATGTATGATTATGAGTGTATGATGTATGATTATGAGTGTATGATTATGAGTGTATGATGTATGATTATGAGTGTATGATGTATGATTATGAGTGTATGATTATGAGTGTATGATGTATGATTATGAGTGTATGATGTATGATTATGAGTGTATGATGTATGATTATGAGTGTATGATTATGAGTGTATGATGTATGATTATGAGTTTATGATTATGAGTGTATGATGTATGATTATGAGTTTATGATTATGAGTGTATGATGTATGATTATGAGTGTATGATTATGAGTGTATGATGTATGATTATGAGTGTATGATGTATGATTATGAGTGTATGATGTATGATTATGAGTGTATGATGTATGATTATGAGTGTATGATGTATGATTATGAGTGTATGATGTATGATTATGAGTGTATGATTATGAGTGTATGATGTATGATTATGAGTGTATGATTATGAGTGTATGATGTATGATTATGAGTGTATGATTATGAGTGTATGATTATGAGTGTATGATTATGAGTGTATGATGTATGATTATGAGTGTATGATTATGAGTGTATGATGTATGATTATGAGTGTATGATGTATGATTATGAGTGTATGATTATGAGTGTATGATGTATGATTATGAGTGTATGATGTATGATTATGAGTGTATGATTATGAGTGTATGATGTATGATTATGAGTGTATGATGATGTATGATTATGAGTGTATGATTATGAGTGTATGATGTATGATTATGAGTGTATGATTATGAGTGTATGATGTATGATTATGAGTGTATGATGTATGATTATGAGTGTATGATGTATGATTATGAGTGTATGATGTATGATTATGAGTGTATGATTATGAGTGTATGATGTATGATTATGAGTGTATGATTATGAGTGTATGATGTATGATTATGAGTGTATGATTATGAGTGTATGATGTATGATTATGAGTGTATGATGTATGATTATGAGTGTATGATGTATGATTATGAGTGTATGATTATGAGTGTATGATGATGTATGATTATGAGTGTATGATGTATGATTATGAGTGTATGATGATGTATGATTATGAGTGTATGATGTATGATTATGAGTGTATGATGTATGATTATGAGTGTATGATGTATGATTATGAGTGTATGATGATGTATGATTATGAGTGTATGATGTATGATTATGAGTGTATGATGTATGATTATGAGTGTATGATGTATGATTATGAGTGTATGATTATGAGTGTATGATGTATGATTATGAGTGTATGATGTATGATTATGAGTGTATGATTATGAGTGTATGATGTATGATTATGAGTGTATGATGTATGATTATGAGTGTATGATTATGTATGATTATGAGTGTATGATGATGTATGATTATGAGTGTATGATGTATGATTATGAGTGTATGATGATGTATGATTATGAGTGTATGATGTATGATTATGAGTGTATGATTATGAGTGTATGATGTATGATTATGAGTGTATGATGTATGATTATGAGTGTATGATGTATGATTATGAGTGTATGATGTATGATTATGAGTGTATGATGTATGATTATGAGTGTATGATGATGTATGATTATGAGTGTATGATTATGAGTGTATGATGTATGATTATGAGTGTATGATGTATGATTATGAGTGTATGATGATGTATGATTATGAGTGTATGATTATGAGTGTATGATGTATGATTATGAGTGTATGATGTATGATTATGAGTGTATGATTATGAGTGTATGATTATGAGTGTATGATTATGAGTGTATGATGTATGATTATGAGTGTATGATGTATGATTATGAGTGTATGATGTATGATTATGAGTGTATGATTATGAGTGTATGATTATGAGTGTATGATGTATGATTATGAGTGTATGATGTATGATTATGAGTGTATGATGTATGATTATGAGTGTATGATGATGTATGATTATGAGTGTATGATTATGAGTGTATGATGTATGATTATGAGTGTATGATGTATGATTATGAGTGTATGATTATGAGTGTATGATGTATGATTATGAGTGTATGATGTATGATTATGAGTGTATGATTATGAGTGTATGATGTATGATTATGAGTGTATGATGTATGATTATGAGTGTATGATTATGTATGATTATGAGTGTATGATGATGTATGATTATGAGTGTATGATGTATGATTATGAGTGTATGATGATGTATGATTATGAGTGTATGATGTATGATTATGAGTGTATGATTATGAGTGTATGATGTATGATTATGAGTGTATGATGTATGATTATGAGTGTATGATGTATGATTATGAGTGTATGATGTATGATTATGAGTGTATGATGATGTATGATTATGAGTGTATGATTATGAGTGTATGATGTATGATTATGAGTGTATGATGTATGATTATGAGTGTATGATTATGAGTGTATGATGTATGATTATGAGTGTATGATGTATGATTATGAGTGTATGATTATGAGTGTATGATGTATGATTATGAGTGTATGATGTATGATTATGAGTGTATGATTATGAGTGTATGATGTATGATTATGAGTGTATGATGTATGATTATGAGTGTATGATGTATGATTATGAGTGTATGATTATGAGTGTATGATTCACTGAGTAGTTATCAGTTTAGGGCCATTCGAATATATACCATGTTTATTTGATATAAGGACAAATTACAGAGTTTTGTTTGTTGTGTTTGGACAAATGGATACATGTTTGTGATGTGTGTAAAACCTTTTCAGATGTTACAGTATTGGTTGGTTGTTTTAACTATTATGAAAACATTTGAGAGTTTTGTGCACTTTGTTTTGAGAAAATTATTTGCATGCTTTGTATGGAATGAATGAAAACGTACAATCTTTTTAGGACAATTACAAAGTGTCCAGATCATTGTGTTAACTGTTTTGAAAACAGTGTCCTGAGTTTTGAGAAATGTGTCAAATCGATTGATAAAAACTGTAAATGTTGTCATATAGCAACGCTGTACCATAGACAGAGGGTTAAAGCTTCCCTTTCGAGTTAAAATTACACGTCATATGAATTTCGGTTCATTATTATAATTATGCTTACACATATACTGCAAAATATGAACAATGATTGTATATGTTTACTTTTTAATTATGTAAAAGCCCGAAAGTTTGAAAAAGACCGAACTGTGATTGGTCGCTTCACTCTCCGTTCCAGCAGGCGGCGGAAGTGATGCAATAGGTTCGCACACCGCCATAAAACAGAAGAAGAAGAACTTTGTGTGTAGACAGAAATTACTGTACAGATACATTTAAGAGCAGCTACAGAAATACAGAAATAAAGAGGAAACACACACACACTAGCACGAGCGTGTGGCCCGAGGGAAATTACGTCATCCGTCGGTCTGTCAAATTAACCCGTGCATCAGCTGTCAGATTAACTGTTAAACTCCGATGTTCACTATCAACAAAACAGTGAAGAATCAGGTATCATGTGTGTCACATATAAGCACTGAGATGAATAAAAACAGACATAAGTGAGTCTCTGGACTTCCTTGATTCATATTTCCTGATGATCACTGAACGCACACACACACACACACACACACACTCACACACACACACACTCACACACACACACGTCTATACGCGGAAAAACTGTGTGCGAGGTAAGAAATCTTATAATGTTTATTGCTTTTCGGACCGAGTTCGAGTCGCGCGTCAAATAAAGCGTGGCATTTATTCCTCGATCTCTGCTGGAGTTTAATGTGGAAATGAAAGTTCAGATGTGTGTGAAAGGAGTTTATCTGCGGTTATTTGAGTTTCTGTTCAACAATCAAACAAAAACAAACAAACAGTAGGCTGAATGAAGCATGATTCATGTAAATTCATATTTAATCTGAATGTCATAACTGCTGTCAGCGGGATCATTCGCCTCATGTGTGATTTATTCATTTAGTGCTGATGTTTTAGTGTTATACTGAAGTGAAGTCATAATAAAACCTGTTTAAATCATTAGTCACTATGAAATGGTCATTATATAGTTTTTGACAATGTGCTGAAGATTAAATTTAGGACTTGAACTCTTCCTAATGTGACCCTAAAAGTGAACTTTTGAGGGATTTGATACTGGCATTTGGACTGGAGTAAAAGAAAGTCTAGTGTGTATGTCCATGTGCTCTATAGATCCGGCCGCTGTGGTTAATCCAAGCAAAAATAAAAACTGGCAGTTTTGCAATACTAATATACAGTGTTGGGGGTAACGCATGACAAGTAACGCGAGATACGTAATCAGATTACTTTTTTCAAGTAACTAGTAAACTAACGCATTACTTTTTAATTTACAACAAAATATCAGAGTTACTTTTTCAAAAAAGTAAAGCCAGTTACTTTGTGTTACCATTTATTGACTGACAAGTCTCCTGTCCTCATATTGGGAGAAATCAGAAGTACAGAGGCGTTGTATTTACTGAGTAATCCACTTTTTTGTAGAGGGGGGGCAAAATGTTCAGTGCAGTTGTTTTGACAGAAGGAAACAAGATACATCTCTGGTTTCAACATTATTTGTTCTTCAGACATTCCTCTTTAAAGAAAAAAAAAAAAGAATAAGCATAATTTTTTTGCAGAGAGACGCACATTTGGTTTTTGATGATTGAAAATGTGTACAATTTAACGATTTACACCTGGAGCCATATTGAAATTGCAATATCTCTGGAACCAGACCATATAGGGCCTTAAAAATGAAGATGCCAAAAGGAAAGTTTGTTAAGACCCAATATCTAAAAGGGCATATCTTTAATACTTCTTGAGTTACAGACATGCCAACTTTGGAGAAAAAACTTGAAAAGTGTTGTTTCCCCATTTTTTAACTGTCACCATTGGCACATAATGCAACAAAGATTGCTAAAGTCAACCGATTTTACTAACAAACCTACTAATCTCTGTCTGAAAGTAATATTATGAGGCTGCCATCTTTCTGAAGTCATTTTAACCCCCTGTAATTTGGCTCTGAAAAAATAGTGGATTACTCAGAAAATATTAATCCATGACATTTCATATGTTGGCTTTCTTCACTATACATGTCTATCTTTCTTCAGGAAAAATATTAGCAAAATCAAAAATTTGAGCTGGGGACGCTTCTGAAATGTGGTTGATTTGACACACGGAAAGACCCAAATGCAAATGATAATTAAGGAAATTCTTAAAGTATGTGCCCTATATTTACTTTGATACTCCTTAAGATTTAGGACTCGAGTCCTCTGCATTATAAACTTACTGCAAATGTGAATCTTTCAGCTCAGATATATCATTTGTTGTGCATATTTACACAAAGACTGTGGTTAAATAAAAATAAACCAACTGGTGGTTTTGCCAATACCAACACACAGAGCTAAAGCGATTAGGAAAATTGAAAGTGTTGAAGAAAGCAGCTCTTGAGACGGACTAGCGTCAGCAGAAGATCTCAGCCGTCATTCTGTCCGTCTCTTCCTAAGGTCCATGGCAGTTCTGGGCGTTCAGAGATGAGTCTGACACCCATTCTTGAGGAAACGTTGATCAAACGTTCTCAGCAGAAGAAACGAACGTCTCCGCTCAACTATAAAGAGAGAGTGTTTGTGCTGACCAAGAGCAAGCTGACCTACTATGAGCTCCGAGCCGAGGTGAGCGAGATATACATGACAATCTTATGTTGAAGATAACATGCATCCGACACACTTAGCAGCGTCTTCACGTCTCTGTGTGTTTTGCAGAAGAGGTTCAAGAAGGGTTCGGTGGATCTGCAGAGGATCAGGTGTGTGGAGATCGTGAAGAACAGCATGACCGTCATCCCCTGCCAGAACAAATATCCCTTCCAGGTCAGAATGAAAACTATAAAATATCTGTGAAATTTACTAGCAATTTCTGAGTGAAAACTGTTTCTACACCAGATGAGTGTGTTATGAGGACATATGTGTCCCTGCAGCACAAAAGCAGTCATGAGTAACACAGGTATATCTGTAGCAATAGCCAACAATACATTGTATGGATCAAAATTATACATTTCTCTTTTATGACAAAAATCATTAGGATATTAAGATCATGTTCCATGAAGATATTTAGTAAATTTCCTACCGTAAATATATCAAAACTTCATTTTTGATTAGTAATATGCATTGCTAAGAACTTCATTTGAACAACTTTAAAGGAGATTTTCTCAATATTTAGATTTTTTTGCTCCCTCAGATTCCAGATTTTCAAATAGTTGTATCTCAGACAAATATTGTCCTATCCTAACAAACCATACATCAATGGAAAGATTATTTATTCAGCTTTCAGATGACGTAGAAATCTCAATTTTGTAAATTGACCTTTATGACTGGTTTTGTGCTCCAGGGTCACATATGTTTATAGTATGTCCGTATCTGCTGTATTGAGTAGTATGTACTTGCTCATTACCAGCGAGACGTGAGCTTTTAGTGTGTAGGAGTATGAACACATCAGCAGTCGTGTGGGACTGAACAGTCTCTTTGTCTCTCGTCAGGTTGTTCATGATTCCATCATGCTGTATATTTTTGCTCCCAGTAATGAGAGTCGAAGCATTTGGGTCCAGAACCTCAAGGAAGGTCAGTGAGATTCTCATGATTCATATTTAATTTAATTTCTGTTTTCTGGCTGATCACATGACCCTGCTTCATCTCTGCTGAATGAAATCCAATACTTGTTTCTTACTGGAGTGCTTATTAATATATATATATATATATATATACAGTGCCCTCCATAAGTATTGGAACAGTAAAGAAAATTGCTCTGTTGGCTGTGGAGTCAAGACATTTACAAATATGATTAAAACATGAATATGAGACAAAACTACAGAATGCCACATTTTATTATTAGCCGTTTCAACACATACATGTTTTACCAAATAAAAAGAACAGCACTTTTAGAGTTCATCCCACTCATTGATGTGAGCATAAGTATTGGGACAGTTGAACATAAGGCAGATATAAAAGATGAAAAGCTATTATTTAGTTGCAGATCCTTGCACACAATCACAGCAGTGAGTCTGTGACCCATAGACATCACCAGACTCTTGCTCTCATCCTTTGAAATACTTTTCCCAGCCTTTAATGCAGCCAATCCCAATTGTTGCTTGTTTTGGGGAGTTTCTGCCTTTCCTCTCCTCTTCAGCTGCTGAAATTCATGTTCAATCAGATTTAAATCTGGAGACTGATTTGGGCAATCTAAGACTTTCCATTTCTTTGCTCTTATAAACTCCTTGACTGAACCGGCAGGGTGTTTTGGGTCATTGTCCTGATGCAATATGAAGCACTTCCCAATGAATCTGGTGGCATTTTCTTGAATATTGGTAGGCAAGATGGTTTTGTACCCTTCCAAATTCATTCTGCTACTGTCATCATACATTAAGTCATCAGTAAAGTTGAGAGGGCCTGTTCCAGAGACAGCCATGCATGCCCATGCCATGACACCACCTCCACCATGCTTTACAGATGAGGCTGGATGCTTGGGATCATTGCAGTTCCCTTTTTTCTCCACATTTTTGCTTCCCATCACTTAGATAAAGGTTCATCTTTGTCTCATCGGTCCATAAACACAGTTCCAAAACTCTTCTGGCTCATCTTTGTGCTTTTTTGCAAACTCTAATCTTGTCTTTCTATGTTTGGTGCTGGTCAGAGGTTTGCATCTTGCTGTGTAGCATCTGTAATTCTGTGTCAAAGTCTCCTGAGGACAGTAGATTGTCAGAGCATCACCCAGCTTTCTGGAAGTTGTTGCTGATTTTACAGACACATCTTTTAGGATTCATTTTCACAGCTTTTATGATTTGTCTGTCATCAACTACTGTTGTTTTCTCAGCCGATCAGGTCGTTGTTGGTGTAGCTGGTGGTTTCCAAACTCTTGATTTCTCCATGCCCTTTGTTTTTGCTAGAGCTCTAACTGACTTCCTCTTTTCTTTTAGCATCCAAATTGCTTGCTTTTCTCTCAAAGTCAGCTCCCTCATCTTCATCCTGGTTTGTGTGTCATCATCGAATGCAAGATTCAGAATACAGAAGTAATGGATATAACTGATACGACACATTCCCTGCTTTTAATATCTGAAGAATTAATGCAACAGGACACAGCTGATCACTTAGAAAGACCTGTGAGGCAACTGCTCCAATACTTATGCTCACATCAGATAGAGGGATGAACTCTAAAAGTGCTGTTCTTTTTATTTGGTAAAACATCTATGTGTTGAAACGGCTAATAATAAAATGTGACATTCTGTAGTTTTGTCTCATATTCATCTTTTAATCATATTTGTAAATGTCTTGACTCCACAGCCAACAGAGCACTTTTGTCTTTACTGTTCCAATACTTATGGAGGGCACTGTATATAAATATATATATATATAATGCATGTTTTGCTATTTTATGTCACACTTTCTCACTAAATAGGATGCATTTTATAGGATTTTTGCTTTTGACAAGCATTTTTGTGGTGAGGAAGTCTTGCAGTTTCGCTTAATCTGCAGAAAAAAACGCAAACACGTGGTTCCTGTCTCAATCTGAGCCACAGTACTACCTTTTGTTCAGTTCTCAGCCCATTATTTAACCCTGATTTCTACTTTTTCCACTCTTTTGCATAATGTAAGTAAAAAAACAATTATGCATTCTGAAAACTTTTGACATTTGACTGCTTTTGTTATTTTGATTAGTTCATTAAAGCTGATGGAGATATATATATATATATATATATATATATATATCATCTGAAAAATCATTCTTATTTTGTGAAGACACTGTATGTAATGGAAAGTTTCTGAACTCCTGTGAATATGCATACGTGCCTCTTCATTCTCGTCAGTGTGTTAGTACTTCGCTGTGGTAGTGTGACTGTTTCTTCAGAGGTTTCAGTGGTTTTGAGTGTCATGTGTATATATGCGAGAGCTTATTGACATACATTGCATACATGTGTGCTCATAAACATCTACATCATATACAGCGCTGGCCAAAATGATTAGAACACTAGTATATCAGCAGCTAAAAATGGTTTGAAGTCAGTTATTTGTATCTTTTGCTGTAGTGTGTCAGTAGGAAATATCAGTTTACATTTCCAAACATTCATTTAGCCATTAATATTAATAATCCAGAGAGATTTGTGTCTTATTTGATCATCATCCAGTCTGTCTGGAAACAGAACAAACTGAGACAGAATAAATCCAGAAGAACTCTCTGTCTCTACTTCAAGAAAGCTACTTGCAAACACAGTTCTTCTGTATTTAGTCTCAGTTTGTTCTGTTTCATTCCAGACAGACTGGATGATGATCAGATCAGATCTCTGTGTGGAGCACAAAAATTTCACTGAATTATTACAATAATAGCTAAATGAATGTTTGGAAATGTAAACTGATATTTCCTACTGACACACTACAGTAGAAGATACAAATATCTGACTTAAAACCATTTTTAGCTGCTGAAAATACTAGTGTTCTAATCATTTTGGCCACCGCTGTAACACACACACACATTAATATGCAAAAGGGGCCTAATATTAGCTAATGTGCCGATGCTGATGTGTGTCACATGATTAAATGACTGTGGTGGTTTGGCTGTGAGCAGACTGACAGTCATGAGAGTGTGTGTGTGTGTGTGTGTGTGTGTGTGTGTGTGTTGGGTCGAGCTGTAGATGGTGTGACGATGTGACGTGTTTCTGGCGTGTTTTGTCCTGCAGAGATCAAGAATAATGTTCAGATCGCAGCGAAGTTCCACCCTCAGTTCTGGCAGGAGGGCGAGTGGCTGTGCTGCAGACAGCTGGATAAACTGGCCCCGGGCTGCGAGGGCTACAACCTGTTTGGAGACAGTAAGACTCCTTCAGTGTTTCCAGCAGAGCTCACAATACACAACATATGAACCCATCCATCACAGCTTACACACTGGATCTCTAAAATTAATGCAGAAGCAGCATAACTACCAAGTATTTTGCCGTTTTTATTTCCAACTGCTTACACACATTTTCAAAACTTTACGCACAAATCTAAGAATTGCACACAAAATGCAAAATGCCTCACATCTCATTCGCATTCAAAATATCACAAGCACATCTCAAAAGCAAACATTTGCAAACACCTTTGCCATAATATTAATTCCTGTTAGATTTTTGTATGTTACATAGAGAACTGTGTGTTGTGTTTTGCAAAAAGTGTTTTATGAAATTGAAACTGAGTCAAAGGCTGAGAATTAGTGTCTGGTTTTGTAGATGTGGTGTGTGCTTCTGCTGTTTGAGTGACAGCTTTCAGAAACTGTGTGACAAGTGAAGATTTAGTGTGTAAGCAGCTGGAAAAAACTGTAATAACATGTTTAAAATTATATGTTTATTTATTTTCTAAATGTGTGTTGCATGTAAAATGATCTTATTGTAAATGAATCATCCATACATATTAACTTTTTTTGTTTAATGTTTAATCAGTATGTCATAACTGGATCTTTTTCTCTCTGGTATCATATGCAGAGTTTCTCCAATCATTTAGTGTTTTTTAAACTCCTTTATTAAAATCCACTGCAAGCTCACATTTAGATCCGCCTCTATTTCTTAGAGCCATGCCCACATCAGGGCTGTTATAGTTAACAAAACTAAAATTAAAACCATGCAAATGTTGTTAATGAAATAAAATAAACATTAACTGAAGTAAAATAAAATACAATTGGGTAAACTGGCAGTGGCCGGGTTTCTCAAACCAAAACAGAGACAGACATTCCGGCCCGGAACGCACATTTTCAAAGGAGAATAACTGACTGTAGCATTTGTTTTTCAGATAAACAAGTATGTTAACTAAGCATGTTTCTTAAATATCTGCAAATATTATGGTATTTTTATACTTTAGTAGAGTCAAAAACTTACAACACCTTTAAGGGACAGATTTACCATCAGCTTGCGCCAGCTCAAAGCGTCTTTTGGCGTTAAAATAGTTCTGTCAGGATTTACTAAAGACGCGCAGTGAATAATAATTGCGCTGAAAGGGCATGGACAGTTATTTTTGCACCTGATCTCATTGAATATGCATTTACAGGAGTTTCCCTTTCAGATGCAAAATATATGGGAGGAGAGTATTAAAATGAATCACGCTCATCAAATTACTGGTATTTGCGCCATTGTTTGATGCCAAAAAAAAGCATGTCTTAAAGCAGGCAGTAATTAGTAGATTGCGCTGGTCATTATGAATGAATGATGCATTTATATAGTGCTTTATTGTGTATTGCTGTACACCCAAAGCACTTTACAATCATGTGGGGGTCTCTCCTCAACCACCACCAGTGCGCAGCATCCACCTGGATGATGTGACAGCAGCCACAGTACAACGGCCCCAGTGCGCTCACCACACACCAGCTACAGGTGGAGAGGAGAGAGAGAGAGCCAATCAAGTGTATGGGGATTATTAGGAGGCCATGATAGACAAGGGCCAGTAGAGAGAATTTATCCAGGACACCGGGGTTACACCCCTACTCTTTACGAGAAGTGCCATGGGATTTTTAATGACCACAGAGAGTCAGGACCTCGGTTTAACGTCTCATCCGAAAGACGGTGCTTTTTGACAGCATAGTGTCCCCGTCACTATACCGGGGTGTTAGGACCCACACAGACCACAGGGTGAGCACCCCCTGCTGGCCTCACTAACACCTCTTCCGACAGCAACCTAGTTTTCACCGGAGGTCTCCCATCCAGGTACTGACCAGCTCAACCCTGCTTAGCTTCAGTGGGCAACCGGTCTTGGGCTGCAGGATGATATGGCTGTGGCTGGATCATTTATGGAAATGATCTGTGCTCTTTAATGTGTGCATTGTTAGTAAATCACACGCAGAGTTTTCCCTCCCATCAGCGCTTTTATGGAATTGCGCTCTAACGCTAATGTGACCTGTTTAGTAAATCTGGCCCTTAAACTACAAAACAAATTACAAAAACACAACAAAAAATATAAAAATGAAAACTGATTCAAAATATTCCAACGATACTGAAACAACACTGGTCCACATCTCAACATCCAATTAACAAACGGTGCACAGAATCAAGCCCCACCCCCATTCTTTAGTTTTTGTTCATCTGTTTCATGTTGTAATACAGATGAAAGATTGCTCGCTACTTCCTTTTGTTTAATCTTTTCAACGTTTTATTTATTTGGGTCTGTAGAAGCATTATCAAACTCAAATTCACAATTCTGCTAGATGCCGCTGCCCAGATAGCACACGTACGTCTGCAAGATGTCTGTTAAAAATCTCTTGATCTGGAAAGCATCTGCTGTCTACAAACGTCTGGCAGACGTCTTTCAGATGTCAGTTTTACATACATTCTAAATCATAAACATCTTAAAGACATCTAATAGACGTCTATTTGACATCTAAAAGGAAACGTCCTATAGACGTCTTGCAGATGAGCAAACACCCTAAATACGTCTTGCAGATGTAAATGCAGACATCAAATAGACGTCTCGGAGATGTACGTGTGCTATCAGGGTGGTTACTACCTGATCCTTCACACTTCATTTATATTCGTTTAGCCTCTGATTAAACATTCTCACTATCAACCCAACCGAAATGTGCCGGTGTTGCACACTGATCCTTGTGTGGATCATTACAATTCGGTCCGTGACGGGATGAGGTCACACAGCTGGTGAGAATCTTTAATTTAGCGCTACCCACAGGAAGTGGCTAAAAAAACCTCAGGAAGATGACTTTTTAAGACATTAAACAGCCCTCATTCAATCACAGAAATGTTTATTTCTCATCTGACAGTTTCGCGCAAACCTCTTCCTGGACTTCCAGGAGACGAGAGCAGCACGGTGAGCTCAGACTAACACATTTACTTCATCAAACCATCTGAACACGATTAATTAGTTGGCAACTCTTTATTTCGATAGTCCACTACTAACAGTAAGTAACTTTGCAAGTACATGTCAACTAGCAGTCATTAGAGTATTAGAAGACTGTCCGCTTAATATCTGCTAACACTTTATTTTTATGGGTCCACAACATATAACAGACTGACTATGAGAAACTTTGCAAGCATATGTCAACTTATTCTACTAACCCTAAACCTACCCTACTGAGAGTTAGCTGACATGTAGTTGCAAATGAAGGAGAATTAGCTGACACGTAGTTGCTTAGAGTTAGTAGAATGTCTAAAGTGGACTATCAAAATAAATAGTAACCAATTAGTCTTTCTACCCCAGATACGACGGCCCCCACCACCCCCTCCACCCGCAGACGAGACTGCACGGGAAGAGGCGGGCCCTGGAGAGGAAGTGGTCATCGCTCTGTATGACTTCGAGGGGCTGGAGCCTCATGATTTGACGCTGAGGAAGGGCGAGGAGTACGTGATCGTGGAGAAGTGTGACATGAACTGGTACAAAGCGCGGGACAAACACGGGTGCGTCTGACGCTCTGAATGAACGCAGATATTACTAGTGAGGGGAGAAACCAACCTTTTCTAAGCTTCGAATCAACTGAACCAGTTGCTTCGCAAAATGATTCAGTGTTTCGAGGCGCTTGAAACTCCACACACTTTTTGAATTTGAAGGTCAGGGTAAATTTAACTTATTTTGTCTACTGGGAAACATCTTCGTAGCTTCTGAAGGGTAGTACTAAATGAAAAAAACATGATGCTTGGGCAAAATAAAATAAAAATGTACACATCTCCATTCTGTTCAAAAGTTTTCACGCCCCAGCTCTTAATGCATGGTTTTTTCCTTCTGGAGCATCAGTGAGCGTTTGATTCTTCTGTAATAGCTGCAAATGAGTCCCTCAGTTGTCCACAGTGTGAAAAGATGAATCTCAAAATTATACAGTCATTGTTGGAAAGGGTTCAAATACACAAAAATGCTGGAAAACCAAAGAATTTGTGGGAGCTGAAGGATTTTTCTGAAGAACAGCAGGCAGTTTAACTGTTCAGAATAAACAAGGGACTCATTAACAACTATCACTAAACAAAACAAACAGCTTTGGATCGTTCAGGTAACAGTATTAAGAATCAAGGGGATGTAAACTTTTGAACGGGGTCATTTTTATAAATTCAACTTATTTTCTCTTGTGGACTATATGTAAACATCTTTTATGTGAAATATCTTATCCAGGTCAGTACTAAATAAACAATAACATGCATTTTGTATGATCCCTCTTAATTTGGTAAAATAATTAACATTTTGCAGATTCTGAAAGGGGGATGTAAACTTTTGACCGCAACTGTATATAGAGGCCAGTAAGATACTATTAACTACTACTCATCCTTTTGGGTACACAAATGTTTCATTAAAAATGTCTACAAATTGATGAAAGTGATCCAAGATCAGGCAAAAACCAGACGCTGGTTCAATAGTTCGTCGCTAGGGGGCGATCTCAATGAACTCGCATGATTCACGGATTTACAGAGGTTTGAGCGGCCAAGATTAGGATGAGTGTGTTTCTTCATCAGGTTTGTAGAAATGTGTCTCTGCATCAGTGTCTCAGCAATGGATGCTCTGCAGTGAATGGGTGCCGTCAGAATGAGAGTCCAAACAGCTGATAAAAACATCACAATAATCCACACCACTCCAGTCCATCAGTTAACATCTGGAGAAGACAAAAGATGAAACACATCCAGCATTAAGATGTTTTTAAATAAAATACCATAGAGTCCATAATCCATAATAACTCTTCCTCCAGTGAAAAAGTGTTCTGGTCTGAATCAGGAGAGAAATCTGCACAGATCAAGCAGTGTTTACAAGACAAAACAGCTCTAAACAAATATGTGGCTGGATTTTGATGTGAGAAACAGGAGATGCACTTTTTCACTGAAGTAAGCGTTATTATGGATTATAGTCTCATATTTGATTTAAAAACGTCTTAATACTGGATTTGTTTCAGTTTTTGTCTTCTCCAGATGTTACATTTACATTTACATTTAGTCATTTGGCAGACGCTTTTATCCAAAGCGACTTACAATTGGGGAATACAAGAAGCGATTCATCTTGAAGAGGCAATCAGACAGAGGAAGTGCTCGTAACACCAAGTCTCAGTCATTGTTCAAATAAGTACAAGCTCGTAAGGGAGGGAGAGAAAGATAGAGGGAAAGAGTAAGTTTTTTTTTTTTTTTTTTAAAGTTTAGGATGACGTCCAGTACTGCCGAAAGAGATGAGTTTTCAGTTGTTGCTTGAAGGTTGCCAGGGATCCAGCGTTCCGGATAGGGGTGGGAAGATTATTCCACCAGCCAGGAATGGTGAACGAGAATGTTCTGGAGAGTGATTTAGAGCCTCTCTGTGATGGTACCACAAGGCGTCGCTCACTTTGGGTCGGGGATTGGGTCGAGAGGACATGTTGTAGGATGGCTGGAGAGGAGAAGTTTGGATACTTCTGCCTCCGTGAGGGGACAGAAGGAGAAGATGGGAGCTAGAGCGGTGGATGTGGTTGATCGGAGGTCCTGCGGAGTTGAGAACTGGTTACTGATTGTTCTAGTTTTGTCTGTGAAAAAAGTGGCAAAGTCATCAGCGGTTATCAAAGTGGTGGGAGGTGGAGGAGGGGGACAGAGGAGAGAATTAAATGTTCTGAAGAGATTACGCATGTCTGGAGCGCTGGTGATCTTGTTGTGGAAATGTGAGGATTTGGCAGTGTGGACTTCAGTAGAGAAAGATGAAAGCAAAGACTGATACCTGTTCAGGTCCGACGGATCGTTTGATTTGCGCCATTTTCTCTCTGCCGCTCTGAGTTTGGTCCGATTCTCTCGAAGAACATCGGATAACCAGGTGTGCTGACTGGCAATTCCAAAGACCCACAGAGAAAGAAAGAGGTGCAGTGGAAGATGTAGAGATAGGGCGCAGTTTAGCAGGGTTACGTAGCCTTCTGCGTGTGTTTTTAGAGCGAGGTTGAGAGTGAACCGGAATGGTTTGGAAACACATGATAGACGTGGAAGGATAGAGGATAGGAAAGTGTGAGAGAATATAAAAACGATACTTAAGTGTGCGCTCTGTGTCGTTGCTCGGTTAAAGTCGCGCAGGAAAAAGTCGTCTGTCTTTACACTCGTTGGTCTTCACACGAGGAGACTGAGCACGACGGCTGAACGCCTCCGCTCTGACATCAAATAAATACAGTCTAAGAAACTAGAGTGAAAACAGCTGTGGCCGGCTTCTGATCAGCCCAGCCAATAAGGTAGGACTGCTAATAGCTCAAGACGAAACTAACACTTAGCACAATCACACAGGCTCGTTCTCAGCTGAGGCGCAAATTATTCTAATTACCAGTAAGTGCAATCAAACATAAAAACCTCAACGAAAATGCAGTAAAAGAAATAGGTAGGAAACAAACTATTCCTTCCTAGCAGCAAGTAAATAATTTAAACAATAGAACTGCGACCAAGTATTTAAAACACTTACGCGAGCTGCCGTCCGTCTCTTCTGCTGTTAACTGATGGACTGGAGTGGTGTGGATTATTGTGATGTTTTTATCATCTTAGTTTAGATTATTGAAGGTTGGCCATACAGGACCTGACACGTTTTACATCATTTAATGATAATGATAATGGTTATAATCTTCCCATAATTTGTCCAGCCGGCCGACATCTTGATTTTCAGTGAAAAATGTGTTTTGAAATGTCCTCAGATTTTCATCTGATTTTCTCTAAATAGTCGGATTTTAATCTCAGTCAGTTAAACTCATTGTGTGATTGTTGTTGTTGTGTGTGTCTGTGTGTGTGTGTGTTGTAGAGATGAGGGCTACATCCCGAGCAACTACGTGACAGAGAAGGAATCAGACACGCTGGAGCAGTTCATGTGAGTGAATCAGAGACGCATCTGCTCATTCTTCATTACAGTAACAGCGCAGTGATGAAACTGTTATGGAATCATATTATATTTGAGCTGCTGCTTCATATACACTGTAAAAAAAAAATATTTTTCAAAATTAAAAAAAATATTAGTGTTATGTTTTACAAGAAAATACTATTTCTGTTTTTCTACCTACAACTCTCATTTATTCTGTCAAGCCACGTCATTGTGTTACTTGCTGATTTTTGGCAATTATTATTTTTGTATTTCTGAGTGAAAGTGTTTTCAAAGTGAATCCAGATTTCTTTCAGTGTAGATTTCACACGAATCATCATCTTCAGATGTTGTTGACATGTTCAGGTGTGTCCAAACATGAGCGGTTGAATGTTTGAGTTACACTTTATTTTAAGGTGTCCTTGTTATAGTGTAATTATTAGTATTTAAGTACTGAGTAATATTAATTAACTACATGTACTTATTATATTTTGTTTCTCATATGTTGCTGTATGTTTTGTTAGGGTTGTATTTTATGGTCAGATTTTAAACTTCATTTATTTATTTGTGTTTCAGATGGTTTTGTAAAAATGTGAATCGCAACAAAGCTGAAGAGCAGCTCAGGATAGAGGTGTGTGTGTGTATTAGTGTGACTGTTAAATACTATATGGGTGTTAAACACTTTTTATTAATATGTGTGTGTGTTTAGGCTAAAGATGGTGGTTTTATGGTTCGAGTGTCCAGCAATACAGGGACGTACACTGTGTCACTATACACCAGGAACACAGGGTGAGGCACACACACACACACACACACGATGTGGTTCTGATGGTGTGTGTTGTTTGTGATGGGATGGTCTTTGCTGGTTTTCAGGGACGGAGCAGCTACAGTCAGACATTACCAGATTAAAGAAACAAACAGCTCACCAAAACAGTTTTACCTGGCCGAGAAATACATCTTCAGCAGCATTCCTGAACTCATAGAGTACCACAAACACAACGCCGCAGGTACCACACCCACACACACACGCACACGCATGCACACACACACACGCACACGCATGCACACACACGCACGCACGCACACGCATGCACACACACACACACACACACACGCATGCACACACACACACACACACTATTTCCTATTTTTCTCTGCAGTAAGATATGGCAAAGCAGACACATTTTGTGTAAATGTGTGTGTGTGTAGGTCTTGTTTCCAGGCTCCGTCATCCAGTCGGCGATCAGACGAGAGAAGCTCCTAAAACAGCAGGATTCAGCTACGGTAACACAGTCACACACTAACGGCTGGAAAACACACCATCAACACTCTTACTGAGTTTGACAGTGGTTACATAGAGAAACTGAACATCACACACTAAATGACTGAAAATAAAAACATTTGTTGCATTTGTTTATGACAAATGAAAACAATATGTGTCTAAAAACAGCTCAAAACATCAAACATGCTTGATGTGCTGTGAGTTTATGGATAGCATAGCATTAATTAGATAATTAAAATGTAAAATTAATGTAACTACATCATTTTAAAATAACATTTAAATCTTTTATCACCTGAGCTCTTAAAATTCTGAAAGTTTCCAGGAGTTTACTGTATTAACCCTCTGGTGCTGCTTGCATGGCGGTCAACAATGGAATAGTTATGATCCACTTATTACATATTAAATGTAATTTATTTTTCAAAGTAATGAAAGTTTAAAATTTGATGTGATTTTATATATATATTTTCAAATATGTTATAAAACAAGTTTTACTCTAAAACAGAGTAAATCAAAGCCATAAATCTAAAGTTTTGTTCCAAATTTGAGGTTAATAATCACAAAACATGATTTTATATGGGCGCAGAACCAAACATTTCCACTAGGTGAAATTTGTTTCCCATTCCTTTCTAATGCCATAATTTCTGACTATGAACAGTACAAGTGTGCCTTTCTTTTTCAAGACCATTTATTCTTTTTGAATCATGTCCATCATTTGTTTGTGTTGACATAGCAAGTGCTAAAAGCTTTACCAAGTTTCCAACCGTTCTGATGAAGTTAAATTATTATTTTCAGTCAAAAATGACCACAGAGCACCAGAGGGTTAAATGTTGTGTTTATGTGTGTTATAATGTGTTTTTGTATTGTGTTTATTGTTTAAATGCTGTTACCATGCTGCTTTCAGGAAATGAAATAAAAAAGCTATAAACTTGAGCTATAAACACTTACTAAAAAGATGAAATACAACCCAAATTCCGGAAATGTTGGGACATTTTTTAAATTAGAATAAAATGAAAACTAAAAGACTTTCAAATCACATGAGCCAATATTTTATTCACAATATAACATAGATAACAAATGTTTAAACTGAGAAATTTTACAATTTAATGCACAAAATGAGCTCATTTCAAATTTGATGCCTGCTACAGGTCTCAAAATAGTTGGGACGGGGGCATGTTTATCGTGGTGTAGCATCTCCTCTTCTTTTCAAAACAGTTTGAAGACGTCTGGGCATCGAGGTTATGAGTTTCTGGAGTTTTGGTGTTGGAATTTGGTCTCATTCTTGCCTGATATAGGTTTCCAGCTGCTGAAGAGTTTGTGGTCGTCTTTGACGTATTTTTCATTTAATGATGCACCAAATGTTCTCTATAGGTGAAAGATTGGGACTGCAGGCAGGCCAATTCAGCACCCGGACTCTTCTGCTACGAAGCCACGCTGTTGTAATAGCTGCAGTATGTGGTTTTGCATTGTCCTGCTGAAATACACGTCATCTGGAGGGGAGCATATGTTGCTCTAAAACCTTTATATACCTTTCAGCATTCAGTGGGGAAGTCATGGCCTAATGGTTAGAGAGTCGGACTCGTAATCCAAAGGTTGTGGGTTCGAGTCTCCAGCCGGCAGGGATTGTAGGTGGGGGGAGTGAATGTCCAGCGCTCTCTCCACCCTCAATACCACGACTGAGGTGCCCTTGAGCAAGGCACCGAACCCCCAACTGCTCCCCGGGCGCTGCAGCATGGCTGCCCACTGCTCCGGGTGTGTGTTCACGGTGTGTGTGTGTTCACTGCTGTGTGTGTGTGTGTGTGTGTGTGTGTGTGCATTTGTTCACTACTCACTGCTGTGTGTGTGCACTTGGATGGGTTGAACGCAGAGCACCAATTTCGAGTATGGGTCACCATACTTGACAATACGTCACGACTTCATAGAGCCTTCCAAAACATACAAGTTGCCCATACTGTATGCACTTATGCACCCCCATACCATCAGAGACGCTGGCTTTTGAACTGAACGCAGATAACACACTGGAAGGTCTCCCTCCTCTTTAGCTTGGAGGACATGGCATCCGTGATTTCCAACAAGAATGTCAAATCTGGACTCGTCTGACCATAGAACACTTTTCTACTTTGAAACAGTCCATTTTAAATGAGCGTTGGACCACAGGACACGACGGCGCTTCTGGACCATGTTCACATATGGCTTCCTTTTTGCATGATAGAGCTTTAGTTGGTATCTGCAGATGGCACGGCGGATTGTGTTTACCGACAGTGGTTTCTGGAAGTATTCCTGGGCCCATTTAGTAATGTCAATGACAGAATCATGTCGATGAGTGATGCAGTGTGTCTGAGGGCCCGAAGACCACGGGCATCCAACAAAGGTCTTCGGTCTTGACCCTTACACACAGAGATTTCTTCAGTTTCTCTGAATCTTTTGATGATGTTATGCACTGTAGATGATGAGATTTGCCTTTGCAATTTGACGTTGAGGAACGTTGTTTTTAAAGTATTCCACAACCTTTTTACGCACTCTTTCACAGAATGGAGAGCCTCTGCCCATCTTTACTTCTGGGAGTCTCTGATTTGAAAGTCTTTTAGTTTTCATTTTATTCAAATTTAAAAAACGTCCTAACATTTCCGGAATTTGGGTTGTAATATATTTGTTAACCTTCATGTCATGTGATTGTTAACCGACATCGGAGGACAACGAGCTTGTGAATGTGTTACTAAATTATTGAAGCTTGACGTTTCAGGGAAAGGAGTTTGACTGTCGAAGGCATTTGAGAGCATGATGATGGTGTGATGTGTGAAGAAACCGCATGATGTTTGTGTGCAGATAAATGGGAGATCAATCCGTCTGAGCTGACCTTCATGAAGGAGCTGGGCAGCGGTCAGTTTGGAGTGGTGCGGCTGGGAAAATGGAGAGCGCAGCATAAAGTGGCCATTAAAACCATAAGGGAAGGAGCCATGAGTGAAGATGATTTCATAGAGGAAGCCAAGATCATGATGTAGGCGTCTTACACACACACACACATGAACATCACTGTAGGGCAGACGTTTGCAGATGTTCCTCACGTCTGTCCTGTGCTCTCAGGAACCTGTCTCACCGGAACCTAGTGCAGCTGTACGGTGTTTGCACGCAGCAGAAGCCCATTTACCTGGTGACGGAGTTCATGGAGCTGGGCTGCCTGCTCAACTATCTGCGTCAGCGCAGAGGAAAGCTAGGATCGCAGCACCTGCTGGGAATCTGCCACGACGTCAGCCAGGGAATGCAGCATCTAGAGCAGAACGGCTTCATCCACAGAGACCTGGTCAGAAAACACACGCACATTTGACCAAAAAAACCCATAAAAACAGTAGGGTTGGTATCGTTTGAATTTGATCAATTCCAGTTCCGATTCTTATCGATTCTCCGTTTCAATTCCAATGTGGTTAAAATTTTTTTCAAATATTTAGGTATCACACACATTTATTCTGTCAAGTCAATATTATTTGTATAGCGCTTTTAACAATGCAAATTCTGTGTCTCTTTTTACAAAACATTTAAAAGCTGCTGAATACCATGAATAAAAACCAGCATCTACATAAAAACTGGAATCGATTAAGAGCTGTATGTGTGCGAAATAGAGCCGCACGATTCTGGATAAATTGAGACGTTTTTTAATGTAGGTTGTAGTTGTCTCACAATAAAATAAAAATATTAGACAACTAAAAATCTCATGGAATTTATGAATGGTTCAATGACTCACTGAAGATTGACTTGTTTCATTACTGGATGAATCAGTGACTACGTTTAAATGCACATAAATAATGCGATTATTTCCAATAATTTGAGTAAGGACGTAATCGCGTTATGATATTTACATGTCATGAGCAAAGCTCTTACTCCCGTTTATGCCGTTTACATTATTCTTATTATTCGCTAAGAATTGTGGTAATTTTTTTTTCTGCCATTATTCACATACCCCATTGCACAGCACAAATGATGGACTCAGAAAGAGCAGGTGTGTTTACTGGCCGCCGTTTTAATTTACTTACTTGATTTTGTATGACTGTATTCCACGCTTTTTCGACGCCATAGAAATGTGATGGAATTTGTTTGCCTATACGCTGCCGTCACGTTCTCGCTGTTTCTGGATGAGGGTAAGGAACAGAGACTGGTGGCAGCGAGTTGGGTTTTCCCCAGAAGTGCGATGTTTTCTTCCCCTCCATCGTTTCTAATCTGCGTATTATCAAAGACTATATGACTTTGGTATTATTACAGGAGCGCGTCCCGTCATTCATGTACATCATGAGCACATGCGCACTTTGGTCAGAGCGGCAATACTGCGATTTAAGCTGTTTACACGCCTGTATATTTCGTATGAAATCGGCGTACGCCACCTATGTTAATACGATTATGCTTGCTGCGATTATGAACTTAATCGCATTATTTAGATCGAAGTTTTGCGTTTACATCAGGTGAAGTTTAAATCGCAATATTGCCAAAATCTCATCATAATCGCATTAAGAGGGTGCACCTTAAGTATCCGATTCTGGAATTGGATTTATTTGAAATAAAAATCTTTTGTAATATTATAAATGTCTTTTTTTGATCAATTTAATGTGTCCTTGATGAATAAAAGTATAAATTTCTTGCTGACCCCAAATATTTGAATAGGTCGTGCTTGTATTTGACATTAAGCAACAACTGTTGAACAATCAAGAGATACCAGTTGAGATACCAGTTTCACTTGCTGCAGAAGAAGAAATGATTTCTCCGGAGGGTTTTAAAGTCATAAACTGAAGAAGAGTCTTGTTTAAGCTCAGGGACTGATTGTATGGATCCTGAGGCTCTTCAGACCGTTATGATGCTTGTTAAACAACACGATATGCAGTGAATGTCATTTTGAGTCGGTGTGTGTGATTGTGTCTGGACTGTAACTGTGATTCCTCTTCGATTATTTCCACTTCTCTGGGGTTTTTCAGGCGGCCAGAAACTGCCTGGTCAACAATTCGCTGGTGGTGAAGGTCTCCGACTTCGGCATGACCAGGTATCTGAACATCTATTTTATAATTCATGTTTATCTGTGTCACGCTGTCAGTCTCCACTGAGCATCACGAGTGAAACGTTCACAAATTATGACCAGCTCACGATCACAGAACAGATCCCAGACATGATTAGAAAAGACTAAATGGTTTCTAAATGGTCATACTTGTGATCTTCATGATCAAAAACGGACCACCATGGGAAATCAATGGGAAAATGGGAAAATAGAGCAGTTTTTTTTTGTGCAATATACAAATCAGCCGCAATGAATATATATCAAAACTTGCATTTTAAATACCTTTGCTATATTTTTAACTTAAACACTAAAAATATTATGAAATATTTGGTAACACTCTGCTTAACTTTGCTTATGATGCATTATAAAGGTATTCTTAATGTACATTGTAATGCATTATATCTTTTCATAAATAATTTGAACCAAAGTTAAAATGCAGTAGAATTTTTGAAAGTTTGTTTGTTGTGTGTTTTAATGAATTATACTTTTTAAAAGTGTAACAACAACTAGATCGGTGTTATAATGTATTATAACTGTGGTTACAGTTATTCATGAGATCATACAATGCATAATAAGGTGCATAATTAATGCATTAAAACTACTCCGTGTCACCAAATAGATTTCCTAATATTTGTATTATTTTACAGTATATAGATATAAATGCTGAAGTATTTACAGGTGAACACTGTCTAGTGAAAAACCCTAACCCTAACTCCCCTCAAAATACAAAATATGAAAGAATAAATATTATTGAATCAAAATATAGTATATTAGTCAGAGGCTTGTCTGTGGAAATCGACAGTACAGTGCTGTGACTGTAGCTAAAGAAACCCTAGCGCCGCTAGGACTTCATGTCTGTGTTCTCCTGCAGGTATGTTCTGGATGATCAGTACTGGAGTTCCTCCGGAGCCAAGTTCCCCGTCAAGTGGTCTGCGCCCGAAGTCTTCAACTTCTGCAAATACAGCAGCAAATCTGACGTCTGGTCGTTCGGTCAGTAGCGTCTGTAGATCAGCTTGTGATGGTGGTGATGAAGTGATGGTGATGATGATGTGATGGTGATGATGATGTGATGGTGATGATGATGTGATGGTGATGATGAAGTGATGGTGATGATGATGTGATGGTGATGATGATGTGATGATGGTGATGATGAAGTGATGGTGATGATGATGTGATGATGGTGATGATGAAGTGATGGTGATGATGATGGTGGTGGTGGGGATTATGATGATGATAGTGATGATGATGATGATGATTATAGTGATGATGATGGTGATGAAGAAGTGATGGTGATGATGTGATGATGTGTTGATGGTGGTGATATGGTTTTGATGATGTGATGATGGTGAAGATAGTGGTGATGATGATGATGGTGATGATGATGGTGTGCTCCTCAGGTGTGCTGATGTGGGAGGTTTTCACGGAGGGGAAGATGCCGTACGAACACAATCAGAACCACGAGGTGGTGATGATGGTCACACAGGGACACCGGCTCTATCGGCCCCAGAAAGCAGCTCCGCACATCTACAGCATCATGACAATGTGCTGGATGGAGGTAACGACTGAGTCCTTCACAGCCTCACAGACATTAGGGACCTCAGTGTGTGTTCAGGATTTATTTACTTTACTTACTTTTGTCATTTAGCAGACGCTTTTGTCCAAAGCGACTTACAAATAAGAAAAAGTAACTAAAACTAAAAAGTTATGTCTCAGTGTTTAGCGCATTTGCCGTTGCTAGGAAACGCTTATTTTGTTTACTAGGATGAGAGTTGCTGAAATCGCGTTTGGTGATGATGAAGTGATGTAAATCTAGTAAATCTAACTATTTACACTCATGAAACACCAGCAGGATGCATTGTTGGGGGAATCGTTTGTTAATTTGTTCTGATGTAAATTATTCATGAAAGTGTTTGTATTTTCAAAACATACACCTGCTCCAAATCACACACAAGTGGTGCTTAATGTCCCCCTGTAGTGAACATCAAGTTTTTTGTTGTTTATTTGTCTATGTAGTATTTTTAATTTGCTTTTAGACAAACCATGTTCCAATCCATTAATCAACACCATTGCTCAGTATTTTCTCCTTAAAACTGTAGTTTTCCAAAGGCTGACCCAGAAATGCCTCGGTTTGCTACGTCACAAAACTCAATAACCAATCACGTCAAGGGATAGAGTTCTAGCATATCCCTCTCTCTATTCACACAAACGAAGCGCGCATAGAGATCATAGAGATTGCATGCAAAATATGCCAATAGGATTATCAGCACAAAAATAAAATAGAGCAAAAAACCCATGAAGCCATGGTTTAACGTGAATTTAGAACCGATAACTTGCAGAATAACCCGCGGCAACAGTGTAAAAGTAGCCCGGAGTCAGACCCACCTCTCCCGTATCGGCGTCTGCACTTCACAAGTGTGTGCTCACGGCCGCGGATTAAGAATCACAAACTTGGCTGCATTCGAGTGTTCAAGGCATGTTGAGGACAAAACATCGTCAAGTGAGTAACTTTAATGACTGTTACAGTATCCACTGTAGTTGTCCGCTACTAAAAACATTTTTTTCCGTTTTATCCGTTATTATCCGTGAATCAGGAGGCCCTGGCTGATGTGACTGAGTGGAGGCGGGGCTAATTTACATATTCATAGATTCACGTATAATAAATGAGGCAAGGGTGTAGAGTTACATTCAAGCTGTTTTAAGGTATGAGAAAATTATTTTCAAAAGAAAAAACATTTAAATATGTAATTTTGATGATCAAAGATGAGTTTTAAGGGATACAATTTCTGACTACAGGGGGACTTTAAGAGTTTCGTCTTCTTTTAGGTAAACTGACAACACTGCATTTGATAACACGCTTCACCATAATAATGCCGCAGTCACACTAGACTTTTTGTTCCATTGACTTCCATTCATACGCATGCGAATGCGTTAGACCAGAAACACAAGCCCATTCTAAGATATTTTGCATTTCGCTGCATAGCAAAGTTCAAGCTTGGTGAACTCTGGCCTGTGAATTCGCATCACGTGATACTGTGTGACCAACGGCAGATCGATACGTCACAGCATGACCTCCTATCTGAATTAAAACAACAAATTTAAAACTGCAGCACTGCAGGAAAGTGGAGTAGATTTGTATGTTTTTACATTTTAGATGTAATTTAGACGATTTTGCATTCTCTAGTGTGAACGCAGCTTTACAAATGAAGAAGGACATGAGAAATTGTGTCTTTCACATTCCTTTGATTTGATTGATCACTCTTTTTTATTATTCTTATGTTGAAAACAGTCTAAATAACGTTACCAGCCAGCTGGAGACTCGGGTAACTGTTTTTGTTTGCGTTGAGTGTTACGCCGCGGTCACGCTAGACTTCTGAAAACACTAGTCCTAATGTGACGTTACACTCTGCTGCTGAGTCTTTTACAAAAACATAATTCAACATATAATGCATGCAAGATTTAAATACATGTACTCTACTCCCTTTTACTGCAACACTGCAGACCTGCAGACTTAAAGTTTGCATTCTTTTAAAGGCAGTGATTTGGTTCAGCATTGTTTGTTCTGCTGGTTGAAAGTCTCCTCACATCCCTATAGCAGTCATTAAGTTAAGTGGTGTAAATGCACTTATATGTATTTATATCATCTGTGGAAGGCATAGGACCATAAAATGTTCATCCAATCAGATTCCACAGTCCGAGTGCTATGATAGGCTGGCCTACCTGCCTGTTAATGTATGTATTTGCATATGTCCGTGCAAACGTGATACGTCGTCAGTGCGTTCCGTTACGTTATTGCAGAGTGAGCGAGAATGGAAGCTATTATTGTAATATTCTGCGCTCTGTACTGTAATATTTTCTGAGCGGTGAACGAGACATGAGTTAAAGGTGCAGTAGGAGATCTTGGAAAATGCTAACTTTAGCCTGATAGCACTGAAAGCGAACGTCCCACCCTCCCTGCAATCGCCATCCAAAGCCACGCCCCTGAACGCATACGCTCATTACTGTATCAGCGGTTCCCAATTCCAGACCTAGCTAAACTTCAATGGATTTCCCCTGCTCAGGGAGTAGGGAGCAATGAACACTGTGTAGGGAGCATGTCAATCGGAACACAGTTCATGCACATAGCTCTCTTCTAACGAGCTGGTTATCGGAACCGAGTGTGTTAACTAAGCAAGACATGTAAAATATGCAGAGCGGGGGGCTCGAAGACTGGAATTGGGAAGCGCTGGGCTACATCATGCATCATTCAACGGTGAGAAAACTTTATGGCACAGTTAGTAAAAGTACTACAATACCAGGAAGGAAGATTAGGTTGTTGATGTTTGTCTGCCATTCTCGCTCTGTCTGCACAGCATGTATGAACGCGCTGATGACGTATCTGTCTGAGCGAACAGGGTGCGCAGAGGTATGCAAATACATATGTTGACAGGCAGGTAGGAAAGCCAATTAAAACACTCGGACCCAGTGTTTTGATTGGACAAACATTTCTTGGTCCTACGCCTTTAATGCGTATTTGGCATGCTGTCTGGGGGGAGGGCTCCGAGCTCGGAGTTCGGCCCGAACCCAGAGTACTCCCCCCCCCATGTAAGTGCTTAGGACTAGAAGCGTGGAGAGGGGGTGGTGGAGGGATGCTGCAAACTGTCAGTGGAATGAGGTGAGACTGCTGAGTGTATATATACCTCGTACCATTGATTGCTGAGTGCTCTCCACTTGTGTTAATTATCTGAACGTGCTGCTCCCGAACTTTGTTAATAAAACATCATTTAATCTGACCATTGGAGAATGATTTGCAGGGAAGGTGGGATCTTATGCTTGGATCAAAGCTAGCTTGCTATTAGGGATGCACTGAAATGAAAATCCTTGGCCGAATCCGAAGCTGAACAAATTGAAACACTGGGCAGAAGGCAGAAGGCTTTTTACTGTTTTGTCTTGCTTTTCAAAGAAAAAAATCTATTACAAAACAATTTAAAAATACTTATTTAACACTGAACATTATAAACATTCTAGAAGACATTATCCCAAAGCACAGTTTAACTTAAAATTAATAATTTAGTAAAATAATATTTTTTGGCCATTTTTGAGACCCCCCTTCTTAAATCAGTTATGTATTTTTTTTACTGTACAGATAAATGCAGCCTTGCTGATTCATGCGAACACTGAAAGAGATTTTTTTTTGCTATTTTCGGCTGAATAATTTCGGTTGCCGAACATTCGGTGCATCCCTACTTGCTATTGCTAGCCTCTCCGAAATCGCCTACCCTACCTTTAATTCAGCTGAGAGCTCACACCATGACGTATCGATCTACTATAATGCTGCGTTCACGCCATGTCGTAATTACCGTAATTCAGAGATGTTCATGTCCTCGGACTGGAGATTATCCGCTTCTATAGCGAAAGGGTTGAACAACTTCAGATTTCTTTTTAAGTTGACATTTATGTGATGAAAGTCGAGTTGATGTCGACTAGTCGCTGATGACGTCATTAATGCACAAATAAGCCTGAACCTTGAGCTAAGACTTGTGCACAGATATAGCATACGACACAGCGCTGCCCACATAGCTATTGCTCCTATAACAGCTCATTTTTATCAGTTGTTTTGTCTTTGGGTCGTTATATTTCTAACAGATTTCTGCTCATTCTAAATCAGACACAGATAAAGTAGCTGTGGGTTTCCTTTACTAAGAAATATATGCTAGAAGATTTCAGTTTCTAAGCTATATAATTGAGGAATTACAGAATGAGTATGCATTTATTAGTCATTTTAACTGTTTGGAAACGGAGCATAAATGTGGACTTCAAAGATTTCTTATCCTGTTGCGCCCTCTATAGGACCAAAGACTAGTCAACGTCAAGCTTAAATTATCACGGCAGAGCATTGAAATCGACTAATCAGTTAGTCGACTAGTCCATGTAACCTCTACTATAGCGACAGTCAACAAATAAACCCGCATGAGAAAATGTTACTGGCAGCTGTAAAACACAATACAAGTAACAGCTGGAATGCAAATGCATTATTATTACACTTTATAATTATTTCTTTAGATTGTTATTACGGGTATATCCTAGATATCTAACTCCGTGCTGCATGTCTTATGTTCACATTATTTTTGTATGAATACATCTGCATTGGAAAAAGTAAATTACACAAATTTTAAAACAAATATTACTAAATAATTACTTAATTACATTTTACTACTGGAAGCGCCGCCATTTTTCTCTGGTTCCATGTGAGGTGCAGCGGTCACGTAGCTCTCAGAAAGATCCTAGTTTACGAGTTCTACGAGGACATGAACGCTTTTTTTCAAGTTGGTATCTTGTCATTTCGATATGGCGTGAACACTTTTAGCCACGTCGTCACCTGATGTGAAGTTACAGGTCAAAGTTCACTAAACGTGAACATCAGAATGCAGCGAAATTCACATTCACGTGCGTATGAATGAAATTTAACAAAAAGTGTAGTAACTTTGTATCCTGTGTGTACGATGTTTTCCCTCTCGTCTCACGAAAACGAGGCTGTTGAAATGTGTGTGTGTGTTTGTCAGAAAGCAGACGAGCGGCCGAGCTTCACGGAGCTCTCACTGATGATCACGGACGAGCTGGAGGAAGCCGACGGACCTGCGTCCTGAACTCTGATTGGACGGTCTGACGCTCCAATCCAGTGATGAGCTCATGAAAGCTCTTCCGCTCTGTGGGTTCAGGGCCGGCACCGCAGATCCAGATCTTCACCGGTCACGCCTGCGGATCCGAGCCTGAACGAGACGCTCGATTCCTTCTCATATGAGCCTGTATTTATGACTGTATTCCCTGCAGTGACTGAGTCAGTCTGAATGTGTGTTGATCTGCTGTAAAGCGTCAAATAAACCTCAGACGAATGTTGATGGAGTCTGTGTCACTGAACTCACTGTTTTCCTCGTTCATTTCAATCATCATTGTTAATTCATGAACACTGAGGCTAATCAGCTGTGCCTCCTGATACCGGAGCAAACACACTCAAACTTGTTGCTACAGGTGTTGGTCGGTGAGGTGATGTCGGGTTCCTCATGACTGAAGGCAAACACACTCAGAAAGCAGAAGGAAGCTGACCGGAAGGATGTGGCTCGTGTGGAAACAGCAGTTCTTGTGAAAGCGCCTCTGATCTGCATGTGACGCTCGGGGAGAATTTTGCACGTTTTGTGTCGTGACGTTCCTGTGAGCGGAGCGTTTTATTGGGATCAAGTGAAGCTTTATGCTGTTTGAGAAGCACATTTAAGCGTTTCCTCTTTAATTACCTCAGCAGCTTCCAGTCACTTAAGTACATTACACTCATACTGATGGTACACTAATTTAAAGGCACAGCTCACACAAATCATTTGGGTGATTCTATAATTGGAGATATATTTGGCATTTCAGAAAGTGAAGAAAAAAAAAGTTCACTGACAGTAATTCTTTCAAGTATCTTATTGAATACATATTACATTTTAATAATATAATGCTTGCCAAACACAAGTTCCTTTTTTCACTTTTAATGAAAAAAACGATGTCTGTATGGTATTGTTTGTCAACTCTGTTACGGACAAATTAGGCAACGTGTAACTAACAATAATAATAATTTGCTCCATGTGAATGGTTCTGATGGGCTTTTTATTTTAAGTATCCATAGGTGAAATTATCTCCGTTTCAAGTGTTAGAAAGTAAGGACTATTTGTTTAATGAAGCAAGAAGGATTTTTCCTGTTATGATACAATATCCAGTAAAAAAAAATATATATATATTGTTGAAATATTATAAGGGTGCCAAAATACATCAATACTTTTTATGGGATTTTAAACAACAGTTTTATTGTTTTGTTTTTTGTGAAAATAGTTCATAAACAGAGTTGACCCTTTAAGACAGTCCACCGAACAATTCTGCCAATTCTGTTACTTAAAGAGTCAACTCTGTTTATGAACCATTTTCAGCAGAGTTTGATGGTAACAGAATTGACTATTTATTTATTTTTGACACATGGCACTAATGAAATCAGGATTAAAAGACTTGTAAATAACCCAATGTGTGATCAGTGATAACTTTGTTCTTTTTAATATTGTGGTAACAGTGTTGACGTTTTATAAAATAACTCTTGGTGTAAGAACTTTTTAGATTAAAATATTTTCTCAGAGAGCGCACAGACTGTTCAGCAGTGTTAATTTCGTTGAGGAAGAGGACGACGAAAGATATTCGTTAACGAACCTTTTTTCTGTGACTAAGACGAGACGTTGATGAGCTAAAACTAATATCTGATGATAAAAACTATGACGAAATTTATGCGCGTCTTCGTTAACAAGACGAGACTGGACTAAAATGTTATTTTAGGACTACCGGACATTCAAAATACATCCTATAGGCTAAATTAACTGTCTTGTCTTTTAAAATATGCGTCTCTGTCACTGGATCGCAATCAGATGAGGGGCGTTTGTATATCTAGTCTCAGTATGGCAGCCGCAGGGCGGATACGCTACCAAAACGCAAACTAGCGATCTGAAACAATGGCCTCAGCACCTGAATGGTTATAGGGATAGGGTGACCAGACATCCCGTTTTTCCCAGGAGTCACAATTCGTTGTTGATTAACTTAAAGATAGTGAAGGTGCGATAGGCGGAATCAGTCTGATAGAAGTGCTCCACTTTCTCAGATCAGTTCTCATACAGCGCGCGATCAGTTCTCAGTTCTCATACAGCGCGCGATCAGTTCTCAGTTCTCATACAGCGCGCGATCAGTTCTCAGTTCTCATACAGCGCGCGATCAGTTCTCACATACACACACAGCAGTCCACATGTCTATCGTGTAGAGCATCTCATGCAAATACAGTCGGTTATGGTTTAAGTGAACGTAAACAGGTGGGTGAAATGTGAATGTGTGTCAGTATTACATGCATCCGTCTTAAATGGACAGCATTCATAATTAAATAGCCTACCTATCTATGCCATTAATATTAACCAACAAAAGATGTTAAATAAATGTATACTTGTTATATAAACCTACTGTATCTGAAAAATTAGTTAAATTTGTATCTCTAAAACTATGAAAGACTCAAATGACTAAAATGTGACTAAGACTATTAAGCATTTTTCTCTCATAGCTGTGGGCGATAATTCCCCTAATTTAGGCAAAGTATGGTACGGTAACAGAGTTGACGCAAGATTTATGGACACATTTTTATAAGAAATAAGTTATTTTTAAACAATTTAATTTAGAGTTTTTAAAAATAAAATGAATGACATATTACCAAACGAAAAGTACTATAAAATATTTTGATTACACAATGACTCATGATGGAAAAAATACACGGACTAATTCAGACAACAAGAATTAATGATTTTCAGATATTTAGACACTTTTTACAGTATAAAATTATTATATTGTTGTGGACTGTAACATCTTGTAATTCACAATGAGTAAGAAATTATTAAAAATAATAAAAAAATATAGCCATTTGAAAAAAGCAGAAAAAAATAATGACTTTGAACACCAAATTTATCTGCGATTGTTGAATCACCCATTTGCTCGTCAAACCAACCCAGCCTCACAGGAAAACGTCACCGTTTTACGAGGTGCAATTCATACTGTACTGAACTGTACTGAAAAAAAGTTAACAAAAGTCATCACTGGGGCGTAAACAGGTCGTACGAAAATGGAGATTGTAAGAATTCATATTAATTAGAAATCAATTCTTCAAATTGTAAAACATGACTTCTTCAGAACACAAAAGAGGCTATTTTGAGAAATGACCTCAGCATGAGTAAATGCTTGGGCGAACTTTCCCTTTAAAGCTGATTCTCAAGAAATGTTTGGAGTGTTTCGTCTGAACTTTCTAGAAATCATATTTTCTGACTCAAACTGAGATCAGACAGACACTGAAAAGCCATCAACCCACAAGCCAATATGATTCTTTAACTATTACCCACAATCCTAAATATGTGCCCACAGCCAGTAGTATTTTCACATTAATAACATTAATCCACCATTTCATTGCAAACAATAACGGCCTGGTAAAAATGAACACATTCACAGTCAGTGTTTGCTTTCTGTAGATTATTGATGAATGTTATGTTTTTCATTTGAATTGTGTGAGAGGCAGCATTATTATCATTAACTAAGACATTAAAATTTCTTTATTAATTGCAATAAAACTTAAAAATGTATATATATTAGATGAAAACTTACATTAAATGAAAATGGACATCTTGCCCTAGCAATAAGCTCAAATAAATTTTATCATTTATTTTAAAAATAAAAATTTTCACTAATTGGAAATAAACAAAAATGAGTTAAACAAAAGAAGTTATATTTAAAAAGAACAAAAACTATTTTAAAATGACAATAGAAAATAAAACAAAAATAAATTAACTAAAAAACAAATGTAGTAGAATATAAATTATACTAAAATAGCACTGAAAGCTAGTTCTAAAGGGAATATGTTGCAGTAAAATGGGTTTGAACAAAATTTATGAAACATTTTATGAGTACACATCTACACTTAAATGGATTCTTTTAGGTAGTAAATTTAAACAGGATTAGATTTCTTTGAATTATATCCGATTCATTGAATTATATGAATCGAATTCATTGCAGTATTAACGCCACAGGTCATCAATAATGTGCAGATTGGTCCTCAATTTGAGTACAATATTGCAAACTGTTTTACAGTGTTTCCAACACACCTTTTCACAGCGCATCACTCGCCCAAACTCATCAAAAGTCAACAAGTTCAACAAGCAACGACTTATCCGAGTGACTGCAGCTGAACGCGCGAGAGAGAGAGAAGCAGCGCAGATCGCGCGGCTCTTCAGTGAATTTACTGAACGTGGCACTTGCGGGAGTTAACACTGTACGCAATACCCGCAACCTCACAGCATAGTTCAGGTCGTGTAGAGAGGCAAGCATATATACACATCATTTAGTAAGCAGAAATCCATAATGTACCTGAACATATTAGAGGAAGCTGTGACTGCATTGATGCTTGAGGAATGCACTTCCAGCAGCCGTGATAGACAGCAGCTGGCGGTTAAAGCTTTCTGCATAATTGATTTGACGAAAGTCACGAAACACTATCTCTCTATCCAATCACATTAATGGATAAAAATACAATTAAAATAAGCATGTAATGACCACAAACGGAGGAAAATAGCGGAGAAAAAGTACCGATACATCACTTAAAATGTACTCAAGTAAAAGTAAAAGTCCACAATTTTTAAACTCAAAAAAGTACAATTACTGATAAAAACTACTTAATTACTGTAACGTGAGTATTTGTAATTTGTTACTTCACACCACTGCACATGTTTTTACCAACTTTCATAAAGTTTCAAGTTTTTGTTTAGGTTTTATAGGCTTTTGGGTATATGTGCCATGCCCCCTTTTTAAATGAGCCAATTATAGCTAACCAAAGGACAAAATTCAACATATTTTCGATAATTATTGATCTAGAGTCCACAGATTATTACTGCAGTGGTTTGATTGAGATTGAGCAAAAACCAGGGACTAGTTCGTAAAAATAGATTATAAACCTATTTCTGAATAATTAATGAACGATTTGATTGACAGCAATGGTTCTAGAGGAAAAGTTGCTCATTGTGAGGAGATCTATCAAATGATGTGCATATTGTGTGGATATATGAAACACCACGTGATTACAGAGCCAAAAAAGAGAGAAATGGGATTACTGCTGGCAAATGCGCAGAAAGAAGCACACAAGGATGGCAATATGGATGCAAAACAAGCTTTAAGAAAACTTGGAAGTGTTTTTCTTCACAATAGAGAAGTGTCTGCCCAAGAGAGCGTTTATCGCTTGACTAATATGAAATTAAAAGAAGGATCAAGGAAAGTGGTTTTTATTCCAACTGGTATTAATACAGTAAGAATGAGTTTACCTTTGAATATCATAAATAAAAAGGCTGAAAAGGAAGAAACTGACAATGATGAAATATGGATGAAAAGTATCACAGAAAGATACAGAGCTCGTCCAAAAACACAAGAATTGACAGGAATGTCTTTAGCGTCCTTTGCATCAGAATACAGAGTTCTGTCCACATCTGAAAAGTCTTGCTCAGACAGGGTAAAACTGGAAAATGACATGGGGTTTGTGAGAAAAAGAACTCGTACAGATTTTGCAGTTGTACGATATGCTCGTTTTTCACCCACTAAAAATCCTGAAAATTACTATCAAAGTATTTTGGAATTATTTTTGCCTCATTTTTTGCAAAGTCAACTGAAACCACCAAATTTCACTTCATATCAAGATTTTTATGAAACTGGATTTGTAGCATTGTATAATAATGAGCTGGAGTCAGTGAAGATCATTGTGGACACAAACAGGTCAAAATTTGAAAAAGAAGCAGACACCATAGAAAAAGCTCAAGATGACTTAGAACAACATGGACCAATGGAAGATGCTTGGGCCCAAATCTGTCTTTAGAATGTCTGGATATTAGAAAAGAACAACCAATAGAAACAGAGGAAGGTGATGATGTCATTCCCGATCTATTACCAAATGTTAATGGTTTCACATTAGAAAAGAATCCTTGTGCTATGACAAAGAAAGATGCGATGGGCTTGCTGCGTTCTTTGAATGACAAACAGTCACAAATCTTTTATAAAGTGCGCCAGTGGTGTCTAGCAAAAGTACAAGGTGAAAACCCAGATCCATTTCATGTGTTCATATCTGGGCCTGCAGGAGTTGGAAAGTCAGTGTTGATTAAAGCAATGCATTATGAAACATCTCGCATTCTATCAAAATGATCAGACAATCCAGATCAGACACATGTGCTCTTAACAGCTCCGACTGGAGTCAGCGCGTTTCAGATCAATGCTCAAACAATACATTCAGGTTTTGCTATTGGAACGAATGCTACATTGCCATATCAGCCACTAGCAGATGAAAAAATTAATTCCTTGAGAGCAAAATTTGGAAAACTGCAAATATTAATAATTGATGAAATTTCAATGGCTGATCATAAACTTTTGGCATATATTCATGGCAGATTGAGACAAATCAAACAAACAGGTGATTATTCAGCATTTGGCAAAGTCTCAGTAATAGCCGTTGGAGATTTTTATCAACTTTCTCCCGTCAAAGGAAAAGCACTTGATACTGAACCAGTGAACAGTGTCAATCTTTGGGAAACTAATTTTAGTTTTGTTGCACTTACAGAAATCATGAGGCAGAAGGATAAAGAGTTTGCTGAATTACTAAATCGTTTAAGGTTACGTAAAAAGGATGAACCACTGTTACAAGATGATGTTGCTGTTCTTAAAAAACTGTGAAACAGGTGATGGTGATGATAGCACAGATATCCACATTTATGCAACAAACAGTGAAGTTGATGTGCATAATATACATATGCTACACAAAGTATGTTCTGACACAGTTATTGTGAAAGCACAAGACTTTGAGAGAAATGCTAAAACTGGCCGAATGCAAAAAAAAGATTCATAACAGCTGTTTAGAAAAATCCCTTGAAGTAGGTGTTGATGCTCGAGTAATGCTTCTAAATAATATTAGTGTTTCAGATGGTCTTGTGAATGGAATTTTTGGGACAATTAAAGAATTCTGTTATAATGATGACGAAACATTTCCCTCGAAAATATATATTGGATTTGACGATGAGCAAGTTGGTAAAGAAGTGAGAGCCAAACATCCATGTTTAAAACCTGGACTGGAGAAAGCAACACCAATCGAACCTGAGGAAGACGAAGTATCAGGCGATGGTGGTGTCAGAAGGCAGTTTCCTATCAGATCAGCTCCGGCTTGCACAGTTCATAAAGTACAAGGCCTAACAGTGGACAAAGCTGCTGTTTCAATGAAAAAGATATTTGCTGCAGGACAAGCATATGTAGCATTAAGTCGAGTGACTTCTCTTGATGGACTCATCATAGAAGATTTCAAAGAAGATAATGTTGAGCAAGCACTACAGAATATGCCATTTATTCTTCCATGTGAAACAACAGGAACTTTAACCCCCTGCTCTGCACAAGAAAACACTTTTGTGGTCAGATTTGTGTGTGTCTAAAGACGCTGAAGATACCTTAAATGTGGTGTTCTTAAGTTAAATAAACCTGATTTGCTGTGTGCTGGGAATAGAGAGCAGGGAAGCATGTCAGTTGAAACAACTTCAGGCACATTTCTGAACAATGTTTTATAAAGGAGGCCCCAGATTTAAAGGGAGTTTGGTGCACACCACTGATTCTGATAGCATGTGAAGGCAGCATGTTTTCCCACAGAGGCGTCCACCGCTGTATCCCCGTCTTGTTGGACGATTGGATTATACTAAACATTTTAGCACAACACAATCATGATAGCTGAAGTAAGTGGGCATAATATCAATCTTTATTTTATCCAAGTCATTGTCTTTCACATATACATGATCAATTAGTGTATTATTTTCAGTTGTTGGTTTCTCAACAATTTGTGTGAAACCAAAATGTTGCATTAGATCATGAATACTTGAGTAATTGAAAAGGTTTTCATTGAAATCTCCTAGAATTATTTCCCACCTGGTAAGCAGTTCATTTCATTGACTAAAGTAGTTAACTTCTCTTTAAACGATGGCATGTTATATGATGGTGGTCTATACTGCCACAGTTGTATTCAAATGTTCAATATTGCACCTTACACATTCAATGTTAATGCATGGCAAATCCATGGAAACTTTTTCTTTGTGATATATACCAACACCACCATGATTTTCCTCTTTTAGTTTAGCAAAAACATCCTCACTTCTGTCATATGCAGCACTACGTGTTTTTTCATGGAAATGGTACCCAGCAAGACTAACATCATTTGGTTTCAACCATGTCTCTGTTGCACATATCATATCAGCCTCAAAATATCTGTTATCTTGGCCAATGTCTAATATATGTGGGATTAATCCTTCAACATTGTGTTTAATCTGGCAGCAGTCTGAGGGGTTTCATCAGGATATTTATCCCATGACCGCAGAGGAGTGGCTGATGGGACAGAATAAAGGTCAAACTGGACTTGGATACATGACTGAGAGCCCAAACAGCCAATCAAATCACTGCGCTCAGAAGCCTTGTTTCTATCTGACATTTAATGAATTGTTGGATACAAACCTCCTCTCCTTCATTATAGTAAAAAGGTGTTGTTATGGCACATGTCATTTGAGTGGCTAGTTAACCCGTTTAATCCCACATTTTTCCCAGACATGAAAATATCCAAATGATGTGTCATTAGTGACCCTTTGAAATAATCAATAATCTTTTTTTTTTTTTTTGGAAAAGTGTGAAAAATTGTGTTTTATGGTCAGTCACAGTGACCGGTGGGATTCTGAATTATCATATTTCTGCAGTCATAAAAATTGTTATATATCTCAGCCCAGTTGTTTTAAACTGTTAGATCACATTCTAGGGTTACTATTATGCATAAAAACCTTATACAACACTGACAGGAAGAGTTAAAAGACAACCATCCATGTATTTCAAAATTGTAACTTTTTTGTAATATATATCATCACATTTTTATATTAGTGCTACCAGTATTACATCAATATTGTAACTTATTTGTAACATTTGAACTTTTTAGTGCAATATTTTGTCATTGCAACATTTTATTGCAATTTTCACTAACAACTGCAACTGGGTTTATATTGTATTCCTAAGTTCCCTGTTATCCCAGCGGTCACTATTATGACCATCAAGATGTTTACTCCTTCTATGACCACACTCAACAAAACTAAATATATGTGAATGAATATATTAATACTAGACACCTTAAAGATAATGTGCACCAAAAATCTTTGTCATATCTTTATGTTAACATACTTTACTAGCCTTTTGTTTCGGAGCTTTGATGCAGCTATCATCTTCTCAAGGTGCAGTTGCTCTGGTCATGTGACACTGTACATATTTAATTGAGAAGTGCACTAAAACATGTGTGTGTGTGTGTGTGTGTGTGTGTGGTGTGTGTGTGTGTGTGTGTGTGTGTGTGTGTGTGTGTGTGTGTCTGTGTGTGTGTGTGTGTGTGTGTGTGTGTGTGTGTGTGGTGTGTTGTGTGTGTGTGTGTGTGTGTGTGTGTGTGTGTGTGTGGTGTGTGTGTGTGGTGTGTGTGTGTGTGTGTGTGTGTGTGTGTGTGTGTGTGTGTGTGGTGTGTTGTGTGTGTGGTGTGTTGTGTGTGTGTGTGTGTGTGTGTGTGTGTGTGTGTGTGTGTGTGTGTGTGTGTGTGTGTGTGTGTGTGTGTGGTGTGTTGTGTGTGGTGTGTTGTGTGAGTGTGTGTGTGTGTGTGTGTGTGTGTGTGTGTGTGTGTGTGTGTGTGAAGATGATTCATGCGGAATCAAACAGTTCTATTGTTTTTGACTTCATACAGGTTTTGAGATTTATTTTTGGGCTGAATTACTCCTCGTTCAGGATGATTACATTTACATTTATGCATTTAGCATAAATAATAATTATAAGCATACAGTTTTAATAACAGCAAGGTCCACACCACAGTTATAACGATATCGAAACAGAGGAACAATATCATAGGAATCGCTTTGAGAATGATGAACGAGAAAAACATTGACAGACAGTCAGAATTTAAAGCAACAGACGACAAAACTGCAGTGCTCTGAATAAACAGCCTGACGTCGCTGCTCTGGACGCTGAGAGAGTTAACACAGCTGCTGTGAAAGGGCCTTTAACCCTTCTGTGACAATTAAACAATTACACTGAGATTCCTGGAGGACAAAATCAGTTTGTCTAAAAATGATCAAAAAAACATTATTCTTTCATTTTCAGCATTTTAACCCTTTAAATGTCAGTTTACAGAACACACACACACACACACACAAATCAATCAAGCAACATTATTTATATTAAAAAAATTATGACATTTAATTTTATTGATTTTTTTTTTTTTGCAGTCAGATTATTTTTTTATACTAGTGCTGTCAAATGATTAATTGCATCCAAAGTAAAAGTTTTTGTTTGCACAATATATGTGTGTATTCTGTGTATTTTATTATACACATGCATGTATATATGTAGAAATATTTACATTTATTTACATGTCTATATTTATATTGAAATATATTATATATAAATTAAATTGAAAAAATATATTTAATATATAAATATATACATGCATATGTGTGTATTTATATACGCATAATAAACATGTAAACAAAAACCTTTATTTTGGATGCGATTAATCGTGATTAATCATTTGACAGCACTAAAAAAAATCAAACAGAATTAACAGATAATGCATGATTTGATGCTTAAATGGCTCTGGGTTTATTAAATATTGCTGTTTTAATGTGTATCGTTTTTGTCCTGAAGGTCCTGAGTGTCTATTTGTTTTTTACCTCATGAAAAATAGATTTATCAAAGGAAATGAAGGTGAAATATTAAAATTTTTGGAAAAAAATATGCTGATGTTTGCATTAAATAAAAGAAAAAATGTCCCTAAGGACGCACAAGAGTTAAACAGAAATAAGCAAGCACCCTTAATATTTGAAAAAGTTTATTAAAAGACTCACGACCGTAACACTAAACAATCACTAACAGACACTCCTGATTGGTCCATGATCATGATTACAGTACAGCGATTCTGTCCTACATCTACTGCTCCAGATCAGTGTTATTGCTCCTTCACAAACACAAAACAGACTCATGCGCTTACTTTAAACAATGAGAGGTGAAAGCAAGTGAAACCATGAACTCGGCAGTGATTGGTCGATTGTATATCGCAGAATTTGTACTGGCTGGTTTCTACAGCTTCTGATTGATTGATTGATTGATTGATTGATTGTAAACTCGCAGAGATTTCGATTGGCGTCTCAGTGTCACATCAAAACAAGACAGAAAATAGAATTGCAATAGAATTTCTCCCAACATGCTAACTGTTCTGTCCAGCAATGCATAAGCTCTTAGTTGTGTGGAAGACTAGCGGAGGGCCAGAGCCGTCAGCTGCAGTGCATTCTGGGTAGTGTCTTTGATATGACCTCTCCTGCTGTTTGGTTTAAAGGTGGCAGTGCCAATCAAAGCTTGCCCTTTGACCTTTGATACCCTGAGGAGGACTGTAAACTCTGCTGAAGCGACCGCAGACTCTTCATCTTCTTCATCATCATCATCAGATTAGCTCCCTGTAGGGGTTTCCCATGAGCCTTTGCGGTGTCAGACAGTTTCTGAGGAAATCTGTACTGTTCTGGGAGCTTTCTGTTGCGTCTCGGTGGTTTGTCGCAGTATCAGACGGGGTGTGTGTGTGTGTGTGTGTGTGTGTGTGTGGTTAGCGTTCAGTGCACTTCATTTTCACAGCTGCCCACGGTTTCTTTCCTGTGGTGACGTATTTCCTATTGAAACAGGAAGTTGGGACACATCAAAGCGCTCGTCCTGCTGAAGGCCATGTGACTCTCACATGGAAGATCTTGAGTCGTGATTTGACCTTGCTAACAGCTAGCGTGTCCATTCACGTGTGCAGAGAAAACCACTTTCACCCCAAAATCAAAAACAAATCAATCAGATTTAGCATGAAGAAAAAGGATTTTTTTTCACATTTAAACATCTACAACTCTAATTAATCACACTACTGTATAAATACTACAAAAATAAAAATACAAAACAGTATAAAAAACACTACTGTGGTGTATAAATACTACCTATCATTGTTTTTGTCATGCTACTGTAATGAGAATTTGGACTAGTTGTGTTTTAGGACAGTAATAATGCCAAAATGTAAAACATATAATAATGTTTTTATAGAATATATAACGTCTGTGTTGCTTGTGACTGTGGGGTGGAATATGAATACAGTTGGTCATAAGTTTACACACCCTCTGTACTGAATCACAGGGATCATAGAAACATCATGTTTTATTTATTGCTGGCCTGAATAATCTATTTCACACACCACCCTGCTGAAAAAAACAATAGACACCATCACAAAATTTGTACTGGTTTTACTGGAAACTGTAATGGATCCTGTGGGTCTCTACTGGTAATTGGTCACCTTCTATTGGTGGCTTTATAAAACCAATAAATCCTAATGGAATATGTCCCAAAACACACTACAGAAAACCATTTTTTAATGGTTTTAATGGTTAAAAGTTGATTTTATTGACGTATTTGTAGTGGAAACCATTAACATTTTCTGTGATGGTTTTATTGTTTTGTTTTTTTTCAGTTGGAGATGTTGATGTTCAGAAAAATAATAACTGAATTGACACAAATGACCCTGTTTGCAAGTTTCTATATGCTTGATTCTTAATACTGTGTCGTTATGATGATGATCAGTGACTGTACTTATGTTTTGTGATAGTTGTGCGTGAGTGTCAAGAAGTTCAAAAGTTTTCACCCCCTGCTCTTAATGCATTGTGCTTCCTTCTGGAGCATCGGTGAATGTTTGCAGCTTTATAATAGTTGTGCTTTAGTCCCTCTTTCATTCTCAGAAATCATACAGTCACTGCTGGGAAGAGCTCAAATGTGCAGAAGACGCTGGAACATACAAACAGGCAACCAGTGTTAATATTCAAGGCTATGTAAACTTCTGGGTCTTTTGTGTAAATATAGCGCCACCTTTTGGCTGATTCTTACTAAATTTAACATACAGCTTAATCGAGACACCTTCCACGTGTGTGCCATGCTTCTTAACACTTCTTAATCACAAATCTGATTTTATGAGCTGCTGAGGTTTGATTGGCTGCTGGTGGCCATATTTGTTTGGTTATGAGTTATGTTTGAAGAATATGTTACAATTTTACCCAAAGAAGGGGTATAACCATTTTCAACTTGATCAATTGTACGGATCCAAGTCCAATTCTGAAGGGAAAAAAGACTATTTCTCTCAGTTATAGTCTCACAGAGTCTCACAGTTAAGGAATAATTAACATTTTGCATATTCAGTAAAGGGGATGTAAACTTATGTCGGCAGCTGTACATCACAGCGATCTGAGCACACTGAAGTGTGTGTGTGTGTGTGTCAGTGCTCATTGGGCATGTGTCGGATGGTGTGGAAGATCCAGTCCATCTTAGTGGTCCATCCTCCATGGTGAGCGTCGTTCATCTGTTTGGTGAAGTACTCCAGAGCGTCCTGCTGGTTCTTCTCCAGCGCCAGCGTCTTGCGCAGGTATGCGATGTCATCGAAGCTCTGCAGCTCAGGCATCCCGCAGCCCAGCAGCAGAGAGAAGAGGTTAATGAAGAGGCTGGCGTGCTGACGGATGGCCAGATATGCTTTATAACACATCTCCTGAAACCTGAGAGACACATCACACTGAACACACAGGTGCTGTAGAGTGAGTGTGTGTGTGTGTGTGTGTGTGTGTGTGAGCAGGGTTCCTACACATCTTCCATCTGACTATCCCATACTTTTCCAGACTCAGATTTCAGACTCAACTTCTCAATAGATTTTCAGACCATATTTACTCTTTGGCCACTTTATTAGGTACACCTTGCTAGTACCGGGTTGGACCCCCTTTTGCCTTCAGAACTGCCTTAATTCTTCGTGGCATAGATTCAGCAAGGTATTGTCAGAGATGATTTGAGCTTTGTGACATGGTGCATTATCCTGCTGGAAGTAGCCATCAGAAGATGGGTACACTGTAGTCATAAAGGGATGGACATGGTCAGCAACAATACTCAGGTAGGCTGTGGCGTTTAAACGATGCTCTATTGGTACTAAGGGGCCCAAAGTGTGCCAAGAAAACATCCCCCACACCATTACACCACCACCACCAGCCTGAACCATTGAGACAAGGCAGGATGGATCCATGCTTTCATGTTCTTTATGCCAAATTCTGACCCTACCATCTGAATGTTGCAGCAGAAATCGAGACTCATCAGACCAGGCAATGTTTTTCCGTTTTGGTGAGCCTGTGTGAATTGTAGCCTCTGTTTCCTGTTCTTAGCTGACAGGAGCAGCACCCGGTGTGGTCTTCTGCTGCTGTAGCCCATCTGCTTCAGGGTTAGACGTGTTGTGTGTTCAGAGATGGTATTCTGCATACCTTGGTTGTAACGAGTGCTTATTTGAGTTACTGTTGCCTTTCCATCATCTCTAACCAGTCTGCCCATTCTCCTCTGATATCATCAAGGCATTTTCGTCCACACAACTGCCGCTCACTGGATATTTTCTCTTTTTCGGACCATTCTCTGTAAACCCTAGAGATGGTTGTGCATGAAAATCCCAGTAGATCAGCAGTTTTTGAAATACTCAGACCAGCCCGTCTGGCACCAACAACCATTCCACGTTCAAAGTCACTTAAATCCCCTTTCTTCCCCATTCTGATGCTGGGTTTGAACTTCAGCAAGTCGTCTTCACCACATCTTCACACATAGCATCGAGTTGCTGCCATGTGATTGGCTGATTAGCAATTTGTGTTACCAAGCAATTGAACAGGTGCACCTAATAAAGTGGCCGGTGATTGTATAAGGTTCATAGAGGCTTTATATTTGGTATGTTGTACAAGTCCTGTACAAGTTGATTTTCTCAAAGTGACAACACACAAAGCCCCTAAAAAACACAGACTTTTGCATGCACCTGGAAACTATTCACATGCACATGGGAATTGTGTTTGCATGCTTACACATTACAATTTCTAGTTTTATAATGTTCAATGTAATGCATCCTCTGTGGTGGCCGAGAAACAATGACTGAGATGGGCCGATGGCACAGTTAAGCTCAGTTTCTCTTGTGCACACCAAAGTCTGTATATATATTTTTTATTTATTTATTTTTTGCAAAATTCCTTTTAGAGGCTCTAAAAGGATTTCTTGTATGATAAATTTATTTTCATTAAAATCTTATTTTCTATTATAGAAAACTAAATGGGGGCAAAAGTCTGGAAATGCAAATATTTTTTCAAACTCTGCTTTATTTTTTCCATACATTAACAGACCTGGAAATGACTGAAATCAAATTCCATACTTTTCCAAACTGTGTAGGAACCCTGTGTGTTTGTTTGTTTGTGTGTGTGTGTGTGTGTGTGTGTGTGTGTAATAGAGAGAGAGAGTATGTACCTGTTTATATATCCCAGTGGGGACTTAAACCTGGATACACACAGACTCAATGGGACTCATGTCACTGTAGGGACCTAAATTGAGGTCCCCATGAGGAAAGCAGCTTATAAATCATACAGAAGTTTTTGAGAATCTCAAAGTGCCTGTAGTTTTGTGTGAGGTGCAGGTTTAGGGAAAGAGGATATTAAAATACAGTCTCTACAGCAGAAATACCATTACGCCTGTGGAGAGTCCCTGTGAGCCACAAATACAAGAATGTGTGTGCGCGTGTTCACACCTCTCAATGTGTGTGTGTGTGTGTGTGTGTGTGTGCGCGCGCGTGTGTGTGTGTGTGTGTGTGCGCATGTTCACACCTCTCAAACTCTTTGGTCTTTGTGCACTCCTGCACACCCTTACTGATGACGATCAGGAAGTCTTGCGTGAGAACGAAAGGAACTCGCTCTCGCTTGTATCCAAATTTCTTCTTTTTATGATCCAGGAAGTGACCGAAGTCGATGTGGAACAGCTGCAGGAAACACCATCACACGATCAGTTTCTGATGAGTCTGAGCACACTCTGGGTTCAAAAGACACTTAATATTCTCTAATATCATCGATTTAATGCACTGACACTGTCAGATGAGAACAAAACTTGATCTGAACTGATCTGAATTATGACTCTTTTGTCTTCTGTAGAGCTGCTTTACAGCTGAAATTGAACTAGTTTCATAATTGATGAATTTTATAATATTATGGGGCTGTTCACACAGAACACATTTCTCATTCTCACTTTTCCATTGTTTTTCTATGTAAACGCACTAGATGGATGTGCATGACTGCTGCGCTCGTGTCTTATGTCTTTTGCAGTGCCACGTTTTTAAGACGCTGTGTCAAGTTAAAAGAATTTCAACTTTTACACGCAGTGCCACTCATCAATGTCAGCTCCAAAACAGAGGACCAATCAGAAGACCCTGGAGGCGGGGCAAGCATAGCTTTCTTACAGTAGCGAGTTTGCATGTTAACTGCTATTGCATCATTTTGCAAAAGCATGTATCGAGACCCTCGCATTCAGTGCTGTGCTTTTCTAAAAAACATGTTTGAGCACTGTCTCGCATTTTTAGACACAAAGATGCGCTTTTTGTGAATGGCCACTTATATTTTTATTTTCCTGTTCATTACTGTGAAGCTGCTGTGAATCAATCTGTATTCTATAATAGAAATAAAGGTGACTTGTTGGTCATTCCAATAGCATTATGTACAGTTCTGTCATGACGACTCTCGGAGTGATTTGTATGGTAATATTCATGACAATGTTAATGTGTTTGGTCTTGGCGGAATAGATCTGTTACGCTGCTTCTGCTGCCAATACATCCACAACATGCTGCTGTGAGCACGTAAGAAACACTGCTGCTGCACATATAACATATCTGAAAGATGAATAAATGATCTTTCCATTGATGTATGGTTTGTTATGATAGATATATACAATATTTGGCTGAGATACAACTATTAGAAAATCTGGAATCTGAGGGAGCAAAAAAATCTAAATATTGAGAAAATCTCCTTTAAAGTTGTTCAAATGAAGTTGTATATAAATATCAAAAATATTTACAGTAGGAAATTTATAAAATAGCTCCATGGAACATGATCTATATTTAATATCATAATGATTTTTGGCATAAAAGAAAAAATCAATAGTTTTGACCCATACAATGTATTGTACTACTTATGACTGCTTTTTTGCTCCCGGGACACAGATGGAATAATCTCCATAGCATAAATGATCATAGCAGATCAATACAGGTGGAGCTGGGGAAGGTGGAGGGTTTCAGAAGTGTGCTGCTACTGCTACAGCAAACACTGCCAAGTATTTGAATGTTGAGCAGCGAGCTCATTGGCTACCGATACAGGAGAGAACCAATCAGCTGTGACGTGATAATGATGTCATTATGTCATACTGAGTTGGATCTAATGGACTGCGCCATCTAGAGTTTCATGCCAGAACTTTGTATTTACGTGATTTGTTGTAATGTTGTCATTTCTGGCTCCCATTGTAATTGATTCTAATGCGATGTGTGTGTGTGTGTGTGTGTGTGTGTGTACCTGTCCGTTCTCCTTCACCATGATGTTGCTGTTGTGTCTGTCGCCGATGCCCAGAATGAATGTGGCCACACAGTATCCGGCACACGAGCGTGTGAATAAATCGATGGCTCTATCGTACCTGAGAGAGAAACAGGCGGATCATTACTGCAGTTTCTGTCTTCACAAACGCGTCCCTGAGTCTCCCACATTCATTCCATGAAGAGACTGGAGAAGGGGTTTGTCATATGCTGAGCATTTATTTCAACGGCTGGAAAGCAGATGTGTTCCTGCTCAGTTTAGGTTCTGGAAGTAAAAACTCCATTCAGTTTTCCTTGTTAGGCAACTTTAACTTCTAAACCTTTAAAGACAGAGCAACTGTGAGCTCTGAGGCTGTTAATCGATGGAATATGCTTTTGTTGAAGCCATCTGTTATTTCACATTATTTTAACATATTTTTGTTTAACAGTGGATTTTGCGGTGAAAAACTACATTACAGAAAATTCCACCAATCAGAAAGAGAGCAAACCTATCAAGTCCAACCACCCTCTCAAAACACTTCAGTATTTCTATATATAAACATATTTTGAAATTAACTTACAATATAGTGTTTCCACATATAATCAACATCTTTGCATCTATAGTTTTAGATTTCTCCATCCACAGTTTTATATTTGACCATGGTTTTTTATTTGATAATGTCATCGGCAGTGCTTCATGGGATTGTAGTTTTTCCCTCATTGAAGTCGTTAAGTTTATAGTTTTGTATCTTTGTCTTTCTGATTATCAAACATTTTTTGCTTTAAATCTAATATGTAATGTTGTGATTCTCCTCGTAGCTGGTTGGTTTGATTCATGGATTATAACTCTTAAATGAAGACTTTTATCAAATCAAAAGCGTCTCTGTTTTCTTCTCCTCGCTATTCATGCCATGTTAATGCTGCTAATTAATCAGCTGAGTTTTCATTATGATGTGTGTGCGTGTGTATGATGTGTGCATATGATGTGTGTGTTTGTGTGTGTGTGTGTGTGTGTGTTCTTACGCCTCTCCCTTGTTCTTCTCTCTGATCCAGTGGTGCAGTGTGTTGCTGTTGAACTGCAGCGCCCCCTTCAGGCCTCCTTTACACTGAATCTGCATGATGGTGTACGAGTTCTTCACCACCTCGATGAGACCGACACAGTCACCAATGGATAGACACCCATACGGCAGCATTCTGCACACACACAGAGTTAGCCAGCTGTGATTGGAGGATGTGTGTGAGCGGTGGACTATGATTGGTAGATGTGTACGAGCCGTGGGCTGTGATTGGCGGATGTCTGAGAGCCGTGGGCTGTGATTGGCAGGTGTGTGCGAGCCGTGGGCTGTGATTTGCGGATGTCTGAGAGCCGTGGGCTGTGATTGGCAGATGTGTGTGAGCCGTGGGCTGTGATTTGCGGATGTCTGAGAGCCGTGGGCTGTGATTGGCAGATGTGTGTGAGCCGTGGGCTGTGATTGGCAGATGTCTGAGA